>NC_031769.1:141018349-141237136 GCF_001522545.3 Parus major
GGCAGAGCATTCCCCACAGCACTGCCTGCAGCCCCAGCCCATGTGCCAGGGCAGAGCATTCTCCAGCAGCACTGCCTGCAGCCCCAGCCCAGCACTGCCAGAGCCCTTTGAGAACTCCCATGGACTTTATGCTCTGCTGCAGAGACATCCCCATGAACCAGCTCTTCATTTGCAGATAGTTTTCCTTCCTTAACCTGAATTAACAGTATCCCCATCCCCGAAATCCCTAGTGTTTTATTAACTAGCTCCTAACAAGTTCTAAAGCACCTAAGAAAGACAGATGACTTGCAGTTCTTCTTTTTATCTACAATTAAAGCAAACAGCATTGATATTTAAAATCCACCCCTCCCCCCCTTTTTTTTGGGTCAGCTGTTTGATAAAGACATTGCAAACCAGATCTCCCTTTGTTGCTGTAGGATGTGAAAAGGTCCTTTGTCAGCAGCACATTGCAGTGGAATGAGCTTTATCTTTTAAAAGTAACTGGGAGTGAATGGGGCATGAGTTGCTCTGCTCTGGTGCTGCCAGGCCCTTTGGTGCTTCTGGAGGTGCCTTCTGGACACTGAAGAAAACCTGGCTGTGACCTGGACAACCCAGAGTAGCCCCAGGGGGACCTCTGCATTGTAGGGTCTGCACTCACAGCGAGCCAGAAGAAAAGCCGGCAGATGTACCCTGAATTTTGCGTTCTGCATTGCCCCCTGCAGTGTGACTCCCTAGTCCCACAGTGTGGCACACCTTGGGGATGGCCCAAGAATTAGAGCTTGGCCCAGAATGATGTTTCAGTTGTAAATGTGCAGCTTTCCTTTAGAGGGGGAAAAGCCCATCTCAAGTTTTCTTCAGAGCAGGTCTCACCCTGCACAGATGCCTCTCTTCAGAGAGTAAGCAGTTTAAGGGCTTTGCTGTTGGTCAGTGTGAGCATCCAGGCAGGGGGGCTGCCAGCTGCATCCCTGGGTGCCAGTGAAAAGGTGAGCATTCAAGATATTTGCTGGTAAAGTAGCAAAGGTTTGCTTTGAGTTAGGTTGCAGATCCTTGGATCAAAATGTCCTTTAGGGGGTTGGTTTGTACACAGATGTGTGTTATAAATAATAATTCAAAAAATACAGAAAGCTTTTATTTGGCTGCCTGTGAGGGTTATGTATGTGGGTGTGTGTTTCAAAAGCACATAACTGATTATAAAAATCATTGATGGTCTAAGTCGGTATTAAGGATGGTTGGATGACAGTGAAAAGCAGCCCTGGCACATTGCAGGGATGTTCTTGTCATGACTAACCTCTCTCACTCTCACCCCAGTGGAATTTTTCAGTGCCCAGCACAGACCAGCACTGAAATGGCAGGTTTGCAGAAGTTTTTAAATCTCTCCCCAGCTGGCAGCAAATTAAGGAATTGCAAGTATTTATTAGTTTAAGGATAAAATATAACCTCAAAGCTATAAAAAATTTTGACAATGAGGCTTTTTTAAGGGAGTCTTACTTTCTTTATGGTTTTGTGAGTCAAATGTGTCAAAGCCTGACAGAGGAAGAGGTTTTAATCTACAGGTGCTGTCTCTTGCTTGATGGTTTCCTGCTTCTAAAATTACTTCCAGGTTTTTTGGAATTGGGGCTGAAGCTAGCTTCAGCTTTCAGTTTGTGGGCAACCTCACTTACCACTTCAGCAGGCTGGATTTGTGAGGGTCAGGGGCAGCAAAGCTAGTGCTTTTAAAGATTCTTATTTTGGCTGCCAAAAGTCCATTTGCCACTTTTAAAATATTTACAGCTGAATCTTTGGATTCACATCTTCCTTTGCTTGAGGAAAATGCTGAAGCTGGTGATGCTGAAATTTTACTTTGATCTTTCTCTCCGTCCTGCACGGGGAGTTTGAGGAGAGCGTGGCCAGGGTGAAGGATTGATCCACCTGTGCTCATCCTGGACAGGCTGACTTTTGCTAATCATGCAGCAAAGCAAATTAATGGTGGATTTCAGTCCTTACTTTATGCTAAAAACATCAACCCCTTTTGCAGTGTGTATTTGCTCTCCTTAAGAGTTGTCCCTCCTTATTAATGAATGCCATTTGTGCCCAAACTTTGTGCCCTTACTGCAGGGCAAGTAATTTGGGATGCATTAGGCCATATTTCTGTTTATGTATATAAAAAAATAAATATTTATATATTTTTAAATATCTGGAATAATCCTCCTAGTATGTCTTTAATGATCCTGTATTGATTACTTTAAGACCTTGCTTGGAATTTTTTATTAATCAAAGCATCCCAGTCATTACTTTCAGAATAAAAATCTTCCCTTCTGTGTGATCTTTACTTTTCCATGAGCTCCTGCATCTGCAGGTGCTGACTTAGTATGCACAGTAAATACTGAACTATCTGCTGACTTACTGTGCTCTTCAGGTTGCAAAGAAGCAGTGACCTAGACATACTGTTAATGTCAGCAAGAAAGTGAGAGGTATCTGCTGGGCTCCTGAATCCTTTGTGTTGCTTTGAGAGGTTCTGTGCAGAGCTGAAGCTGTCAACAGGCTGTGTTCTTGTGCTCCCAGCTGCTGAGCAGCGTTACGTGGATTAGCATTGAGGAACTCTTACCGAAATTTGTCTCATGCCACGAAAATGTAAAGCCTCCAGAGCTGGCTGGTATCCCAGGGCTGTGAGAGGCCCTTGGAGGGGCTCTTGGTAAAGGTGGCAGGATTTGCACTGTCCCAGGGCTGTGAACGGGACATGATCTGAAGAGTTCCTGATTATGCTTTAATCATCTCCAGGCTGGTTTGGTTGCCTGCATAGGGCAGCAGACAAAAACTGCTGAGCAGGAACGGCTGCTGTGGGGCCAAGCTGCCACCATGGGAGGGCATCTGCCCAATCTTCTCATCCTACAGTGTGGAGCCCAGTTCAGAAACACAAAATGCCATTGTGGGCAATATGTTACTTGCAGTGTTTCCTGAGCTGGAACCAAACCCAGCCTCCTGGTTTTTCCCTGGCACTGTTTTGGGATCCTGCAATTTTGCCAGCTCTGCTTTTGCAGGGCACCATCATTGTGCTGCCTCCTCTTAATCTTTGCAGTGTCAAAGCCACAGGTCAGATTAGAGACCTGAGGCTCCAGCAGCAGAAGCCAGGCCTGAGTGTGTGCAACAGAAAAAAGTACCTGTATTTATAAGTTATTGTAGACAAGTTGGGGGATGAGGCACAGCTGCCTGGTGCCTCTGGAAGGTGGATCTCTCACTATCCCGATTAGAAGTGCATCTTCAGCCTGGGCTCAGCAGCCCAGCTTGCCTGGCTGGGGACATTCCCTGGGGAGCTGAGTGGTGCTGGGGAGCCCACACTGCCCTGGCTTGGCCCCCTCCACAGCTCAGATGTGCCCTCCTGCCACTGGCAGCACTCTTGTGGCACATGGATGGGGAATTGCCAACATCCTCCCCACTGGCACCACCTCTTGGCTTTCATTAAACTTTTTGCAAAGAGCAACTCTTTGTGGTGGCCCCTGTGCAGTTTTATCCAGGGCTCCATTTGCATCACCATCAGGTGGTTTTCATTTGACCTTTGCCCTGATTAAAAATTAAGTACCAAGGTACTAGGAAGGGAAGTAATTTCCCAGATAAGCACTTTTTCCCTGCTCTCTGTAGTTCATGGGGGAGCTGGCTTACCCTGCCTGTGGATGACTAAGGAGGAAATTCTTTTTTGGTTAGGATAATGCTGACAGTTCACTGGAATTTTTTTTATCATGGGTTTATCACTTCCTCCCTTCAAATTCTTAACTCTTATGTGCAGAGCAGGAAAAAAAATTAGTGGTGACCACAAGTTATGGAATTTGCCTTCTGTGGAAAGATTCTGAGCAGGTAAATGATGCTGTCAGGTTTGCCATGGTTTGCACGGAGGATTTGCTTCATATCCAGTTATATAAACAGGCTGGGTAAGAATCATGAATATTCTAGCAGCTATCATCTTTCAAATGTGTTTTTTTAATGTTGGAGTTAATTAATGCTCATATCTCTTGAATGTAGGTGAGTGTAAGCCTGCTCATCTTTCAGGTGGGGAGGAGGTTTAGATTTATCACTCGTTTTTCAGAGATGGCAGGGTCAAAGTCGAGTTTATGTGTAAGGGGTTTCTGGGTCACCTTGTTAATCTCCCTACCTCCCTCTTTTTGTAGCAGGGATCTGGATGTGTGTCTCTGGAGAAGGCAGATGGAGTTTGGCCAGAGAGACTCTGCCTTTTGGTTAAACATGTGTGTGTTCTTGCAGTGTTTGCTTCCCAGTGGTGCTTGTTGATTGCACTGTTGATCCTTCTGCAAAGGCTTGACACTGCTGCTGAAAAGCTTTGACACTGCAAAGCACTGTTTACTTATGAAAGTGTTATTATATTTTGAATATCTATTATTCATCTCTTGTGCTAAAAGTGACATTATGTCATAAAATTGCTCTTAGATTTCAGAGCTTTGAGGAAAAGCTGGTTTTTTGTCCCAGACTCTGTGACAGTACTGGAAAGTGTCTTACCCTTTGTATCTCTACAGACCCCTTTTATGAATTGTGAGTGACAGCAGAAAAGTATAAAAGAGTGCAGAGGAGCTGTTTTTGATGTTTATAAAGGGCTTTGATAAAAGATGCAGCACAGAGACTTGATATTATTTCCTATTTTTAACTTCTTAGGAACATAAAGTGTTCAGATCCAATATTTATGTAAAAAGGGAAAGAGGGGGGCTGTATTTCTTCTTTATTTTCCCCTTTATTTTTCTTTTTTAGGGCCAGGTGAATTAAAATAGAAAAGTGTCTCTCTTCTATGCCCTAGTAAAATTTTCTTCCATGAAGCATCAGTAAAGCCAACTCCATGGTGTTGAATATGTGGGGATGCAGTTTTGAAGGCTCCTTGTTTGCAGGTTTGTGCCTTCAACCTCCAGCCATGGCTGGCTCCAGTGTGCCCAAGTTGTGGTGATGTGCGTGGTGATGCCTGTGCTTCCAAGAACAGGGAGTGAGAGTCAGAGAAATAAAACGTGGAAAAGCTGGGCCAGTTCCTCCCCTTTCTCTGAGTCACATCACAGTAGAGGCATCCCTCTAATAAGTAGATTTGCTTGCTCCACAGAGATGCAAGGCTGTGTGCTGGCTGGGTAATTGCATTTTTACTGATGAAAGTGCTTGTCATTATTTCCATCTTTCTTCTTGCAGTCTCCTCTTTAGTCTCGTCTGCCAGCATGGCTGGCTTGTGGTGGGCCTCTGTTCTCCTGCATATTCCCATGCATGTAACACATGAGGAGGCTTCATGGCACTTTGCTGTGTGTGTATAGGCACATCTGGATAGAAAATACGTGTGAGGGTGGCTGTGGGCTGTGAGTGCATGCGTGGCATTGGCATGATTGGTCCTTAATCCACGCTTGGGCCTCCACACTGGATGTCAAGACTCCTAATGAGTGTGCAAACCTGTCCTTGAGATCCACCTGATAAGAGAAGTCATCCTCTTGCTTGAAACACCACATTTTCTATTTCATTGGAGCTAAATGCCTTGAAACACCTTGTGCAAGGGAGGAGCCTGTGCTATGCCTTGGAGAACCCCAGGATGGAGCAACAGTGCTGAGTCCCATCTTGCTGCATTGGAAGGATTTATCTTGATGGGATAGGCACAGCAACAGCTGTCAGTGGGAGTTTTGAGTTCTTCAGCAACATCTGTTTGTACAAGGGGCTGTTCAAAGCATGTGCTGGTTTGAGGTGGCTGGACTTCAGCAAAGACTTCGCAGCCTCTCACCTAAGGGGAGTAGGCACTTTCTGCTCTGTTCTTCATGCAGGAGCTTTATGTGAAACAATTAAAAAAAAGGGAATTACCAACTTTGGGTGGTCATTGGAAGTGTGTTTGCTTGGGTGTTGTCTCCTGGCCTCTGCTGTTCCTCTAGAGGATTGCCAAGCTGGACTCTGAGGTCCACAGGGTGTGATGTTAATTTGGGACATTTTGGCGTAGAACTGTCCCTGCTTGGTAGCCTTGAATCTTTTGTGCTCCTTTGTGGCGATGAGTCCCCAGTTACATTCCAAAAGGATGACTCTGGTCACACACAATTAAAGGGGATGAAGCATGGTTTTATTTTTTCTCTTGCCTCACCCATGAAAGTGTGTAACACCATCCATGAGCAGCTGACTGATTGGACTAGGCTAGCTTTTAGCAGAAGTGTGTTGGCTCATACAGGTGCCTTTTCAACTTCTGACAGGCTCTTCAGTTAGGCAGAAAATTTGGAGATCCGTAGTTCTTTTGTAAGGTATGGGAGGACTTTTTTGTTCCACTGGAGTGGACACTATGATAAATTGGAAAAGCTGTTGCTGAATCCAGAAGAGATGGGTCAGGGCAGAATTTGTTAAGTTGAAGTGACAGACGTTGTCTGTGCCCCACCTGTGGCAGTGGTGTTGGGGTGTTCTCGCCGTGCCTTGGTGCCTGCTGTTCAGCAGCTTGGGTGTTTCATTTGCATTTCCAGCAGCAATCCATGTGTCTGGCTCTGGAGCACACTGGGGGCCCCAGAACCTGGGGCTCTGTGTCATTGAGCAGAGCTGTGCCAAAGTGCCTGATGAAACATGGACCTTGGCTGGTGAGAGCTGCGGTTCTGCTTCTTTTGAAAGAGGCTGGAAAAGGCTCCCTGAAAGAACCAGTGGAGAAAGTATCCAGATGAAAGATCTGGTAAGTCTCAGTGTCCCCTCTGTGGTGTTTTCAGGCTTTTCTGTAATCAGCTGTCATTTCAGGATCTGGGCATATTGGACCTCAGGGAGTATGGATTGAAACTTAAACAAAGAGTGATTCTTCTATAAATATTTAGTTCACACTGTTTAGGAGCTGCTGGGAGTTGGAGACAAAAAATAGTTTAAAGTTCATGACTGTCTGGAAAAGCTATCGGAGGAAAGGACGTGGTCACCAGATTGCCTGGCATATAGGTTTTGAATAGCTAATCCTCTTTTTCTTTCCCCTGAAGAAGAGGAAGTGTTTAAGCATCCTTTGGAGAGGCATAATGTTGCATTTTTCCAGTGCTTACATAGTTGCACTGGGGACTCAAATCAAAGGGGTTTCCTTCAAGAGACCGCCTGGTATGCAGTAAATGGATGGTGCACCCTTGCCATACACATCTTTGCAAATTTGGGCTGGTCATCTGAAGTTCACACATCTGCATGGGAGAGTGGGGATGTGTCTCCAAGTGTGTGCTTTTATCTGGCCACCTTCATAACAGGACAGAAAGGTGTTTCAAGATACCTTGAAACCACCACAGAGGTTTGTGCCTGGGCCAGCTGCTGCTGAGGGAGGTGGGGTCCCTGCTGGGGTTTGTGTAGACAGCGCCAATCTTGGGCTGCCACATTGTTCCTGCTCTTGCAAAATCCTTGATAGTGGGGTAGACCTGTCTCTGCCAGCCTTTTTTGTCTCTAAAATATGGAGATAATACCCTTTTTTAACTTTGCAATGATTTTTGAAGAATAGGAAGGAATGAAATGTGCTAGTAAGGAAGGCATTGGTAGCTGAGACAGTCAGAGACATACAGCCTTAGAATAAGAATGGAACTTAACCATGCACAAGAGTCTGGGATTATTGATTAAAAATAAGAGAAAATAATTGATTATTTTCTCCCTCCCTCTGTCTTGCTCTTCTAAGACAAAGTACTTGCAGTTGAACTAGATGATGGTTGTAGGTCCCTCCCAACTATGCCATGCCATGCCATGCCATGCCATGCCATGCCATCCCATCCCATCCCATCCCATCCCATCCCATCCCATCCCATCTCATCCCATCCCATCCCATCCCACTAATGCAACAGTAAACACAAAATGTTTGCCATGCCCTGTGAAACATTTTACAACTGTTTGCACCACCCCTGCCCCTGATTACAGCATCCTGGGTCTTTCTGTACCGGGATGATTGGAGTGCCCTGTCTTTGTGGTCAGCTGCTTTGCCTGAAAGATTAATGGCAGAGGAGAAAATGTGAGGGAAGGACAGGTAAAAAAAATGTAAATTTCTCATTTGTCAGGTTGTTGAAACTACTTTTGAGGTTTGAGAGAAAATGTTAGTATTTTAGTTGGAGATGGTGGCAAGCTTGATGGTTTTTCTCTTTCAATAGTTTCTTTTAGTGCCCTTCCTAATTTAAAAGAAGGTGTTTAAATTATTAATGCTTTAGCACTGAAGCAGAGAGATTCCAAAGCCTTTGGCAAATCTCTGCGAAAGCATCTGTCTTAAAAAAGAGCTTCATGTTTTTTTTCTGACTCCATCTTTGACAGGAGGTCCTCTTCTGTGAGAAGCACTGAATCTACAGAGGTGGACAAAGAACTTAATTTATGTAGAAGGTAATTTTCTCTAGTGGTGTTTGTCCAAAAAACATAAAAATGATAATGATTTTTATTTTTTGGCATAGTCTTTGCAGATCTCTGCTCCTGCCTGTGGCTGAAGCAACACTGCCACGGGTGAGTGCCAGCACATTGTCCATGATGCTCAGGTGCTGCCTGTGAGATGTGGGCACCCTTATCTGGTCCTTCTGGTTGCAAAATCCTGGAGGTGACAGGCAGCTGAGGCTTCAGACACTCTCACCAAAGCTGTAGTTAGAGCTCAGGCCTCCCATTAGATTTACCACACATTTTCCTCCCTATTCCTTTTAGGTATTTGCCCTGTTTTTGTACCAAATCTCCTTCTTGCTACTTGAACTGAAGAATAAAGTATTATAACTCTGGCTTGGGGCAGCTGTCCAAGGGATATATTGGGATACACTTGGCCTTTGAAAACAAGGACTTCAGTCTCCAGCCTTGTCAGTCCTTCTGGCTCCTGGAAGTTTTTCTTCCAAATGGTTATTTCAAACCTCAGAGAAGTTTGTGTTTTTTCAGAGCTATGATTAATACCATTTTTACGCTTCGTTGCAAAATGCCACACAATGAATGAGACCAGCAGGGTGGTGGTTTATGGGTGGGAGGGAAAAAAGAAATCAAACAAACACTTTCAAATGCTGTTTTGGAAGAGTGATGTGTGTGTGCATGTTTTATAATCTGCTGTGAACTTGTGGGGTTACTTTCCTGTTAAAAAGAAAAGGGGAAAAAACAGCTTAAACCTCATCTGTGGAAAGAATGTCAGAAATAGTTGAGAAACTGAATAATTGCAGTCTTTTTGCGGGTCAGTGAAAGCGAAGGATTGCGATGCAATTGAAAAGTCACAGGATGGTTGAAGGTGGAAGGGACCTGTGCAGGTGGTAGGTAGCTACAGCCAGTTACCCAGGACCGTGTCCAGATGACTTTTGCATATTGCCACAGATGGGGACTCCACAATCTTCCTGAACAAGCCTGGTCACCCTCACGGTAAAATCAGGCATAGTGCATGGTATTTCAGCACTTTGGCTGTGGGTTCCTGCTCACTACTGTTGTTGCAGTCTGGAAGGTTTGTTGGGGTGTGTGGTGTTGGGACAGAATGTGTTGGGTGCATGGGGAAGGTGGGCTGCAGCTGAACCCCTTGGCTTGGGCTTGGCAGTGCTTGGCTGGGGCTTGGGCGAGTTGGGCTTGGCACAAGATGCCAGAAATTGTCCCTTCAGTCGTGGGCAGGGAGTCTTGCTGCCTGATGGACAGGTCTGGGAGCTTGTGGTCCCTCTGATTTGGTTTTGAGGCTTTGCTTATAGCTGAGCCTTCAGCCAGCTCTGCTGTCTTTTGCTTCTCTTCCCTTGACACTGTGTGCCTGTTCCCAGCTGGTGAGTCACTTTGCCACAGGAATCTGGGACTCATTTATCAGCATAAAATGAGGTTAATTACACCTTTGAAATGTTCAGCATCAGTGGTGCAGCATCAGGTGCTTCCCCAGAAAACTCTGTGTTGATGGCAAACCCTGGAGAAAAGAGGCCCAGAGTTTTCTTGTGGCTGTGTGCCTAATGTGTCCCCATCCAGGGGACAAAGAGGATGCTAGTGCATGTGGGAAGTCATCTAACCCCCTATAGAGACATTGGGATCATCACAGATTTGCTTTCTGGTGGCTTCATGTGCATCCCTCACGCATGGAAAACAAGCAAGGCCTAAGACTACACTCAGCCTCGACTTGGTCTCTACTGTTACCTCCTGTCTTCCATCCATGGAGAACAGTAGCCCTTGTTTGTTGCTTTGGATGGTTTGTTTTTTGGTTTTTTTTTTTTCTCTAAGCCATGTTCTTTTCATCTTGTTTTTGTAGCTGATAAGTGATGGGAATAGCAGCAGTGAGATGATGGATCCCAGTGAACACTCGCACTGTCCACAGACGTGCCCCATAGAGGCCTTGTGCCAGTGACGGGTATTTTCTCATTAAAAATAGACCACAGACAATGCCACTTCCTGAGGACTGTGATTTATCATTTAATAACAAGTGGTTACTCATTTCCTTTGGAAAACTCTGGAAGTGTTATTTTTCTTTTTCCCCTTGATTCCTTTTTTTTAAATTTCCTTCAAAACCCTTCATTACCCATCAGAGCCACTGTGTCTGTTAAATGAAGTGTTCCCTTTTAAAGTGGAAATCATATTTATGATTCAAAGTTAATGAAAATAACAACGCTTAACCCGTTGGGCATTAGCTTTTCTTTCTAAGTGCCTGCAGCCCTGAAGTATAGCTCAGCGACAGGAAATAGCAGCAGCGAGCTGGGTAGGTAAGACTTGAGAAACTGTGATGATGATCCTAAATGGGGAATGGATGATTTGCTTGACCTGACTTTAAAGAAAATTTCAAGTAACTTTAGAGTCATATTGTCTTGAGTTGCCAGCCCTTAGCTTGATACCTCCTGGTGTGCCAAGTTCTCCCGAAGGATGGAGAGCCTGCAGAACTGCTAGGCAGTCTCATACCAAGTCTGGTATTTTAGTGACTTTATCAAAGAAGTGCGGAAAGCTGTAAAGTACTTCTTGAGGAAATCCCAATAGCTCAGTAAACAAACTTGGGAAATGTGCTGAAGATGAAATCATTGTAAGTTGGTACTTCAGAAGCTAAAAGAAATAGTTCTCTGTTGGATCAGGAAGTCATTTTCAGGGTCAGTAGCAGATCAGATGGTAGACTGCAGATGATACAGAAGATGAAATGCAGCCTGGGACATGGCAGGTACTTCAGGTCATAACATCTTCTCTTACAATTGCCTTAATGAGCTGAAGGGTAGTTTTAAGATAAAAAAAATAAATTCAATAAAGACAAGTACAAAGCAGTACTCTTAGGAAAACGGATGCACATACCCAAAATGAGCAGTAACGCTCAAAATGAGCAGATTAACTACAGAAAGGGATCTGTGAGCTGCAGTGAATCACAAGCTGGTTGTGAATTGTACTTAGATGCTGTTACAAGACAGGTAGATCTTGAATAGCTCAGACAAAAATGGCAAAGGTAATAATTCCAGCTCTTCAATCTTTGTTGTCCTATAAAACCCTGTTTGAAACACAGCATCCAGTCTCAGCCCCTCTGTTTTAAATATTAAAGCAGGCAGGTTGGGAAGATGAAACTTCTGTTTGGGAAAATTTACTTATGAGGAATAGCTGGAAGATTTGCATATGTTAAACCTGGGGGAAAAAAAACCCAAAAAAGCAGCAGCCCACAGGTGTCAGGCCGTGGTTTGATGGTATGCTGTTTCGGCAGTAGTTTTGGGGCTAAGTATCTCTGCTCTCCTGGTATCGACTGTGCTGCAGCTCACTGTGTGGTCAGTTGTGTAGTCACAACTTGTGTCCACACTGTGAGCTGGCACAAGGAACTTCTCTTAGTACAGGAAAAGCTGAAGTGTCTCCAAATTTATTTCAAAGTATGGCCACACAGACAACAGTTGGCATGCAGGAGGAAGAGGGGCAAGGAGAGGAACTGGAGATTGTGGGCACCTGGTAGAGTTGAGACTTAAAGGGAACACAGCAGATTTGAGACATTCAGGAAGGTGGTGTGAAGAGTGCGGGACACAATGTCTCTCCAGGACTAAACAAAAATTGCATACAGGGAATTCCTTCTCTGGGCACAGTCTTCCAGTGCATCGTCTCCATCATGCCTGGTAGCAGTGGGGTAGGCTGGCATTTCTCAAAGTATGGGTTCCAGCTCCTGGTGGTGGTGGTGGTGATGGAGAATGAGTGATGCTGGAGCTGACCCAAAAAGCATTAGAAACCTCTTTGTTAGCAGCACAGCAGCCCTTCCCGGCTGGTGGGGCAAGTGGTGCTCGTTGCTGGGAACTGCAGCCGGGTCCTGCTTGCTCTTGGCAGGGCTGTGCCGGTGTTGCCTTGGAGAGCAGCACAAAGACAAGCCAAGAGAGAGTTCAGGGCTTGGTGGCTGTTCGACTTCTCTCCCGGCCCAGCATTTTTGCAGTCCTTGCATCCAGATTTTGGCACGGCTTCTGCCCGTCAGTCCTGCTGAGGTTGAGTATCTCAACGCCTCCTGATGTTCTGAGTCCAAATTTCTGTCATTACTGCAATGCACTTCGCTTTTTGGCTCTTGGGAATAGTTTGGTTGACCACAAATTGGTCACTCTTGCTGTGATGTAAGCTGATGATTTCCTCCGCTGCGGATGCTAAACCAAATACCCCTGCAACTGCTGCCTGACGGGGATGTTGCCAGGCTGGTGTTTGCAGCTGATGGGAATGTGCTGGAGCTGTGCAAGCCTTAGTGATTCAAGCAGATACTTAAGTTTATGATGAAATGCTAAATGCCTGGTCTGTTCTGTCCAACCAGCTCTATCCCTAGGGGAAAAAAGGGGGTTTACTGCAAGAAGAAAGGAAATTCTGGTATTGGTTTGTTGATAATGAGAACACAGAGCATCAAAGCTGAAACAGTATGTGCTGGGTTTTGAAATCACTGGAGGATATAGAAGTGCCTTGAAGAGGGAGATCATAGATAGGCAGACCTACAGGATACGCCTGGTTGATTTTTTTGTAGGCTGCAGAGCTTTCCCCCGTGGTTTGCAGGGTTCCTTTGCCTTGCTGCATCTCTGCACAGCTCAAAGCACAGTGTCTGAATGTCTGTGTCCACGATCTTGGAGGATATAGATGTGAGCCTTGTTAGGAAGATCTAGGCTTCCATTCCATTCTTGTTAATGCTAAAATTCCTCTAGGAGAAAAAAGAAAAAAGCTTACTATGTTTGCTTGTGACATGTTTGACATGTTGGTGCTGAATTTGACTTCTGCTAATCTTGGTTGCTTAAAAAATGAAAGAAGCATGGTAATTTGTCTTAAAAAGGGTATGGAGAAAGTGAAGAAGAGACCAAATAGTTTACTAATCATTGCCTCTTCCAGGCTGATAGGCTGAGGCTTACTCTGGGAAGAAGTCAAATCCCCAGACAGTTCTATATAATATCACCAGATGAAGGAGTGACCACCACATCCAGCTTACTGGTGGCAGGGCTGGTGTGGTAGGACTGCTGATAGTGGAGCTGTAGAGCTTCTCAGTAGGGTCAACAAAGTTGTAGTGGCATCCCAGGGATGTGTCTTTGGACACACAGAAAACCCGTCTTTTGCAAAATGCAATAGATGGTTTGGGTGATGCTGAAGGCTCCAAACTGCATTCCTGAAATCCCAGGGTGCTGTACAGGTGACTCAACAGCATCAACTCTAAATGAGGAAATACAGAGTCTAGCAACTGCTGGACTTCAAAGAACAGAGTAAAAGGTAGGACTGCAAAGATATTGGCAAAAAGGATTTTTAAAGTATTTTTAAGGAAGACAAACTAATAACAACTAACTTCCTCTTTAGAAGTCCCTTCTCAAGGAACAGGTCTGTTATGTTAATAACAGTGGTGAATATAATTATGTGCAAGGATGAAATCTTGGCTTTGGTGACTTCACAGGACTAGTACTTCATGCAAAGAGATGTTCTTGGAAGCCAATCTGGAAGTATAATCATGGCAGGAGTAGAATGCAGGTCCGAGTGTGACTTGTCTGATAGCCACAGGAGATGTTTAGTTTTGCTTTTCCCTTGATGCATTTGTTCCAGGGCTGTTGGTACTGCAGGGCATTCTGAGCAGGTGGATACTAAACAGCATTTGTGAGCAGGGGGGTCATCCATCCTCTGGTCAGTTTTCCTGTAAGAGCATCTCTCAGGCAGGATCAGCACCTCTTGTGGATGGTACCCACAGAGAGCTGTGTGGCATCTTCCTGGGGTGGGTGCTGGTGTGTGCAGAACCGCCACAGCTTTGCTTTCACCTGCTCATCTACCCACAGGCTTGCACAGGGTGCTGAAAGCAGGGAACCTCAACAGCCACCGAATGGTGACAGAGCAATATAGCTCTCCACCCCAGCTCTTTTTCCCCATCCCTGTCCCCAGTTTTCTATTCACCTCCCTCCAGCTCTGTGGCTGGGGAATGCTGTGATCACAGTGAAGCCCTGCTGTGGCATCTTCCTCCTCCTGTCTTCTGTCCTGCCTTTCCCTCCCTCTCTGGCTGCTGGGTTGCTCTAAGCAGCTTTGGCTCCTGTCCCAGGAACAATCTCTCAACACACACAAACCAGAAAGGCTAAAATAACACTTTAAAATTGTTAAATAAATAGCGATGGAGCTCTGCTTAAATGGGAAACACAGCTTAATTTGTAAAGGCTTTTTGTCCTCCCTTGGACAGGGATTCGGCAGGGCGTGCGTGTGCGTGTGTGTTTGTGTGTGAGAAGCATTTCTTGTAGCTTGTGAGCTGCATCTTGTGGCCCCAAGTGGGCAGAGAGGGTTATGTGAGTCTGAGTTACTAAACACTTACAGTAAAAGTGCAGTCATCCTGAACCTCAGCCAAAGAGCTGAAGGTTTTGTAAGGCTTTTTTTTTTCCTTTTTTTTTTTTTTTTTTATTTTTTTTTTTTTTACGTTTTCCCTTCTCTCCCTGCAGGATGCTGCTGCTGCGTCACTTGCATTCTTCACCCTGACCCAGCAGTAACTCTTTCCAGACTACCAGGAGCAGTCCAGGCACTTATTTCCTGCTCCATTCCCTCTCCAAGAGCTTTGTGCATAGGGCGAGTGCATCCCCTCTCCCTCAGCAGAGGAGCTGCTGCCAGCTCAGACAGAGGTGCCCATCTTTCTGAAACATGAAAAACACTCATTTCTCTCTTGCTCCATTTCAAAACTGGAGCAAAAATAGAATAGCAGTTACTGCCATATGAGAGAGTGAGAATGGGAGGCTCTGGATAAGTATTTGTAAAATATCCCCTGGATATTTTACAGAGCAAAGGCTCTGCTGTGTGGGAGTGGGTGTACCAAAATGTATGTGTCAGGATGAGAAATGCATTTCTTGGGAAGGACATGGAGAACTGGCTGCTTCCCAGCACACAGCTCCCTCCTGGGGCTCATCCTGTGGGAGCTCTCTGCATTTTTTTTTTAACACATGTACTGTCCCCAGTCCACTCTTCTGAGTAGAAGCTAATCTGTGTTTTGGGAGAGAGTTGTTTCTTATTAACTCTCTGAATGGGGAAAAAAATAACCTCCACTCCCTGTAGTGGGAATTGCACAAGTCAAAATTTTACATTCCTTTCTCCAAAGTCTCCCAAAGACTCCAAAGTTGTTCCTGGAAGGATGAGCTGTGGGTCAGAGAGGGGCTGTGCCCTCCTGCCACACCTGCTGTGAGAGCTGCCAGGTCTGGCTGTCTGAATGCATGATGAGAGCAGAGTAAAACTGCAGTCATGGCCTGAGCAGGGATACCCAAAATTAACATCAAAAGGAAAAGAGGGAGTTGTCCAAATACAGCCTGCAAACCTTTAATGCTGTGTGACAGTGATACCCCAGCCAGGTAATCTCCAGCATCAGTGTTGCTGCAGTGATGGAAGCAGCTGATTCTGTGGGAAGACGAAGGTTTGATGGAAGGTATAATAATCTATCTTAGATGTTTTAATTTTCCCTTTTTATCCCAAACATAAGGAGCAGAGTTTCCTCTACTTTGAACAGGTCTTTTTATGTTCTCTTTTTATAATTGGGTAGAACAAAATTGTGTTTCTTCAGTATATAAAATTAATCTAGCAGCCTGGTTTTGTACTTCAGCCTCCCAAAGAAACAAGCAAGTATAAAGCAAGAAGATACACTGCCTACTATAATGTCCCACTTATTAAAAACCCCACAATAAAATCCTCTGAACATCCTGTTTCAACTGCAATAAAACTCACTGGTCAATTACCAGTGGATCTCCTGTTCCCGTGGAGAAAGGCAGTTGCAGACTTAAGAGGTTGCTGTGGGAAAGGGGGGAAAAATAAAATTAAAAAGATCCAGTCTTGGTGTTGCAAACAAAGGTTGCCTTGGATTGCAGTCACATGTTGCAGTTCAGCTGATCTCGCTCATGCCAAAAGGGGAAATATTTCTGGTACTTGCCTGAGCCCCACTGAACTGGTTTAGGGAATTAATTAGAAGACAATTACATTTTGTGTTTTTTCCTATCTAGTTTCCTCTTAGATTCAAGTGCCTTGCCTTGGCTCACTAGGCTGGGGAAGCCAGGGGCAGCTGGGACAGGATATGTGGCCATTGTGTGAATTTAACTGTGATTTAAAATTACACCACTGGCAAATGTCTTCTGGCTTTTCCCAACTGGGGAAGAAGTTTCCAGGTACCCAAATCTGGGATACAACTGAGCTTTGTAAATCATATCTGGGGGCTGAGTTCCATTAGCAATATTGGGGCAGAGTCACCTCAGAGAATATTCTGGGGTTAATTGCAATCCCCAGGCACATCAGATGAATCGATAAGCTGGTGTTGGTGGAAACCTGATCGTGCATATGTCTGCATTCAGTAAATAGTTTCGGCCAGGTCAAGCTCCTTTCCTAGCGTGCACCACTCTGTGCCATGGGGGGAATGTTCAGAAGACCCTGGTATGTCTGGACATCCTGTGAAATTACACAGAATCCACTGTTTTGGCTTCACAGAGTTGATAGTTAGGTGTTCATTACATGGCTTTTTGGGGCAAAGCCAGCATGACATTATCTCTCCTCCTGGGCTACTAGGCTTTAGGGCTCACTTCTGATAAAAGGTGTATCAGGTCCCTGGGTTTCAGAGGGTACTTTGACTGAAGGGTATGATCTCATCAGAGCCAGGTATTGAAAAACTTCCTGGGATTTTGTCACCTTGCCCATGTATGTGCTGTGTCTGGCTGTGTCTGGAGAGCTGCTGGGCTGGCACTTCTCAGGAACACTGCTGCCCAGCTCAGTCCATGCTCTTGCTTCCTTGGTACCCTGCCATGTACCTTCATGTATTGCAGGGAAAAAATAAATCTAGTACTTGTTAGATCCCCAGACCTGTTCATTTTTAATAGGTTGGTGATTATTTCTTTCTGTTGTTTTTTCTTTTCTTTTTTCTTCCCCCTCTAAACCCGAAACATTATGGATTAGGGCTGCTTAATAAAAATTAGGAGTGAAAAATCAAATATGTTTATAAATTTTAATTTTACAGTGAAAAGGCATATCTCAGCTTCTTGGATGAGGTGGTGTGAAACGCTTGCCCCATCCCAAGTTTCCTGTGCTCCCTGGTGGCATCGAGGTCATTGTTTGCAGCACTCCTGGAAGAGATAAAAAGCTTTGTTGTTATGTTCCCTCCGGGGCAATGTGGATTTCTCCTCAAAAACCTCAGTTCTGGCGACCGGTTTCATAAATGCCTAAAAAATGAGGCTTGTACCTTATCTCTTGAGAGATCGTTGATGGATCCATTTCTCAGAAAGATATTTTATTCAGTCCTTTAATGCCACGCCACTCCCTTCATTCAGATGCCTGGAGTCTTTTATCACGTCTCCTCTTACTCATTGCTTAGCCAGGTTGGGCATATTTAGTTCTTTTAATCTTTCCTGCACCTCAGCTGTCTTTAATCATCCTTCTTGATGTCAGAACGTTTGATGCCCACTTCTGCGGAAAACAAGCCTAGGTGGTTTTTTTTTGTTGTTTGTTTGTTTTTGTTTGTTTTTTGTTCTTTTTCTGTGTGCGTGTGAATTGCTTGGGAAATGTCTCCGGCCGCTTGCCCAGGCTCATGCCTGGATTCCTCAAAAGCTCCCTCGAATGTCTCAGTGTGGATGCTGAGGAAAATTTCTGGCTCACCGTGTAGACCAGTGGACCTGGCACCCTCTGGGATTGATTAAAATATTTGTTTGTTGGATGTGGGCAGCAACACATTTGCCCCTTTAGATGTTCCATGGATTGTGTTTCCAGGGGCAGATTTCCCTGGGCATCTGCAGAGGGGTGCAGGTGCTGATGGTGGCAATGGAGAACAGGCCCAGAAAGGTTACTGTAACCTGTGTTTCCTTCCTGTACCTGCCAGCAGCAAGGAGAGGGAGAGGTTTAATTTGCTCCTATGATCTCAAAAGCAAAGCCTGGTGGTAACTGTTTATAGGTGCCTGTGCTGCAGGTCAGGGTAATGCTTCTAGACGCTGGCAGGGGTGGTGACCTCTTCCTGCTGCAGCTATTGATGCTGTCTTTCCTGAGTAGTTCATCTCTTTTGCACCCAAAAATAGTCATTCACAGCTTCTTAAATCAGTTTGAAGGTGAGAATTGCTGCTTGCTTGAGCACTGCATCCCTTCAGGGCAGGATCTTCACTGTGTGAAGCTGATGTGTGGAGGTGTCTAGAATTCCTTCCACATACCTCCAGCATACCTGATATTCAGTGGGAACGTTTCCTAAAGCCTGATTCAATCATTTTCTTAAAATAGGCAAGCTCAGATGCTGACTGGAAGGGGTTAAGGCACTGATCTCGAGGTTTGCTGGGTCTAGGCCATTGCTGTGCAGCCAGGGGTGGCTTCCTTGACATGGACTTTGAATTACTGAGCACTTGGCAGGAGTTAAAGAAGGCCAGAAGCTGGCTTGCCCCTCCTCCACTCCCATTATGAGGGAATGCTTCTCATACTCTCCCAAATTTAGCAGTGCAAATGTGGCTGGGTTTAAGTAGGCTGAGTGATGAGGATATTTTGATGGTGATAAAAGTCCCCTTCCCTCCTCTGCCCCACTCATACTGCCAGCAGCCTGTGGGATACAAAGCTGTTTGATATATGGCTGTGTGATTTATGGCTGTGCCAACAAGGGCTCTGTGGGCTGAGAAGCAGAGAATGTGGACCTGGATGGTGGGAGAAACAGTCTACAAGGACCACTACCCAGCAGAGCACTGAGAAGCTGAACCGATGTCCACCTGGTTGTCCTGTGTGACCCTTGGGCTGTAATGAGAAGGGTCAGCAGTGCCTGGAGGTCACCACGAGGAAAAGCCCACGTTCTCTTCATGATGACACTGGGATGCTCTGGGTCATGGAGCAGGAATCTGCTGCCTCTGTTCCTTTCCCTCACAGCTCTGGGCCACCCAGGCTCCCTGGCACTCCTGTCTGTGTTTCCTCCCACAGCTCCTTAGGAGTGTTTGAGGGATTGCTCTAGAGCTGAGAGTGGACATCTCAGGAGGACCTTGACATGCATTTTTGTGCCACGTTGCTGGGTCGCTGTGGGAGTCCAGCATGGGACAGGCTCTAGGGCTCCATCATTGATGCATGAACTTGGGTGGCTGCAGGGGAATGTGCTGCTGCTTCATCCACCTGCATGGGGCCCCATCCCCCTCAGCAATTTATATATTTATATATATGTATGTATATATTGAAATAGGTAATATATAAAAAATAGATACATACATATTTAAATGTATACATAAGCTGCAACTTATATAAGCTGTAATTTATATGTAACTGGTTTCCATTGCAGCCTTATGTTGAAAAATTAAGGAAATGGAATGGTTTTGGTTGGAGGGATGGAACAAGATTGAGCTTGCTGACATTTCTTTTGTTGTAATGTCATGTAGGTCTCGGTTGACTGCAGAAAGGAGAAGGGAGGAGCATGTCAAAGGGAGGTCAGATCCTGCCAGGGTTTCCTGGGAAATGAGGTGAGTGGTGATGTCTTTCAGTGCTCCTAAGCCTGGAGATAGAATCCCTCCCGTTCTTCCCTGCACCCTTTGTGTGAGACTTCTTCTGTTGATCCTCCAGATTTCCTTTTGGTACAGGTTTCGCTGTATTTTGCCTCTTCAGAGCTGATGGGAGGATTGTAGACTGCTGTTGTGCTTGGGAGTCTCAGAAAGAAGGGCTGGAGACTATCTGGATTTATGTTGAGGTTTGTGCATCACACTGGCCTTGTTTCTGGCTGTATTTGGGCTTCATAGGAAGGGACTTTACTCCTCTGGGTTTAGAGAACTCTGATGCAGTTGCCTGCTACTGATCTGGGCCCCCCAGCCTCCTTTTACAGTCACTGGAGGGAAATAGATATTTTTAGGAAGTGCCTGACCGTGACCTGCTGTAGGCATCTGAATGGATTGAATCATGCCCTACAATACCTGTTTCTCTGCACTGTCAGCACAGCTGGGACAGCTTGTTTGGTTGTAGGGTCTGCAAGGCATGTGTAATATCTGTACCTTGTGTAGGAGGACTGGAGTTCAGGGTGCTTACTTGTGGCTTTGGGTGTCCAAAGCCACTGCATGAAAGCTTGGCCTCTCCTAAGCTGCCCTTAAATTTTCTTCAAGGTTTGGACACAGCTTAAATCTGTGAGCCACTTGTCTCAGCCTGCTCTCAGCATTTATACACCCTGACTGGCAGCAGACGTACATTCCTGAAGGATAGGGTATGATTGCTGAGGAGGTTTCAGTCCAACTGGGTCATCTCACACTGGCTGTTGCAGCCCCAGTGAGAATCAGCAGGATTGTTCCAGCCTCAGGAGTTCATTCCAGCCCCAGAAGCCGCTGCAGTAAGACTCAGTGAGGCTGCTTGTGCTGCACAGTAACCTCCTGGGAACCAGCCCTGGAGCTGCTCTGCTCTTTGGCTTTTTGAGTGATGTGGCTTGTGGCTTTTCAGCCACAGGAAGGTTTGGAACAATGCTTGCCATCTCCCCATGGGAACCTGACACCTGTAGAGGGAGCATCCACATCCTGGTACCTTGGCTAAGGTGCAGAATCCCCCAGGTGTGGTTGTGAAGAACTGGGGCCTGCATGTCAGCTCTCTGTTGAATAGAATCTCCATCCAGAGCTTTTGTGCACATCACCTCATCTCTCATCCAGGGGAAATCCCACCACAGACACCTGCCTGACTTTGCTAGGTCACCTCCTGTGCTTCTCCTCCTAGTGCTTTGAGAGATGGAAGCTTTTTCTGCTTGTGTTTGCAGTGCTCAGCCTGTGCTGGATCATTCCTACTGCAGCAAGGATAAATACTGACACCGGTTGAAATTTAGATGTACAAGGTGTTGTACCTAAGCAGAGATAACTCTGGAAGAGTTTTGGTAGGCTTATGTTTCTGCTGATGTCCTCAATATGTTTGTTCTCTGAGGGCAGTCTGTTCAGAAATAGGGATTGATGATGATGGTCCATCGTCAAGATTGTCACCTTAAAGTCAAAGAACAAATATAATTTGCTGTAGTATATCACTCTTGTTTAGTTGTAAGTGGGCAAAGGAAATGTGTGTGTATGTTGTTCTTCATTTATTTAATGTTTTCTCTGCAATTTGCTGCTAGCTTTTCTGTATTGCTAATAATTGGAGTGTTCTTATTGCCACCCCGAAGAGAGGAATCTCTCTTTTTATTGCAAGGTAAGCTGTCACAGTGAACTGCTGTGGTCACTGCCCTTTGCCTGAGCCTGGCACATGTGTCTCCTTCTGTCTGTCTGTCTGCCTTGGGGACCAGAAGATGTTGCAGGGACTCACAGTGCCCTTGTCTTTGATGCTTGCTTCTACCACTGGTGCCTTTGCTCTGAATCTGTGCCTCGATTCTCGATACAGAGAGCAGGAATAAACTGATTCTTTGGAGTTGCTGTGAGAATTAATGTTCAGGATGAGCGATTTAACGGGAGATGCAAGGCTGTGTCTAAGAAGGGGGGATGATTTTTGCAGTATCAGTGATTCCCAGGGAACAGCCTCATTTTTACTTGGCTGCTGGACATCTCTCTGTTTTTTTCACACTGAAGTTCATTCTATCTGGCTTGCTTTCTCTATCACTCCGTTTTTTTGAAGCATTTTTGTGCTGTGCTGACACCGTGGATATCAGCAAGGATATTCAGGGCTCATGGATGCAAAGCCACGAAGCTGATGGCCTGGGGTGAGGCTCTCTGCTTTCTTTGAGTTTGGGATTTCCTTGATGCTTTGGGATTCTGGGACATGGTAAGCAGGAGAATGTTGTCATCTCCATCTTGACCAATATGAATGAGCAGCATGCCTGAAGTCAGGAGGGTTTTGCAAGCCTCAGTGACACCAGTTAAATACTTGGAAGGGGTGTGAAATTGGGGGTGGGTGGAGAAAGAGGTTTGTTCTGTGCTTCCCGGCAGCTAAAAGCAGGTGTTCAGTCAACTGAGAGTTGCCCTAAAGGCAGAGAATAAGGATGCAAATGATCTGTGAAACATAAAAGGAACCATCTGAATGCCCCTTTTCTTGGTTTACCTCCACCCTCGCTAATTTACATGACACAAGTTGATCAACCCTGAGAAAAAGCAGTTTGGTCCAACAGGAGAAGATAACTTTGTCAAACCCGAGCGACCTTCCAAAGAGGCAGAAAAAAGCCAAGCCCAGAGGCCAGGAGATGGAGAGAAAAGTGTGGGCTGTGGCTGTGCTGTCCCGGTGGGGAGGTGGGTCCCCTGGCTGCCACTGCTGAGGTCTCTGCTTCTCCAGGTTCCTCAGCAGCCCAGGGCCGATCCCAGCACGAACTGCAGCTGAAACCCCGCTGGTGAAGGCGGTGTGGGGAGCACTGGGTGAGCAGAGCCCCCCAGGCTTCTGCTCCAACAGGTACCACGGGAGACTGATGGTTTAAACCCACCTGGGACGGCTTTTGGGCCGTGCTTTGCCTCACGTTTGATGCAATGCATGAATCCAAGCGGTTGCTGCTGCTCGAGTGGGGACACTGCTCACAGTCACAAGTGCCTTAACTCAAAACTGGTGTGGATTTAGGACCCTCCATGGCCATCCTGGTGATGCTGAGTGCAGGGGGGAGCAGTGCTGAGCTGTTGCTCTGCCCATCCTGCCCCAGTTCTGCCTCGGTTTTACACCCAGCCTGGATTTACACCTTACCGGAGCTTTTAACAAAGTTAATTATTTTGCTGTGATTTGGACCTGCACGTGTGTCTGCTGGGTGTTGTCAGCTCAGCTGTAGCCACAGATGGCTGGTTTCTCCTCACCTCTCACCTGTTCTATCCTGCAGGTGACCTACTTCATTTCATTGATAGTTTCACTAATTTTCCCTGTGTTAATGAATTTTTCCCCAACTGCCATTCCTCCCCTTCCCCCAAAGCCAAGACGTTGACTCTTTCACTGTGAGGGTTAATTGCTTATTTATTTTGTGGACTGCACCTCCCTCTTTCTGATTTCACTTGATATGTGCAGGATGTGGTGATGAAAATCTGTTTGAGCTGTCTCCTGTTTCAGGCAGCTTCTTTAAAGTAACTTCATGGGACAGTGAGTGTGTACACGGGTGCTTGGATAGGTGGGGAGGGAGCAGCAGGCTGGGCAGCCCTGTGCTCTCTGCATGCTCCATCCTTGTAGCCAGGCCTTTCAACAAAGGCTTTGAGGTGTTATATCCTCACAGAGCCATTGTTATAAATCTGGGGGGGAAAAAATTGTGGCATTGTTCAGTCTGGTCTCCCCTCAGCTCCTTGCAGACTTCTCTTCAAGATCCAGCTGCTTTTCATCAGCAGCTCCAGGGGCTGTCTGGGCCAGCCGGCAGCTTGCCACATTGAGTGGTGACACGTCTGTGTCTAGAGAGAGCACGGCATCGCTACAGATCTGTACAGTCCCCTTTGTAAACTGCATGATGTGTATGGCCGTGTGCTCCCTTCCAGCCTTACCCATTCTGTCATTCTGTGCGATTCTCTGTGCTCACAGAGGGCATCCAGTTGCAGACTGTATAAAATTAGTTGAACCAGGTGTTTTCTGGTATTTTTTTTTGAGGTTTTGCATCAATGGTTTGTTTGGTTCTGCTGTTTCCTCCTAAAGTTAACGGTGTCTATGGGTGGTTTACTCACATGCATGAAAAAGCTGCTCTCAGAGGTGGTTTGTATTGTCTGTATTTTTATCCTGAATGTCTGATCTGCAGCATGTCCTGCAGAGATGGCTCCTTTGGGGAGATGTTCTTGTGTGGATGCTTTTCCTTAATAAATTTGACCCCTTTGAAGGAAATTGTGTTAATTTTCTGAGTTGATTGAGAACCAATATGGAGTAAAGAGGTCAAGAAGGGTTGGTTATGAAACCTGGGGTGTATTTTGCTAACATCCCAGCGCCCCAGGGGCAATGCTTCTGAGCTGTAACCCTGAGTCATAACTGCCCATGACTTCCAACCAAAGCAGTGTCACATTAGAGAAGTTGGCATGGGAGCTGGAGCCTAGAGGCTTGAGGGGTCCACACTGATGGGGCTGCTGGGTACATGATGCCAATATACCCCCGTGGAAAGGGGAATTAAAAATTGGGCAGGAAAACACAGGGTACACACTGCCAAATGGCTGCATGTGTTGGGTTTGCTTTTTTCCTTTCTCTTTTGTTTGGTTCTGTTTGCCTGAATTTGTCAACTCTCCTCCACAAAGGAGGATCTGAGAGGCCTTTAACAGCAATAGAGGGAGCTCATCCGTGGAGGAGAGGGTTGCCCTTATGTGCCAAGCAGACAGACTGGGAGCTGCTGACTTGGGATGAGATGAGTGGTGGTTTTCCATCTTGTCTTTCCTTGTGGTCATGACAGGGAGAGCTGATGCTCATTCTAATTGAGAATGTGTAGTGACATGCCACGAATACGTCCTTGCTGGATTGCATTATTTTGTGGGAAGGCATCAGCTATACATCTGTGATGGGGATTAACTCATTAGACCTTAGTGTATAGATAGTGCTTTACAAATGATCTTTTCTTGGGAAGATTTCCCAACTGGGCATAGATCCAAAGAGCATGAACTGGATGGTTCTGACTCTTTTATGTTATTCCCAATGCCGTGGTGTTTTGGATGAACATCTGAGGCTGCAGCCCTTTCCACATGCTCTGCTGTGATGGTGCCACTGGTGTGGGCAGGGCTGCTGGGCAGTTGAGCAGAACCAGGTGGGAAGTGGCAGAAATGGCATTCCTTGTGGTTGATTGCTTGCAAATCCCTGGTGTTTCTTATTTCTTTCTCCAAAAATCAAACTACCACAATCCCATACCATGTAAGTTGTCCATGAAGAGAAGTCTTGATGATGGAGAAAAATGGATCGTCTTGTTGAATTGAATTTTCATATTACTTTAACAGTTGTGCTAAAAAAAAACAACTCCAAAAAGCTTGATGCTTCTTGGGATTAATTTTTATGTGTTTTCTGAGAGCACAAATAAAGGCTATAAAAAACAGTTTCATTTTCCAAAAGGGGGATGAGCTCAAGCCTGAGTGTGAAACACCCTGGTGTTGCAGCATACTTCCCAAGTGACTTTGGGTAGGTCAGACAGCTGGACTAGAAATATCCAAAAGTGTGACTGGTATCCAAAATGCTGACCCACTTGGACATGTTGTACCAGCATTACTGTGCAGTCTGAGCTGCTGTTTGCTGAACTTAATGGCTCCTGAATGGCTGTGTTCAGAGTCAGGTGAGGTTGGGTGTGAAATAAAAAAAAAAAGGTTTTCCAGTGTCAACATCACTTACAATCTGTGGGAAGAGTGGGAACAAAATGCATTGGACCAGGATCCTTTATGGATCATGGAAATTTTCTGAACATTTGGCTTATGTTAGATGCCAAATTTCCAGACAGCTAAAATGACGAAGAGGGTAGTCCCACCTTCCCACCTTGTAGTTTCTTCATGTTTCTGTTGTTTGTATGTAAAATAAGTTTAGTATTAAGTTCTTGTTTCCCTGAAAGAAAGAATAAATATAAAACTTGGAGCTGTTTCCTGGCTACAGCAGCAAACAAATGCTTGTGTTAGGGATATCAGGCTGATCTTGGCCATGGGTAGCATCTTTGAAACTGCCAGCATGCTGGGAGTTAATGAATGTGCTTGTATTTCTCTTGATGAGCTGGCATGTTAAGGCTTTAAAATCAATTTTACTGCTTCACACCACCGCAAACCTTTTTATTTAAGATGTTCATTTCATGAAGTTCAAATAGCACCCATGTTGGACTGAATTCCAAATCTCCAGGAGAGTTTAGGACAATTTTGCTTGAGGTTTCTGTTGTGGTTGCTTGCAGGAGAAAAAAACCAGGGTAAAGTAACCAAGGTCAGCACCTCACTTCAAGCTGCCAGTAGAACTCCTCCAGGGAGAGAGGGATTGAGTTACCCTCTGCCTGCAATTCATCCCTCATGCCTATAACCAAATTATCCAGTAAAACGGCGTCGAAAAGGATGGGAAAGTTAGGAAAACTTTTTGCTGTAAGTTGAGCTGGGAAAATGATGCTCAGAGCTGCTTTGGTGTCTCAGGCATGAATTTCTCCTCAGAAAATGCTGGGGGGATTATTTTAGCCAAGGTTTGGCATTGAAGTCCTGATGTCCATAAAGTGTGGAGTGGAACACATGTCTTCAAACGCACCGTGCTGGCCCCCATTTCGGTAGCAGGTCTTAATTTTTGAGTGCTGTGATTCTGATTACATTATGCACTTATTACTGATCAATATATGTAGTGCCTTTATTTGAATTTAATTAGTTCTTGTTTAATATTATAGTAGGCTTTATTAAAGATTAGTACTACCTTGCATTTAGTAGTTTCTCCATTGCAGAGGATCTGTTAAGTCTTCCCAGGGCTGATTCCATCCTTAGGATGCTCGTCTGCCCCCTTTAATGCCCTTGGACAGATTATCCAATTGTGGTAAAAACTGTCTAGCCCATTTTCATTTATTTCCCATCTCCTTTTTCCTCCTTAACTTGATTGTTATGAAGTCATTGAGCTAACAACAGTATTATTTGGTTCAAATTTGTATGCATTTGACATTATTGACATTTCAGCTTTCTCTGGCGTAAGTTTCAAGGATGACATCCTGGTATTCCCTGCCAACATTGCTTTTTGTCTCGTTAATGTTGGACTAACTTTCAAGGAATAGATTTTTGAAAAATTATTTCTGAGGTTATGCTAATTTTTGCCATGTAAGGGCTGTGTGACTCAGAAAATTGCATTTCAGCAGCAGGCTGGAGTAGACAGAACACTGGTGCACTCTGTGATGCTAAGGAAATAATTTGCTGCAGCGTCCTACCACATGCAATCCATGTTTTTCTTGGGATATCTCCAGTGGACCTTCTGGCTGATTTTTCTCATTTTCAATCTGATGTGATTGTCATATGTTGTGGTATGTAGGGCTCCAAGCCAAGAATATCCAATATTTTTGAAATGTGTTCATTACTGTTCAAAATAGGCCTTTTTCCATTCTCTTATAGGATTTTGCCACTTCTCTAATATGCTAATTTTACCCCTTCTTTGGCATCCATACTCCTTGGTGTTATTTTGGTGTGTACTGGATATATATCTTACATATAGCTCTGTGTGAGTGTTCTTTACTGTGATTTATATAAAACTTGTCTTGTCTGTGCTGTCACAAGGAAATAACTCACTTTTGTGGTGGGATCTTGGCTTGGACATGTTGTGTCCAACCAGTCCATTGCCAGGTCTCTCTGTCTTGCTTCCCTTCATCCCCAAACAAAGCCATTGCTCCACCCAGGCAAGGGGAGACACAAAGTGTCGAGCACCATTTCAGGTGACTGCAGGTGAGGGGTGTGGGGCCCTTGGAGCTGCTGGCTGGAAGTCTCCAGGTCCCTGAGTTACACACACTTGTGCTGCAAATGTGGGCAAAGTGTATATGGAGAAAATGGCTTTAAAAATGGGGATAAAACTGCCCTGAAATAGAGGGGGCAACATGTTAGACTGTGAATAGGGTGTCACAGGCGTGGATGAAGGCTGGAGACAGCAGCCAAGGCAGAGGTGGAGTGTGTGGGTGGGTGATTGGTATGAGAAGCTGCACTGGATGGCAAACTTGAAAGGAAAATTCTGGTTCAGGTATGAAGATCATTAACTGGGCAAATCTTTTACCCCACAGTTTCTTGAACACTTACCTTACTTCGCTATTTTGCTTTCCTAGTGTGCCTGCTTGGGTCACATGCATGGCCCCAAAAAGTGGGTAGAAGGACTGTGACAGTGCCAATATGTTTGGGGTCAGGAAAGGAGCCAGAGTTAACTGTGGGATCACCTGGAGTCATGGAGGAGGAGTGAAACTTTGTGGTCAACTCTGACTTGAGGGAACCAGTGGAGCAAAATGACCACATAATGTTCCTGTCTTTTGGTCCTTCTTAGAAGAGGGTGATCTCTATTGCTCGGACAGTCATGGTCTTTGTGATGCCATTTATGATGGCATCTCTTTAACGCCTCCACATTGTCATGATGGTATCTGCCAAGGGGATGGGGACCTGCCTCACTGTGGCTTTGTCAGTTCTATGTATTTGTCCAGCTGAATTGTGATAAGCTTTGTTGTAGGCCAGTAAGGGTTTCCAAGAAGCTCTGGAGTTCCGATGACCTGAAAACAGAGGCATAAAATATGTGAGGTGAAAAGTGGGGAGGATGGGTTGTTCCTTTGGGACAGTTGGGTGTTTAGTAGGAGGAGAATGTGAGGCAGGTAAGTGGACTGTGTACCTTGGCTGCCAGTTCCAAGGTTGTCAGCTGAGGCAGGTGTTATGCCCAAGTGGGATATTGCCACCTCCAGCAAGGGTCTTGATGGGTCCGGCATGACAGGGAAAGCTGTAAACTGGATTTCTACTCAGTATTACACTGGGTTTCTGGGCTGAAGAGGCAGATCTCGGTCTAAGGAGCACTGTGGCTTGTCACCAAGAGGGCTGTGCCTGATCAGTGCTGGTCACTACTAGTGGTGGGATCAGAAATACTGATCCTTTCCTGCATAGGAGGACATCTTACAGTGTGATGGAGGCCACAAAGGTGTTAAACTGTTGAGCCTGTTTTGTCACTAAATGTCACCATCAGTCAGTTAGAGCTCTGAAGATGGAAAGCTTTCATAGTGTGAAGTAACTGAAGGAGGGGAGACACTCAACACGATTAGCTTCATTCACTTGAGCCATAGGAAGTTGAGGATGGGTTGGTGAGAGTATGGACATGAGCAAGCCTCCTAAATTGGTTTTGTTTATGTCAGCCAAAGGGGAACTTTCCAAGATTGGTCCTTATGTTCTCCAAGCGAAGCAGGCTGAATGTTGTATCTGACTCTGCAGGAAAGCTGACACAGTGGCAGTAGCACTCAAAATTGTGTATTATTCCATTCACAGCCAGAACTAGAACAAGAAAAATATCTTGTGTCAACCTGGCCTTTGAAATACAAATGAGTGAGCTCAAGCTCACTTGTAAATGTCACAGTCTGCTTTGTGCTGTCGCTCCCTAATGTGGTGGCTTTGCTTTCCCAGGTAACACATTTTCAGGCTTTTGCTTCAAGTGATGCTTTGACAACAGGGAGAGAAGAGTCACTGTGCTTTGTGTTGAGTCCTCAGGGCTGCTTTCCCACTGAGAAGCTGCACTGACCCTGAGCCAACTTGAAACCATCAGCACAGGCACTGTGCTCCCGTGAAAGCCCAGCTGCAGCCTCACGTTCTTCTCTTGTCAGACTTGGGGGAATGGTGTATGAAAGGGCAGTGTGCAACTCTTTGGCTTGACAGCCATGTCTTTTTATATGTGCTGTAAGTCTTTCTTAGTTTTTGTGTCCCTCTGTCAGGGAGTCTGCACTTGCTTGCTGAAACTCGTTCATCTTGTTTTAAGGGATGAGTTGTCCTGTACTGGACCACCAGCAAACAGCTGTGCCTGGCCAGCTGGCCAAGCCTGCTGCAAGTCTGAGGAGGCAGAGGGGCAGGGCACTGATCTCTCTGGTAAGCAGTGAGAGAACTTGAGAGAGTGGCATGAAGCTGAGTCGGGGCAGGAGTGGGGAGGGGGATTAATAGGAAAAAGTTTTTCACCCAGAGGGTGTTTTGGAATTAGGCTCCCCTGGGATGTGGGCACAGCACCAAACCTACCTGAGTTCAGGAAGTGATTGGACAATGCTCTCAGGCACATGGTGGGACTCCTGGAGTTGTTCTGTGCAAGGTCAGGAGTTGGACGCGATGCCTGTGGGTCCCCTCGAGCTCAGGACAGTTCACGGTTCTGTATTTCTATGGCAAAGCATTGACTTGTGCAATCACCTTTAGGGTCATCTCTGCTGCCTTTTGCAGGATGCACTTCTGGGGTTTGCACTAACTCATGCAGCTTCTTTGTGAACTTCTTCCCCTCAAAACTGAATCACAAGGCATGTAGAGAGCCAGGACTGCAACAGGCTATGTTGCTTCTGTAGAGAATCCCGTTGTGGAAACTAATTGTGCTATTTTGGGTTATACCACGATGGGCTGGCTGGGTTTGATGACGTTTCTGTCCTGTCTGGGATTAACCTGATAGGGACAGCAAGACAAAAAATAACATTAGAAGCAAATAAACCCCTCAGAATTGCATTTTGTATGCCAGAGGATGCTGATCCTCAAAATCTAATTGTTTTAAACCAATTTGCTGATTAGTTCAAGGCAACTTTCAGAGTCCTGTGTGAGTAATAGGAGTTTCTGTAGAGTTAATCAGAAAAAACTGCAGTTTTCTTTTTTTTTACCATGAGCAAAAATAAATGTGGGACTGAGAACAATGTGTAACAGCAATGACTGGATTTGTTGGCTTAGCCAGAAATACTCAGCCAGTAAAAAATAAAATCATGTGGAAATACCTCATAGACCTCTGAATCAGTGCTGGCAATCCTTCTGGAGCTTTACTTGCAGCTGGTGAATAAAGTATTTGAGAGGAGCAGCAGGAGTGCAGCAGAGCAGGAGATTCTCTCTGGGCTCAGGTGGGCCAGGGAAATGATTCTCCTCCTCATCCCTCACTCTGCCCATCTGCAGGGGCTCAGCATCCCAGGCTGGACTTAACCCCTGCCTCTGTGCTCCTGTTTGAGAGAGAAAGAAGGCTGTGGTAAAAAGTAGAGTTTTAATTGATTGATTTGATTGGTTGCTAGATCAGAGTTGTTTTCTGAGCATGATAGAGCTGAGAGAAAGTTCATCCATCACAGCTTGGATGCTGCAGAGTTGTGTTTCAGATGCCCACAGCCAGTGCTGCACAGTGGGCAGATGAAGTGACACGGCTGGTGAGGAGCATCTCAGGATCTGCCATCCAACCTTCCTTATTGTGGTGAGTTGGCACTGGCTGGATGCCAAAAGCCACTCTGTCACTCCCCTTTGCAACAAGAGAGGGGAGGGAAAATAGTAACAAGGCTAATGATTTGAGATAAAGGCAGGGGGAGATGAACTGATTACTGTCATAGGCCAAACAGACTTGGGGAAATTAATTGAATTTATTACCAGTGAAAATATACCAATAAAATCAGAACAGGGTAATGAGAAGTAAAATTAATCTTAAAAAGATCTTCTACCCACCCATTCTCCTTCTCAGGCTCTACCTCCTTCCCCTTGGGCAGCAGTTTGCAGTCAGTTCATCACAGGTTGTGTTTGCTGCTGCTCAGGAAGAGTCATTCCCCTGCTCCATCATGGGGTCACTCCCACAGGAGTCAGTCCTCCATGAGCATCTCCAGTGTGAGTCCTTGCCATGGGCTGCAGCTCTTCACAAACTGCTGCAATGTGGGGTGCAGTCCTTCAGGGACAGGCTGCTCCAGCGTGGGTCCCCACAGGGTACAAATCCCACCAGGAAACCTGCTCTGAGTGTGGGCTCCTCTCTCTGTGGGTCCTCAGGTTCCTGTCAGGAGCCAGCTCCAGCACAACTTCCCAGCCCTGTTTCAGTCATCCACCAGCACTGGTGTGGGTCTTCTCCCCAGGCTGCAGGTGGATCTCTGCTCCCCTGTGGTTCCTCACAGGCTGCAGGGACGAAGGTGCCTCATCATGGGCTGCAGGTGTCTGAAGCACCTCCTCCTGCTCCTTCACTGGCCTGCATAGGGTTCATCACTAATCCAAACATGTGAGTTTGGTGTGATATTGGGGTACTACATGGTGTGGAGGAGGCAGCTACAGTGTACCTTCCTCTGGCTGGTTAATACCCTAGTTTGCAGTGAATCCACCCACACCCCCACCTCTGTTTTTACCATTTTAGTTAAAAACATGACCTGGTGGTGTGGCCCAGGCTGCTGGGGCTGTTGCTCATTCCCCACCATGCTCAGCCACAGAGCACACACACAGGACAGGAGCTGGTGCTCCAGCCCTCTGCCTGGGTTCCTCCCTGTGCATAACTGTGATTTAAAAATATATAGTGGGGGACTTCCCAGACTGAAATGGGCTTCATCTTCCCTGGATGAGCACAGTTTTTTTTACAACACTCCACTCACACCAGTTGATGTCTTTCCAAGAGTCTGAAGTCAGAATAGTGACCCTCAGCTGGAGCATCTGCCAGAGCTCCCTGGACAAAGTGCTGAGTCTGCTGCTCTCTGGGCAGAAGCCTGCCAGGAGGTTTGCCCATAAACTCCTGATATTTAGTGTGGTAAAACAGGGGTTTATAAAAAGTTTTAGTGGTAACAGGACTGTGCCAGTGTGCTTGGATGCATTCATGAAGTAATTTTGTTGTTTGAAGGAAGCTACTGAAATGGTATCCATGGCCACGTACAAAAAGCTGGTACGATCAGGGAAGATTTACCTTCTCTCCATTTCTCCTTCTGTTTCCTCCCCATCTCTTTTGATAATTTTGAGTCTTTCTGCTTCTTTAACTTTTTGTTTGCTTACAAACCTCCAAGGTGTGCTGTTAATTTCACTGAGTTTCAGTGCTTTTGCCTCTGCTGTGTTGAGCAGTGCCTGCCGGTTGGATCACTGCTGTTATTCTGGGTTTTCCCAAGTCTTCCCACCGGCTGCTTTTGATTTCAAAGATACTTGTTGAGAAAAGGAAGATTTCCACAAAAAAGCCTGTGATGCATTCAAGCACAACTCCTCTTGAGTATCTGTACTGTCTTCTCTTGGCAATTAAAAGCTGATTAAAGTGGTAGGAATAGTGATTTCAGCTATTTTTATGGCACATATGTCACTTTGGTACTTTTATGGTGGGATGCTCAGCAGACTACTTGGTGATGAGTGCAGGGACTTTGGGGCATGCATGTGAGCCCCAAGGTATTGCTGCCTGTCAGGACACTGCTGAGCTTCGAAGTGACAGCCCCTTGGGGCGATCAGAAGCAGAGGCTGGGAGTTTGGTGAAGCTCTGCAGAGGACACATGTACTTCATGTGGCTGAACCCTCTCCTTTGGAAGCTGGGAATAGGTCCGAATTTCCCATTTGCTGTACCTTTCCTCTGTGTAAGCTTTCCCCTCTCCTCCTTCTAGATTGCTTTCCATTTCCCAGCCCTGCAGCTGACACATCTGGGTAGGAGCATCATGGGTTTCTGTGCAGCACATCAGCCTTGTTCTACCCTGCTGACTTCCCTGAGTGATATCCCGAGGGATAGGGATAGCAGTGGTGATAGATACCTGCTGTCACCCAGCAATACCCTTCTCAGTGCAATCCTTCTTTATGGGCTGTGTTTCCCTCCCTGCATGGAGACAGTCAGAAGAGTCCTCTGAAAGGTAAGCATCACCTCTGCGGGTGGAACCTCTTTTGGGTATGAATCAGGAGGCAGCGTCCCTAATTTGGATTGATAGAGCAGTGTTGGAGCCACAGCTCAAATCTGTCAGCCTTTTCTGACAAATCACTTAAAAGAGGCTGCTTCAGTGTTATTTAATGAACAGAAGAGAAAGCCCAGCATCAAGCACAGACAGGTTGCCAGGCAGGAGTTACCAGCTGCAGGTACCTCCAGGAGCAACCAGAGCTTCATGGTACCATAGCCAGTACCAGGGCCAAGAGCAAGTTCCCTGTCTGTTCACTTACTTTTCTTTCCCACCTGAGTGTTCTGTGCAGTTTTCAGAGCATTGTGTGCATATCCTGATTCTTTTCTCCTGGACTAAGCAGGTGTTCTCCTTTCCCTTAATTGGTTTCTTCACACAGAGATAGGGGGATGCAAAACATTTGTTCAGAGATAAAAATAAATGTTTATCTGATCAGAAAACCTGGGTATGGGCAATACCTGAGTAAAGTTGTTTCTTTTTTTTTTTTTTTTTTTTTTGTTTGAAGCAGATTGGAATTTTTAGGAAGATCAGTGGAATTTCCCTTAGGATTAACTACTTAACAAGTGTCCTGCCAACCAGGCTGATAAATGCCAGACAAATCCAAAACAGAACTCAGCACTGTTCTCTCCAGCTGCCAAGTTTGTGTTTACTTTGCGGTTTTAATTATAGGCAGTTTCCCCAAAACAAGTGTTTTATTTGTTACCATCTTCCCTTCTTCCTCCTCCTCCTTGTCCTCTTCTGTGTTCTGCTGCTGACTGTGGGCTGGCTGCTTGGCTGTGCTGGGCTTTGCTGGGCTGTCACCATTCCTGCCACCTTGGGGATGGCTCTGCTCTTTTCTCCAGCTCTCCTCAGCCCTTGCACTTGCTCCAGCACTGCTCCACCCACAGCTCACTGTGCTGGTAGAAAGTCAGCTGTGTCTGTCCTGGGTGAGCTTCCTTCTGGTCAGTGAACTGCTTCAGCAGCTCCAGAGGTTTGGTGAGCACCAGAACCAGCAGTGGCTTTAGGAAGTGAGGAAAGGTTACTTGGTCTTTTTCATTGATGAAGTATTAGGCTTGCACACATTGTGGAGCTTTCAACCCAGTCCACGTCAGCCATCAAGGTTGCATCCACATCACTTAGAGAGGTGAAAAAGTTTTGTATATTTTTTTTCCTCTCTCCAAAAAGGTCAACTGCTTTGAGAGTCCTGAAAGTGCTAAGGCATAGATAGATGGTCATTGATTTTTTCCTCTCTAAACTATCTTGAAAGTAGCCCAAGTCCTCTGCAGATAATCATAGGGTAAAATTCTATTTCAGTAGAAAGGAAGAGCCTGGTAGACCAACAGCTCCTTTCATTTCAGTATAGGGTTGTCTTGTCACTCATGCACATGCAGAAATATGCTTTGTTCTCATGTTCACTGATGCATTCAAGCTACATGTGATTGAGCCTGGTGGCTGCTTGGATGGTGGGCACTTCCAGGTGCCATTTGTACATGAGGACACTGGTGATACAGGGAAAGATTGTTCCCCCACCTGTACAAGGCACTTGTTATTGGAGGTGCCTTTTAATGACCATTCAGGATATTAAAGCCTCTCTTTGTGCATTCACATTTATCTTTGTATTGGCTAAATTTCAATTCACTTTCTTCCTTCTGAACAGTTTCCTTTTTGTTGAATAAACTTCCTCACAAACCATACCAGTGAGGTCCCTGATGTTGTGAGGGGTTTGGGTGATTGGGTTTTTAACAGCTCTTTCCACCCAAGGGTGGATTTCCTTTCATTATGCACACTCTAACCGGTTTTCCAAACTTTTGTCACCTTATGAGTTTCTAAATATGTTGTTGGCTTTTTTTGTTCTTTTTTAATGAAGATGTAGGATCCTTTCTAAGAAATCGAAGCCTTCTGACAATAGAGCTGAATTTTTTGTATTATTTTCCACAGACCCTTACAATATGGAACATTGTTCCCCAAGGACCAGATGGCTTGAAATCCATCATTCAACCAGGGTAGAGTAGCACACTTGTTCACTTATATCTGTTCTTTTTAATAGTTTCCAGTTACGGTTATTAGGACTTTTCTGTGCTGTTGGTGATTTATAACCCTAACATTCTCATATAACTGTTGTGGACAGCAAAATCAAAGGTCTTGTTGGTGATTGCCCAGGGCACCTACTTTGGTCATATGGGTAGAGTGCTGTACTAATGTGCCTCTGTGGCTTTTGTCTTAAGCTGGATTGAGTCCCAGTCAGCTTTAGGCACAAGCAGAGCAGGCCCAGGTCTGTCTGCACATGTCTGGGTGGACACATCCCGTTTGGGTCATGTGAAATCCCTACTCATCAGAGCCTTGGAGGAACCTTCTCGCCTTTGGCTGTGCCTGTGAACTGTATAGCACTGGATATACAAAATAATCACAGGGAGCCTGAAAATGCCTGTGATGTGAAATTGTAACATTAATAAAAACAAAGGAATTGGTAGTGTTCAACCAAGCAGAGCCATGCCTGTTTCTCAGAGAAGTGTTTTCAGCCTTGCAGTCCTTGGAGCAGCCCTGATCAAAAGTGCTATTGCTGACCTGCAGAGCAAGTGATTGCAGGGTGGGAGACAGAAGCTCTTGCCCAAGAAATGTTTTCATGTGCACACGTGCAAAACGTCTGATGTGAGCATGGGAAGTGCTTCCCAGCAGAGAAGGCAGGGCCTGTGTTGTGCAGTGCAGATGCTGTGGTGTCCCTCTGTATGGGGTGAATCAATCCCAAATCTGCAGAGATGCAGCTCAGCCCCAGCGAGAAGCACTGAAGGAGGCAGGAGAGCCCACCCTGTGTGTCTGAAGTCTGTAAGGTCTGTGGTTTATGCCTGCCTTTTGTTGCTGCAGCGTTAGTTCAGGTCAGGTTCATCTAATGGATGAGTGTGAAGGGAGAGCAAACCCATGCCTGCTGTGTGTGCATCTCTGTTCTGTGCTGCACAGGTCCCACGTGGCTGTTGGATTCTCATCAGTCAGCAGGTCCTGCTTGGGGCTGGTGGCCAGGCAGGGCAGGCTCAGCCCTGCCCACAGTATGGACAGCCCTGGAGCCTGGTGGAAGAGCTTGCCTTGCAAGTCTCTCCTGGGTAGTGGAGGGAAAGTCACTTCCATGTGGGCTTGCTTTTTCCCCCCCTATGTCTTTCAATTTGGTAGAAGCTCTGTGTCAGAGCCGTCAGGGTGTGAGATGTGATATGCACAGGTTGTCTTCCTGGCCAGTTGGGCATCTCTTTGACTGGATAGCAGAGATGCCAGTGCACATGTGGAGTTACTGGCAGAATTTGGACCAGAACACTCTGAGGTCTTCCTCAAGGCTGTTCCTGCTCCTGGGGCCAAACAGTAGCAAAGGATGCTTGGTGTTGGTCACCTTGAGATGACAAAAGTGGAGGGATGGCAAAGATTCAGGGATCCAGACCAGACCAGCTCATCTTGTCTCACAGTGACCCTGAGGAGAACAGGCTGAGAGAGCTGGGATTATTCAGTGCAGAGAAGAGAAGGCTCCTGGGAGACCTTATTGTGGCCTTTCTTAAGTACCACTTAAAGGGAGCTTATAAAAAAGATGGGGACAGACATTTTAGCAGGGCCTGTAATGATGAAGGGTAGTGGCTTTAAACTAGAGGGTAAATTCAGATTAAATAAAAGGAAAACAATCTTTTATTATGTGTGCAGTGAAATGGTGGAACAGGTTGCCCAGAGTAGAGTAGATGGAGTAGATGCCCTATCCCTGGAAACATTCAAGGTCAAGTTGGGAAATATTCAAGGTCAAGTTGGGTGGGGCTCTGAGCAACATGATCTAGTTGATGTCCCTGCTCATTGCTGGAGGGTTGGACTGGGTGACCTTTAAAGGTCCCTTCCAATCCAGCCTATTCCACAATTTCCAGTCTGACAGAGAGAACATCACTGCAGTGCAGTCATAGTTGAGTAGTCAGGATGGAGCTTGTGCTTGCAAACAAGGGTAATGCTGTGGTCTTTGATGTCCAAGAAATCACTGTGGGATGCCTTCCAGGCTGTCAAGAGCGTTATATCAAGAGGTGCTGGTAGTAACTGGTAGAAGCATCTTGTACTGTGATTTGTTGGGAATAAATAGGATGTTGTTATAAGCAGATGCAGCAACAGGACACCTGGGTCTTGGTGCCCTGTGAAGTTTCCTCAGGTAACTTGTGCCTTCCTGACAACATTATGCAAGTGGACTTCTTGGTCATGTTGTCTGCTCTAAGCCTGGGGATCATACCTAGTGCAAAGAGATATCTCTTGACCTTGATGGGTGTTTAAAAGTGTTATTTTCCCCACAGTGACAGTAGGAACACTAACTGTGCCCCAGAGCCTATTGTCCTTTGTACAAATGTTGAATCAAAGGCTGTCCACCCTCCAGGGAGATCCTGGTGTGAATCAATGACAGGAGGTTGTGATTGGTGCATGCATTTGGGAGAGTAAAATAAAAATGCCAGGACACTATTGATCACCTTGACAGACATGTCTCAGAACACCAGCAGCCTCACAGTTATTGAGTATTCTTGTAAATGTCACACAAAGAGTTTTGAGATGAAATTGCAGAGGTGGTTTGGCAGACATTTGAGATTAATTTCTACCAGACAAGGGGCAGGAAGGGAAAAATGACATTCAATATGAAAGGCATTTTCCATTGACTGGCCCAGGAGACCAAGTTCCTAAGTACCAGAGAGCATTGTTAGAGTCAACAGCAGATAGTGGGTACCTGTAGGGTGTGGGATAAGCATTGAGAGTTACAGAGCTTTTGTGTGATGAGACAGGGAAAGGGACTATCCTTGAGAAGTAGAAGTGGGATAGAAGCCATGATCCCCATGGTAGTACTCTTGCTGGTCAGGAGAAGTTAGGTGTCTCAGGGAAGGAGGGTGAGTGTTGGTTATGATATGGGAAAGCAAAAGCTTTAATGACAATGGCAGATTTGGATCCTGGATGTAAGAGCGTTCAAAAGATGTCCTAAGACTTAATTTCAAACATAAGGAGACCAGTCTGGAGTAGAGAAGAGAGTCTGCATGAAGAGGGCACAGACCATCATAATGGTAGAAGTTTCTGGTGGAGGTGAAAGGGAGGTAGAGAAGGATGGGAGCATGGGCTCGTGAGGAGGGAAATCTGAAGTTGAACTGGAGGATGATGAAGAGGGAGGAAGGGAAAGATGAGAGATTGTGCTGACAAAGGCAGGTTGGAGAAGCCAAGGCCAAGCAGAGGGACATATGGATTCTGACCTTCAGCTAAGGAGCCACTACTTTTTTAAGTAGAATCATGAATAAATAATATTATTGCTTCCAGACCCAGATAAGATCCTCTGCAGATAAACCAGTGCAGACAGGGAAAAGCTTTGTGTCTAACATCGTCCTGGGATGTGTCAAACACAGCAGAACCAGACGGGCAATAGAGGTGATTATCCCACTGGCCAGCATTGGCCTCACTTGGAGCTCTGTGTGCAGTTCTGGGCCCCCATCAGTTAAGAAGGTTGTGAAGGTCCTTGAATGCACCCCAAGGAGGGGAACAAAGTTGGTGGAATTGCTGGAAGTCATGTCCTGTGAAGAGTGTCTTAGGGCTCTGGACTTGTCTAGTTTGGAGAAGAGGAGGTTGAGGGGTGACTTCATTGCTCTCCAACAGCTTCCTGAGGAGGGGAAGGGGAGAGGGCAGTGCTGAGCTCCTCTCCCTGGGATCCAGTACAGGATATGTGGGAATGGTCCAAAGCTGCATCAAGGAAGGCTCAGACTGGACATTATGAATCATTTCTTTGCCAGTAGGATGGTCAAACACTGGAACAGGCTTCCTAAAGAGGTGGTCAATGCTCTGAGTCTGCCAGTCTTTAAGAGGCATTTGGACAGTACCTTTGATTATGTTTTTTAACTATTGATCACTCCTGAGGCCATCAGACATTTGGACTACATGGTTGTTGCAGGTCCCTTCCAACTGAAATGGTCTATTCTATTTTCTTCTAATCCATTCTAATCCTGTCCTGTCCAGTGCTATGCTATCCAATCCTGTTCTGTCAGCAGAAGTGGCTCTGTGTGTGTGCTTTGGTCAGGGACCACTGCTGTGCTCCTGCCTGGGAAGGGATCTGCCTGGCTCCAGTGCTTTCTATCCCATCTCCCCACTTGCGATGGGGATGCTGTTCCCATAAAACAGGCATGTGCTGATGTCTCTGCCTGGCTACACAAGCCAGCTCTGGAAAACCTCAGCTCCTAGATTACCAGCATAGCAGGGCTCTCTGTCTGCAAAGGTGTAAGATTACAAAACACACACTCGCAAAGCTTAACCAAAACCACCTCATTTTTAGCAGTTTGTGAGGGTTTATTCATTACGCTTCAGCAGAGGAATGCAGGAATGTGAGCAGCATTAAATCTATTCATTTGGCAGGGAGGCATCTCCTTTCCCCTGCTCCAGCCTGCTTGGCTTTAATGATAATTGCACCTCTTGAGTTGTTGAGTTGGCTCTCTGCCACATGGCCCTCCCCACACAGATGTGTGTGGCACAGTGCTGGGAAGGAAGGCTGGAGCCAGGAAAGCTCAGATTAATGCTTTGGAGCGGGGCTGTCCTTCCCGCTGGGATGCGCTCCACCACTGCTTTGCATCCTGCCCTGCATCTCATCCTGCATCCTGCCCTGCATCCCATCCTACTCACACCTCTTCCCAGACTGTGGGCAGCTGCCTGATTCAAAAAAAGGCTTTGCTTTATCCCTGACAAACCCTCAGCCCTGCAAATGATCTAGGCTGAGAATGGTCCTGCCTTTCCAAAGAGCCTCTTCTGCATGTCCTGGGCCGCCCTGCCTTTGTCACTGGGACTCCCCAGTGTCAGGCATAGAGACTCATAGAAGTTCTTTTGCTTTTGACTATGGCCAGGGAAGAGGGCGACAGTCAGTCCCTCACTCTGACATATCCTGCTGAGGATATGTTGTTGTTATTATTATTATTTATTTAGTGACTGATTAACCATACCCAAATGCATCTAACAGTATCCTAGCATCTTACTTTAACTATTGATTAAAGTCTTGTCACTTTAAAAATGGGACATAATAATACAAAAAAATAAAAAAAGGCAGCAGTAATTTTTGTTGGCTTGTTAAGAATTTGAAAGACGCAATAAAATCGGATTTTGGGTTTATTTGTGCTGCCTGTTCCCAGAGGAGGAATGTGGTGCTCTGCATAACCTGGCTGCTTGCAGCAGCTGCTGCCGTCACCACTTCGGGCTCTGCTGCTGGAGTTTCACATGAAGGGCCTGGGAAGCTGAGGGAACTGGGAGTGCTGGATCCCTAATGGGGAGACAAGTACTGTGTGTGAGCTGTGGGTGCACAGGCTGGGCAGCTGGACAGTTTGTCAGCAGAAGTGAGCACCATGGGTACAATAGCACTGTTGACCTAACAGAAGGTGGTACAGCTGAATTTCAGGCACAGAGACATGGAGGAGGTTTTACTGAAAGCAGCTTCAAGGTCTCTGTTTAAAGGACACTATTTTGAAGGGTAATGAGAATGGAAGCAGCCTAATTCAGTTCATTAGCTGGGCCAAAGCCACCAGCTGAGCACCCCAAGGTTTCACCTGCTGCACAGTGCTGAAGAGGAGACAGCCTCTTCCTAGAAGCTGAGATGAAAATGATTGTGTTTCAGCAGCTAGAATGCATTTGGACAGAGTCTATTAATTGTACTTGAAGCATTAATTAAACCCTCTCTCTTGGCAGGACTGGGCGATGGAAAGTTAGGTGGTAAAGAGGTTTTCATAAGCCCCCCATTCCCATCTTCAGGATCCTCAGGTGCAGTGCAAAATCCAACTGCTGGATTTTGGTCAAGTCACTAAACTGCTTCATGCCTGTGGTCCACAACTGTACAAGAGCTAGGGCAAAGGTGGTCTTCCATGCTATGTATCAGCCTCAGTTTTGAGCCTCAGTTTTGGGTATCATCAGTAGATAGTTCCTGTCCTATTTTCTCTTGGTTAAGTTGGAGCTCTCTGAAGGTGTGACTTTTGGACATATTATCCTCAATTGCTGCAGTGATAATCCCTTAATTGTTCATTTGTATAGTAATTTTAGAGTTTACAGAAAGGCCAAATGCATTAATCTGAGGAAGATGAGAGGATGGGATAGACAAGATGGGTCCACTAGAGCAAGTGAAGGAATTAAAGCAGGGCAAATAAGTCTGTAGAAAGATGAGAAACTCTTCTGTCTGCTTTCTCTACCTAAAACATTCACTGCCCTTGCTGAGAAGAAACATCTGCTTGACACCACACTGGAGAATATATATAGCAAATAGAAATTCTTTGCATCATCTTCTGTCTTGGTGATCCTCCAGTCAGGGTGGACTGACCATGGGGTGTCCTCCATGGTCACCTGTACAAGTGATTCAAGAAGTCAAGCACCATCACAGCCATAGTCCGTGGCACTGTGTCTGCTGCTGCTGCTGGAGGGATTAAACTTTGCAACCTCTGGGTAACTCTGGGGTCCTGTTTGTTTTGACAGGACTCACTCTGTATGGCAAGGTCCACACACTGGTAGCTCCTGGTTCCCAGTCACCCTAATATGTAGTTGTATAACTGTAGTAGTATAACTCAGAACCTTGGACACAGAGGGTTTGGGACAGTAAGAAAAGAGCAAAAATCCTTTTTGGTGGTATTTTTTTTGCTTGTAAACACCTGCAGGAATCAATCTTACTCATTAATGGAGAAACTGAGCCACATGTGCTACCTGCCCTGACAGCCCTTGCTCTCTGCAGAAAGTCTGCACTCCTGAGCTTTAAACACAGAAAATTTCTAATGAGGAAAGCAAGAAAAAAAACCACAAAACAGAAGAAAAAAGGTGATGTATTTCTGACTACCCCCTTTGCAGGGACAGTGCCCAGTGCTTTCCAGCACCTGTAAAGGTGGGGCACACCCTATCCTGGGAAATGGCTGTGCCATGTAACCGCCCTGCCCTCCTGGCGGTAACTCATACCCTGCAGCAAGACAGCGCGGAGGGATGGATAGACTTGTGCTCAACCAGTCCTGCTTTCTCCTCGCCCAGCAGGTTGTTGGGCAACTTAAGGATTGCTCAACCCAATGGAAGTTTCTCCATCGGGATGACGGGTGCTAACAGCACTTAAGTAGTTGTAAGTGCTTTGAGATCTGTGGTAGCGAATTAAATGATAAGAAGAGGAGGTGGGGGAAGGGATACAAGTGTCAGGAATTTAATTGGGAAATCTTTTCATTGTATCACGTTTGTATTTATTCTGATCCCACTGCTACTGTTGGCTTTCTAGAGCTAGATCAAGACTGCGGTGAATCCAATACCCTGAACCTTGCTCTTGCCACTGCGTTATGCTTGACATCATTACTGTGCTAACAGCGGCAGCAAGGCTGATAAAAAATATTTGTGTCTCCTGGAACATAACCTCTTTGGGATGAGAAGAGGTCCTGGCACTGCACTCTGCCCAGATTTAGCTACAGATAATGGAGTTTTTCCTACCGACATCTTGGGACGATGGACGGTTGTACGACACGGTCCTTTCGTAGCGTCCTTGCAGTGCCAGCTCTTCTCCATGGGCTTTCTTATCCGATAGCGGGTGGTTTGCTGCCACTGTGGGGCTCAGGCTGTGCCAGCCATGTGTTGCCCAGTCAGGCAGGGCACAGCTGGTGACTTGCTCTGCGGTTGCTGCAACCCTCTCGCAGGATCTCCGGCTGAGCTCAGCTGTGCATGTATGCACATGCAGGGGAGCATCGCGAGAGCCGGCAGTCCTTCCTCCTCCTCCCTGGTGCCGGAGCTCGCTGGCGAGCCGGCATCAAAGCAAAATTTCCCACTGGTGTCTCTTTTCTCGGAGGCTGCCTGTCTCCGTCGCTGGCTTTCAGTGGCGTTGAAGCCTGCCTGGGAATGGGCGCCACTCCCGCATAGCTCCTGGGTCGACTCTCATTAGGAAGGGCGTATTCCTTGGAGAGGGTGAGCTGTGCCTCTCATTTTGTTTCTCCACGTAGGAGCTGGGCTGCAAAGCGAGGACACAGAGCTGTGTTTCGTCTCCAGGGCTTGTTCTCACTGGCTCTGGCTGTGGCTGGCAGCCCAACGTGGCGATTAACGCTGGCACAGCAGCAGTGCCAGGGTGGCTGAGCCCTTCCTGCATGTGCTGGGTTGTTCTGCTGGACCTTGGGCGGGTGCCCCAAAGGAGCCATGCCCTGATTTGGGGTGGGGTCTCATCCCTTTCCCTGAGCTTGCCCATGTATTCTGTGGTGGTGAGAGGCATCTTGAGGGAAAATGTCACAGTCCCCGGTTCTGATGTTGCTGTTCTCCAGGGTTCTTCCAGAGATGGTAGCCCTGGTGTAGCTCAAAAATCCAAAGTGGGTACTTTGCTAGTGACAGAGGGGTAGCAATGTGTGCCAGAGACAAGGAGTGAGTTGTTGTGCCCTCTCCAAGCCAAGTGAAGAGATCTGGACTGAAGAATCTCCCGAGGTGGTTCCCATCTTGGCACTACCCAGTGTTACCAGGGTTACTGGGTAACACAACATGATCTTGTCCCCACATCTTCCTACTGACTGTGTCATCATCATTTATACTTTGGCTTTATCAGGGTGCAGTGACTGATGCAGCTTGGGTGCTCACTCATCTCTTTGGAGGAGGAGGAGGGCAGGAGGGAACAGGCTGCCCACAGAGGTGGTAGATGCACCATTCCCGGAAACTTTAAAGGTCAGGTGGGACTGGGCTCTGAACAATGTCATTGAGTTGATGCCCCTGCTCACTTGAGGGGTTTGGAGTTGATGGTCTTAAAGGTCTCGTGCAACCCAGATGATTCGATGAGGGCAGTCCCCAGCCTGGCTAACCCAGAGGGGCAAATGGGGTCCAGGGCATCCCCTGACCTTGTTGCAGAGCTGCAGGAGTGGAGGACAGAGCCTGACCCACCAACAAAGGGATAGTTGCATGCATTGAGGGGAGATCTCAGCACTTACATTGCTCAGTTACAAATTCCTCCCTAAATGGGTGTCTCAGGACCTTTTCAAAAGCTATTGCTAATTAATACAGACCCTACCTGTGCTTGCTCTTCAACAGAGGGATATGTCAGTCTGAAAGCAGTCTGGAGAGGCAAAACGAGTTTTAGTTTTTTTAAATCTTCCCACAAGACATGCCTTTCTGAGCACTGAAGGACATATTTGCATTTTTTGAGACATAGTGTGAATACTTTCAGCAAATACTAAAATAAATACACATATCCATCCCACATGAGTATATACAAGGCAGTAGAAGATAACTGTGCTTGAAGGGCTCAGCATCTTGTCACTCCTGCATGGCTTGTTGGTCAGGGAGCCTGGTGAAGTTGTCATGTTGTTTGACAGTGTTTCAGCTCATACCTGTATTGTCCCTGGTGTGTACCAAGCTTCAGCTGTGGGCTTCTCTCTTCAGTACCTAGTTAGAGACAGCTTGCCTTGGGTTTGCAGTCAGTGTTTCTGCCTGGTTCTGCAGGAACCTCTGGTGCTGCAGGATCACACAGTAAGCCAATCAGCTGAGAAATGGGATCACTTCACCAAATTCAGTCCAGTTTTTTCGATAGCACACGGAAATACAGTTAGTCACTAAAAAACTAAAAGCCCAAGGCGACATTTGGTGGTTCATTCCTTCGGCAGCTGAGCAGTGTTACTGTAATATCTGGCCGTCCTTCTGCTCTGCTACACCCAAAACCAATCTCAGGCTGCCGACAACAAAGGATGTTGAACACACAACAGGGAACCCATCCAGCTGACATTTTTCTCTCCCCTGGGTTGTTATTCTGTAGATTCGGTTCCCCAGCCCAGCTCACAGTCTCGCACGGCGAACTGGCACGCACTGGCATGGCTGAGAGGGAGGAACTAATGGAAACAATATCATGGGTTGGTCCCAGTGCCAGAAAGCTTGTGGGGGAGAGTCACCAGCCTAATCACATCGAAACCTTGGGAGTTGCAGCTGAACTGGGAACCTCCTCAGGCTTTGTGCCTGCCCTACTTCCCGGGGCAGTTTGGTTGATGATAATAAATGGGAAAGTCTCAGCACTCAGTTCCCTGCACACAGAGGTTGTTCCTTTGTGCTCTTGGTTTTGCAGTTAACAGCACAAAGTGGTAGAGGTGGGGAGAGTGTTTGATAATTCTTTTCACATTCTCATAATTTTCTATATTTGCTTCCCATCCAGATACTCTCTATTAGCGTCAGTTCATAGCAAGGCCACCCCTGGTAGATGTGAGGTTGGGAGGAGCTGGGCTGCGTGCCAGCTTGGGGCTGGTTGCCACACTTACGTTTTTAGTCCTTCTTGCCCCAGATGAGCCAAGATCCCCCTCCCAGGAGCTGTGTTTCTGTTTGGCTTATGTGGAGCCAGGTTTTGGACCTTCTGCTGACTAGTCTCAGCAGTGGGTTGCTTGCCAGCATCCTTGCTACAGCGGGGAGATGGAAACACTGATGTCCATGCTCATTGCAGGTGCCTTGAAATACATGACTTTTAAAGGTCCCTTTCAACCCAAACCATTCTGTGATTCTATGTTCTCTAGTTCTGTGGTCCAGCAGGTGAATATTTCTAGCTGGCCTGAGGGAACCCCTTTTGGAGAAGGGGCAAACAGGCACATCCTTCCTCTCAGCAGCCTTCTTCCAGCATGTAGCATTCCTGAGATGCTCTATTTCCCTGGCTCAGTGTGTGGTAACACCAAACCCTCTCTTTCCTTTGATCCAGGGCTTTTAACAGAGCAGCATGATGCTCCTGTGTTAGCCAAACAGCTTTGATTTTGCCATGCAATGTGGTGTGCATGTGTCCAGGTTGATAGGGGCTGTAAAGACCCATTTCCTTGCAGAAGTTGAGAGTAAATGAAACCAAAGCTCACAATCGAAGTTTGGTTTATTTACTTATTTATTTTTCCTAGTGGTCTGTGGTATTACTGGATGCTGCATTGATGTGTACCTGCATTGTTCCTTGTTAGCTCACAGCTCTCATCTCATGTGCAAGAGAGGATGCTAACAACAGCTGGGTCCCCAAAAGGTGTTTTCCTGTAAATCCTGGAGACAAATAGCACTAATGGGAGGTGACTGGCTGCAAACTTGTGGCCAGAGGAAGATGGATGGTTTTGAGCAAGGGTGTTGTGACCTGAAACTTAAGCCCCTGGCTGGGTCACTGCCCTTCTTTCAAGTTGTTTTCACTGGGCTGGAAGCTTTCTTGTTATGCATGGAGTTGCATCCAGGGAGGATCTGAAAGGTCACTTAACCCTTTGCCTCACAGTGAAAGCAGAAAGAAATGATAATACAATAAATCCAAAGCAATCCAACCATCCTCCAAAAAAAAAAAGTCCCAAAAGCTGAGAAAGCCCACAAAGGAGGATGCTGGGTTTATATTGCTTGTTCAACAAACAGCCTGCATCTAGGGTTGAGGTTGCAACGAAGGTTTATACAGAAATCCAATGCCATTTGGGATGTAACACAGGTAATAGCATTTTTTCCCCTCTTCTCTCTCCTCCCTTCATCTTTGCTCTAATGCATTTGACTGAATTACAGTGCAAATCCATGGCTGTATAAATACCAAGTGGGGGAGAAAAAAATGCAGCAGAAACCACAGGCATTGTTTAGGTGGTTCTTTGATGTATTTCACCCACGAATATAAACTGTTAGCATTGTGGGATGGTTTTGGGCTAAAAGGGGCTCGAGACTGGTTTGTTGGGTGCCTTATAAAAACACTTCACAGAGATTTCACTTCCCATCCCTTTTCTCTTGATGTGTGTGCCTTGCAGAAAAGGTGCTTGTACTCTCAGCTCCCAAGATTAAACCCCTTTTACTGCACAAATACTGCTTGGGATCCACAATTTGTTCATACACTGAACGCCTTGAAGGATATAAGTCCAGGTTCTGGCACTGCCAGATCCATGTTCTACACTAGCACCTTAGCTTTAACCAGGCTTGTCAGGAAACACTTGTTCCTCAGGGCAGATCCTACAGCTTAGGTTGGAGACAGGAGTGGGACTGTGCTGGCAGTGGTGGGTCTGCAGTGATGAAGGGAAGGACAGGGGGATTTGGCAGCTGGGCTTGTTTGTTTGTTTGGGAGTGCAGGGGGAGGACTAGTCTGTGATGCTTGGCAATAAATTTGGCCTGATACTTAAGTACCAGTTCCCAGGAAATTGCCATCAGAGTAATTAGCATGTGCTGACTTATTTGTACAGTGATAACAGCAGGAAAGTATTGAAGCAGGAAAAACAAACACATTATTCATTTGAAACTTCAATCCACAGCCTTTACCTGACAGTTCACTCTTTGCAATACACAGGTCTATTTTTAGGCTTCCAAGTCAGGCGAGCTCTTTTTTCATTTTTGTTTTGCATTTTGGTCTTTATTTTGCTGACATAAATTGGAAATGAATCTGTGCTTAGAGATAAACAAACCCAATTTTAAAATAAACCTTTGAATACCAAAGAATCAGTGGAAATGCTGAAGCTTCAGTACAAGGCTGTTGAAACTTGTGCCCTTGCAAATGGGATGAGCAGACAGCAGCTAGGGTGGGCAAGAGGAGCTCTGTGTGCACATGCAGCTCTGGGGAGTGGAATGTGATCCCTGTTTCTATCGGATGTATTTGGTGTGAGCATCTTCTTTAGCCCAGGTTTCCCTACTTGGTGGTGAGTGCTGCTTAGCCAGCTGGGTTAGAATTGTCCTTTGAGAGGTGAGCACTGAGGAGCAGGTTCAGTAACTTGGGTAATAATTACTGTTAACGAGACTGTGGGAGAGTGGCACAGGGTCACAGGAGTTTGTGGTTGTTGTGAGGCATCTGGGGAGGATGTTTGGGGAAGGGCAGCCTTATATGTGTGAGTACATGGAAAAGCTGGTAAGAGAGCAGGAGATGTTTGGGGGGGTGGAGGGACATGCGTGTGTAGAAATGTGTGGATTCATCTTGGAATGGAAACAATGGGGATGAAAGTGTTTGCTCTGCCTTTCCTGTCCTCCCCTCATCTGCTTACCAGCCACCCACAGAAGCAATTCCCTGCCAGGCACTTGTGCTAAATCCTTTGAAAGCTCCTCTTCTCCTTTGGCGATTATAAATACAGAAAAAAGGGTGGAGGCAGAAGACAGGCTGTCTGCAGGGGAAGAGAGCAGAGGCCCCAGGGTTTCTCCTGGAGATGGATTTTGTGAACAGCTGAGGAAATCAGGCAGAGCACCTCCCGCAGCCATCAGCTATATCACAGCAACCTGGCCACAAATGCAGTGCAGATAAATCAGAGTTAAAGTGCCTTTTTTAAATACCAAAGACTTAAGCATTTGAGCCAGCCATCAAAAAGGTGACTTAACCATCTCCATATCTTGAGCTCTTTGCATGGAGCCTGCATGCCTCCCTGGAAGGTAGGGCTTAGGCAAACACTAGCAGTACTGCTCAAGTCAAAGGCAGGAGTACAACTTGTGACCTCCCTTATGCAAGATCCAGTGGTCCTAAAGTCTTTGGCAGTGATTGCTGTGCTTTGCAGCCCCAAAAGTTCATCCCCATCCCTACTTCCCCCTGTATTTTCCAGCTACCAAGTGCAGGTTTAGGGTTGGTGGAGGCTGGATTTTGACTTCAGTCTGCAGGTTTCCTAGGGAGCAATAGCAGCTCCTTGATTTTTGTGGCACAGGTTAGTTACCCTTTTAATCCTATGGCTGTCATAGTGAGCCCCACACATTTTAAGCCCTAAAGGAAGAAGAGGCAAGAGTGAGCAAAGGTATTGCAAATGCACAACCATTTACCAGTACCATGATGATGAAAATTTTAAACAAACCAGAGCTGAAATTTGCTTTCTGTTTGCAGGGAGGGCTTTCCAGCTCTTTGAGAGAGAATGCAGTCAGGGACTATGTCCTAGAATATGCTTTTGAGGCTTAGAGGAACCCAGCGGATATGAAGATCCTGGAATCAAGAAGCACAAAGGGAACTTGCAAGCATAATTATGATAAACATCAATGGGTGGTTTCAGAGTGTCAGAACTGAGAGCTTCATTCCTTTGGCTCAAGTGCTTGTAGTTGGGAACATTTTGTGTGCCTTTTGTAGAGCCACAGATTGGCCCAGACTGGAAGGGATTGTCTGGTTCAGTCTTTTGTGGGAAAGGGAGCCAAGGTGATTGTAGGAATCTTGTCCAGTTGCATCTTGAAAATCCCCAGTGGTAGAGACTGCACCATCTCCCTGGGGACGTTATTCCAGTGAGTGATTGGTCTCACTTGAAAATAAAATGCTTATTTCTTACATTATGCTTGGTTTCTGCCCTTGAGTGTAAATTTTTTTACTCGCTTTTGTCTGGATATGTTTTTTTCTGTTTTTTAGCTGTGAAAAAAGCATCAGAGTGGATTTTTTGGTTTAACAGCATTTTATTTGGCTGCTTGTTGTATGGATCTGCCACTTTTGCTGCTCTTCAAAATCCACATCTGGGTAGTGATAGGATGCAGAGGACCTTTGGATGGGGCAGGGATGTCTGAGGCTGGACAAGCCTGACCAGTGGTAATGGGGCATCTTGTTCTTTGTACCACCAGTAACTGACCCTCTTGTTCTTTGTACCTCATTGGTTTCTAGGCTTTTGGGTCATAGTGCTTTAGTCTGACCTGCTGTATAACAGAGATTCCTTGAATTAATTTCCACTCTGCAGTCAGCAGTTGTGAATGGAACCAAACATACATTTTTGGGGAAGCAAGAGAAGCAAGGTGGAAGTATCCCATCTTATTTTAAAAATTGCTCGTGCTGGATCCTTGGCCATGCCAATTGGAGGACTTTTTTCTCTGTTAATTACCCTGCAGTGTTGAAAAATGGTGTCGTTGTTTCTGGTTTGTTTTCTGTTGAGCTTCAACTTTCAACCTTTGGTCTCATTATGCCTTTGTCTGGCTGGCTGAGAGCACCCTTCTGACAGGTACCTACAGGCTGCAAAGTGCCTTTTAACTTTCTCTTTGATTGACTTCCTTGAGCTCCTTGCTACAAGCCTGAGTTTGTTCTTGTGGTTGTCCTCTGAACTCTCTCCAGTTTTTCCAGCAGTACTCTTGAAGTGTGGGTACAGGTATGAAACCTCACACTCCCATCAGCCGTGCCAGCCCAAGGCCTGAAGATAACAGGGCCTCTGCTGGTACGTGACATCCCTCGTCTGTGGAGCCAAGCACCACGGACCTGCCCTGCGAGCTCACGCTGGGCTAATTATCCTTTTACCTCAGCCAGTCCTGTAGCTCTTGTATGTTTAAAAAGTTTCCACGCACTCATTTCTTTAATAAGCCAAGCGTCTCTTTAATCTTTGATGTGTTTTTTTTTTCTCCTTGGTTTGTATTCTGAAAGTAGTTTTAGTCCAACCTTTCTCCCTGTACCAGCCACACATCAAAACTCTTAACACAGCTGAGAGGTGCTAGGAATGTGTTTTACAGAGCTGGGGGAACAAAGGTAGTTCACAAGAGGAAAATAACACTGAGATGTATCTCCAGTGCATGGTGGGACAGGACAGATGCATACCACTGGCTCCAAAGTCCTGTGGGCTTTTTTGACCTCTTCAGATCTTGGTGGATTGTTTCTTTCCATGAAGACTAACCGTGGAGATGGTTAACCTGCAAGCCCTGTGCCAGTCTAACCTGCTGTTGCTGGCTATGGAGGGTGGCACCAAGCTGCTTGCCTGGGGGTCGTGGACTGGCTGCTGCCACCGGGGGTTTGGGTTTGAATTTCTAGATACTAGGCACAGTTAACTGTGTTTCCAACTGAGGTGTTTTTATTACTGGTTCGATGTTTCTGATGTACAATGATTCAGAGGAAGCAGAGGTGTTGATCTGATAGGGAACCTAGAAAGCTTTTCAGTAATAACATCCAGATGTTTCTTTAGCACATCTGCTTAAGCCACTGTTGAAGTCAATGCCTTCAGCAGTGCTGCTGGTGTGTTTTACTGCCTGCTGCTGTGTGTGATGCTAATTTATGAGTAATGCAGAAATGGAGGAGGGGGAAGTCTAGCAGCAGAAGCAAGGACAACCAGCTGCCAAGGAAGCGTGGGAAAGGAAGGCAATCCAGACTGTAACCCAAATTATTCTTGCTTTTGCCATTTGTGTAGGGTGTTTGGAAGTAGTCTTGCATGTAATTGTAAATACTGTGCCCCAGGTTTGCCTGGTTACAGGTCACTGTGTACCTGTGCTGTTGCAACTCAGCCATGTGGGCAAGACATTTGTCTGTCTGAGCATTGACTTCAGCTGAGAGCAGGGCAAGCTCTCCTTGTGCCGTGACTGATGTGTGAAAAGATACTCCTGCCTGTGCCCTCATTAGTGGGAAGTTGTTTCTCTCCCTGGTTGTATCTGTTTAGCACTTCAACACGGCCTTGCTAATCCCCGCACCAGGATTGTCAGCATGCAGTGTTCCTCCAGGGAGGGTCAGCTTTGGGACAGCTCAGCTGCCTCATGCCAGGGCTTTGGGCAGCCAGGATGCGACTGGGAGCTGTGCTTTTAATGTCACTGTGTCAGAGTTGTGCCCTGCCCAAGGGAATGCTGCCAGCAGCCTGAGGATAACATTCCATAATTCCCAGTGCCCTGAGCTGTGCAGTGTGAGTGTGCAGGCTGCACACTCCAAGCCCTGGGTCACAGCCCTTCCAATGTGGACTCGGATCTGATGAGCACTGCACCACTCTGCTCTTCCTCCCTCTTCCTCAATGACTTCTGCTGGTGGCTGATTCTCAGGGTCACAGGGGGTGTGTCTTCAGAGCAGACCAGTTTGTGGTGCTCACTGCAAAGTACTGATGTGGATGCCTGGTCTTGAAAGGTGATGGCAGCCACAAGGTCTTTGAAGAAGAAAAGATTCTCATCTCTTCATAAGAAGGCTAGTGTGTCACCTCCCTCCAGGGATGGTGGGGTGACATTGGAGGTTATGCAGGTTAAAATGGGGGGAGAAGGTGGAAATGTGTGGTTGGGGTGTGGCTAAGCCCTTCTGTGTGGAGGAGATGTTGGTGTGGTAGGTGCCTGTGAGATGAATGGCCCAAAGGCGTAGATCTCATCCTATTCCTGTCTGTTCCTCTCTAATGAGTGACACAGCACCATGAGCTGGCCAAGGATGGGCCATCAAGCGCTCCTGGATACGTGTCAGAGAGTGGCCCAGCTGGGTGATTCACAGGATGGAGGTGGACACTGTACAGCTCCAGAGGAGCCTGCAGCACCTTGGTTTGTGTGTGTGGTCCTTCAGAAAGTGAAGACCCTGAAACAGCACTGCAGGCCTTGAAGCAGGAGAGATGGCTTGGCTTGTAAATGTTTGCCATGTGAACACAGAAAGCAGCAAGAGATGGTCAGGGAGACACGTTTCTGGAGCTGTGAATGGCATTACCACCCTCGTGGCTTGGGGCCCCTCTTGTTTCCAGTTGCCACCTTCTTACTGTACCTCCCATGCTCCCAGGGTGTGCCAGAGCCATTTGCTTCCACCACACCAGCTACAATCTTGTTTCTTCTGGCAATGAACCATGATGCTTGGCTTCCTAGCAAAGGTGTGTTTGAGCATCAGTAGCTTGGTGCCTCCTGTGCCACATCCTGCACCCAAGGAAGAGGTTTCTTCAGCAGCACAGACCAGCTTTCCTGCTTCTCATAAAATGATACCACAGAAATGCCTGGGCTGGAAAAAGCTGTAGAGATCATCTATTCCAACCCCTCTACCATGGGCAGGAGACCCACTTCACTGTTTGTAACTAGGAACATTAAATCTGAGTAGCACCCAACTTCCATTGATATAAGAGAGCTCTTCTTTTATGAGGCTAAATTGCAAGTTATTCCCAGCTGCCTCCTAAACCTGAGTTAGTTTCTATGTCACTGGCCAACCCTGGCAATCCTCAGTGTCTGGGTTGGCGTTAGTTTGCAGGTCCTGCCAAATGGGATGGGGCTACTGGTGTCTTCTTCTGCAGCTCTTCCCACCCAAAGGAACCTTGTAGACATCTCTGTTGTGTTTATTTTCCATCTCTTTCAAATGTCCACTGAACATAGATGAAGGCTGCCTCTTTCTTTCTTTCTCAGGACCATTACATTGGGCTGCTTCTGTCTGGCCAGTGGCTCCTGGACATCATGAAAGTCTTTACTTTCGATAAAGTACCTAAATGCTGTGTTTCAGTTTCTCTCTGCACACAAAAAAAGTCTGTTTTTGATGAAACTTCGAATTTAATCTAGATATGATTTCTGGAGTTGTTCCTGCCTCCTCAGTGGAGCAGTGTGTTATACCCAGCAGGGCATTGTCTGCATTAGTATTAATCAACACACAGTGTAGTCATTTTGTTAATCTGTGAGAGTCTGTAGTTGAACACTTATATTGTCTTAGGGTAGAATTTACATGTAAAGCTAACTGTATTGTATTGTGAATTAAAATCCACTTAATTTGATTAAAGTAGCTCAATGTTTTCTTTGTCTGCATTTGAGCAGACTGTTACTTTGTCACTAATCCGGTGCTGTGTTGCAGTTGAATGCACCCTCAGGAGACAGTCAGCTTCAGTAAATCCTCCTTTTCGGGAAAAGTATAGTAAAACTTTGGAGAGGGTTGGCTAATGACAGCACATCTAAACTTTCTGACTCTGTCTGCATTTTGGCTTGTATTTGAAAGGAGTCTTTGTTTTTAATGGAAGTTAAAATACAAAATGTAAAAGTTTGTGACTCCAAAGGGAAATTTTCCAACTGTTGAAACAAAGTGTTTCAAGTCAAAATAAGTTTCAATTCAGCAACCTTCAAAATTTCAAGATTTTTATATTTCTTTCCACTTACTCAGAATGGTAGAAAAAAACCTTAAGTTCTTTAAATCCCACAAGGATGATAGAACTGGATTTTTCAGCTTTCTTTGACATCTCTTATTCATCACTCTTTGAGTAGTACCTTTCATTGGCTGAATCTTGTGGCACAAGATGTTCTTTTGTCAGTACTGCAAAGTCAGGGTGTCCTTTGAAGTGTGAACCAGACATCACTCTCTTGATACTAATAGAAATCATGTATAAAACCTGAAGGTTTGTCAATCTGTCCTGATCTAGATATTAAAACTGTGTTTTCTTTATAGGTGTTTGGATGATGAAACTTGATGAGCTCCAATTTGGCTTGGATTACAGTATTTCAGAAGACTTTCTGAACTTGCCAGGCAACCCTCCCCCTAGACTTTGGGGACAGAGGAGCTTAAATTTATATTTCCAGTGTCACACAAGGAGAAAGAATGGAGTTGGCTGCTTTGTCCAAGTAATGAAAATCAATGCTGTGTTGTTCTTGGAAGGAGCGCTCAAAAGGAAAGCCTGGCATATAGATCTTGGTTTAGAGACAGATTTTGCCTAGGAAGGCTGTGCCCAGGGGAAGATACAGGAAGAAGGAGAAGAGGTGATGCTACATGCCAGTTTCCTGACCTCCAGAGTGGAACTGAAGCTTTGTAACAAGGTAAAAAACAAAACAAGCACAAAACATTTTCTTTCCTTCATACCTCACTGAAATATCCATCAGACAAGAAGTGAGATGTGTAATGAGTCCATGCATTGAGTAGTTTCTCCTACTGCTCCCAGTCTCTGTCCTGTACCCCTGGCCACTTCTTGTGTCCTGCATCACCCATGCCTTGAGCAGGCTTTTTGTAAAAATCATTGGGAAATCTCAACTGCCTTAGTTGTCCACATGTCTAAGACTTAATTTTTCAAGCACCTCTGCACACACATGCACACATGCACAAAACATGTTGTTTCTGGAGGACCCTTGTGCCTTTACTTTGTGCCTGAGGAGCTTGCTGCTCTGTTGTTGGCAGTGAGGATGAGAAGTCCCTCACACTTTTTGCACTGCACTCTTTGCAGCTCCAGAGGAGGACAGTGATGTGTTTTCCAAGCTGATGAGATACAGAGAGGACTGAAATGTATGGGCTTATCACATTGCTTTGTCCAAAGCCACAGGAGGAGAAGGACAGAAAATAGAGCAAAATTACCCATTTTCAATTTACTGAGAGAGAACTGAAAAACATTGGTTGTGGAAAACCAATGTTTTTGAAGTTGAACCTTCATTTAGTTTTTAGCTTCTTTCCTGCTGCCAGTGTTTTTCCTCATAAACAAGCATGGCTCTTCCCATGTTGGACCCTGGGCTCTGGAGTGCTGGAAACATTCCTTGGAGGAGAAGGCTAACCAGGGGTTTCAGGCTTGGTCTGTTCTAGCAATACAACTCCACAGGCACGGGGGATGTACGGCTTTCTTCTGCTGCACTTTGTGCACCCTGAAGGCTGTGTGGTGTGAGGGTGGAAAGGGTTCATCAGACACTTCCTCTGAGTTTGTGTGGTATGTGTGATGTTGCCATGAAGGCCATGCCACTGCATGCATGGAGACCTATACTGGTCACAGCAATATTCCCTAATAAATTTGGCAGTGGTGAAAAATGCTGAACTGAACTCCACTGTGGTCAAAATCCCCTCTCTTTTCTTCAGATCAGAGATTTCCTGGCTGTCCATCACCCTCATGTCTCAGCACTGAGCTGGAAGGACCATCACTTTGTATTAGAAATTTTTAACCTCTGTGACTCATTCAGTTGTTGGTTTAACCGCTGATTTTTCCAATGAGACTGCCAGTGACATGGGTAGATGTGGTGATGGGAAGATACCACTGTCTAGGAAGCAACAATGGTTTCACATCTATGAAGAGACTATCTATGACTAAGTGTGTAGCTGTTACATTTCTAAAGCAGATTTGAATCAGAGAGAGGAAGGACTCTTTCAAAGTCTGGGTTTCTTGCCCAGTTCTTTGGAAGCACCAAACTGAAGTATTTGTTCATTAAGCCTAAGTTTCTGTTTCAGAGTGGATGTTTAGATGCTAATCTTGTGTTTGAAATTCCCCCATTTAAAGGTGAGGTGAGAAAATGTTTGATACACATTGAACAGCAGCCACACTGTTAAAGATGAAAGGGAGTAGAAGTGGCTGTACAGAGCGAGACCATCTAGTTTGATATCTCCTGTGGTGATAGCTAAGAGAGGAAAGAGTGTAAGAAAGAGTGCTTTAGGAATGAGCTTTCCTCAGCAGATCCTTGCAGAAGCCAGTGGTTAAATGTGCTAAGCGTTTCTTGGGAGTGTCCTTTATGGCCATTTGTCCCCATGGATCAGATGCTCCTGTTGTGCTCAGGTTACAGAGCTCATTACTCTGAGCAACCCAAGCCATGCAGTCTCTGGCCCAGTGTTGTGTTTATATGGATTAGCCAAGGTCACCTAAATCAGAGGTGCTAAATTGGATTTGGCCAGGGGACCTCACAGCACCTGGTGAACTGATGGTCCTGCTCTAATGACCAGGGGATTGGAATTCACCCTCAGTCCTGTGTAATTTGGTCATTTAACCCCTCCACTTCTTCCCCTGGGAAGCCTCTGCTGGCATGTCATAGAGAGCACCAGTCATATCTGTGGCTGTGAATTCCTGTGTAACAAGTAGGATTTAATGTCATGAACAGACCTTAGAAAATTCTGTGCAGCTTAGTCTTCAATTAGTTGTGTAGTACTGTTGTCTCCTTGGTGGCTTGATGCTTAAAGGAGAGAGATACAACCCCTTGTATCTCATAGGAGCCTCTTCCAGGTCTCCAAAGAAGAATAGTGTAATTTGGCACTTATTATTTCATTGCATCAGCTTTTCTGGGTCTGGGAGTGCTCTTAGCACAAGCAAATAAATTACCCGTCTCATTTTGCTGCGTGCACTGCAGCCAGCCATATGTTTGAGGCTGATAGAGATTCTTATCTCATGGGCTAAAATTACTGAATGGAGGATGACATTTCTTATCAAGGGCTTTGCTGAATCAGAGAGTGGCCCTGGCACCCAGCTCTGAAACACCACTCCTCTTTGTCCAGCCTCCCAGCCCAGCAATAAATGGATTTCTGCCTGTAGGTCAGAGGTGCTTGTGTCAAGGTTTTGTTGCAGATTGAAGCTCTGAGCATTGTCCGTGTGCCTGAGAGGATGTGGGATTGAGGAGAGGAAGCGAGACTGTTCATATGACTAAAACAGGGCATCTTAAAGCTGTGTGAATGCATCTTCACTTAGAAGTCCTCGTATGCACAGCTGATACTTCAGGCTTCACATCCAGGGACTCTTTTCTCCCACTGGACAAAGGCTTTGCCTCCAGTTCTGTGCTGTGAAAAGCCATGCCCTCCTACTGACAGCAACATCTTTTCTCCACACTGAGAGCTTGCATCTCCATCCTCCCACCTCTTTAAGAACAGGTTATTTTCCTTCCTCTCTTTCCATTTCTGTCTTTGGAGGTAACCTGGTAGCCGCTGATGAGTCAAGTGGGTGTCTGGATCTTTATCAGGTAGGAGAGAGACAGAGAAGCTTCTCCCACCAAGCCCAAGAACCCTTTTTTTTTGCCTTGTCTTTGCCTCTTAGAGCAGAACTGACAGCATGGGGTGCTCAGCTTCTGCAATGCATCTGGGCAAAGCTCTTGATGGAGAATGGAGGGACTCTCCAGTGGACTTGGTGAACTCCCCTAACTGAGCACTGTCCACAAAGGCAAGTTTGTTCCATGGAGTCTTCCTGGGCAGGAAGCAAGACTACCTACCCACCCAGCCACCCAAGCAAGGTCAAACTTCCCATAAGAGGTTCCTAGGAAAGGCATCTCTGAATTAGCATGTTTTTTCCTCACAGGAGTGTGTGTTCCACAGGACAATACTCCTGTAGTGTTGTACTAAGGGCCAGGGTTATCTTCTCAGATCAAAATAAATCTGATAAAATGCCATCTTTGACGGAGAGAGACTTAATGTGCAACATCAATTTCTTCTGCTTAGTGGTCTCAAATGAGTTTTTTAGTTTATCTGTGATTGTGGTGAGGTACTTCACTTCCCCTTTAATTGCACGTATCTTCAAGCTGGCCTGTGCCAGCTGTGTGTGTAATGCAGAGCAGGAGGTCAAGTCTTGGGTGTCCAGCAGAAGCCATTCTTTAAGCAGTGTAAGGGTGGTAACTATGCCCAGCACGGTGAGGGCATCGTGGCTGAAGGTTCCACTATTTGTACCCTTCCTGGCTCAATGCTGGCATGTTCTTGGAAGCATGGGGCACATCTTTGAGCTGTTCTGCCCAGGGAAGACCACTTTATTTCAGAGCCAAACCACCAGCACTCCTTTCTGCAGAGCTCCACAAGATGCCCAGAGATAGCAGCCCTCTGTGGTGTGGCAGTGGGCCAAGACTGTGCTCTGACTCCTTGGGGAGGCTTCTCTGCCATCTGCAGCAGCCATCAAGAAATGCTGAGGCTGATGAGTGCAGCATCCCCAGGGTGACCCATCTCCAGGGTAGGGTGGCTGGCATCAGAGAGCAGGACAGTGCCATCTTTCTTGTGGTTGGCACCTCTGGGGATGTGCAGCCATCTTCTTCCTCTTGAAACAGCATCCACAGCTTGATTTTCAGGTTTTTCTATGTCCTTCCTCCTGCCTTCTGATGGTGCAGCCCAGCACCCATCACAGCTTGCAGCATGGGGGGTCTCAGGCACCTGCAGGTGCTGTCGCATGTGGGCTGGGTTCTCTTTCCTTCAGACCTTTATAAACACCATTATCCCTCTGAATCATGCTGAGTCACCCTGACTTCAGTGGAGCAGCCTCAGGCCTGCCCATCAGCCTCTGGCTCTGCACCAGCAGTTGAGCAACCACTTTCCCAAGGTCATGCTGGGATGGAGGTCTCCAGGGCAGTGGATGACCAGCTAGCCCTTGGGCTTTGCTCCCCAGCAGCACCTGCATGCCATCACACCACAGTCATGCCTTTCCCCATTACCTGGCTCCTGCTGAGGTGGCTGTTTATTGCCTGTTTGCCTAGGATGCAGTGCTCTCCTGTCCTGTGGGAATAGGTGGTTGCTTCAGTGGGGGATTAGGGAGGCTATGGGGAAGTGCTGAGTTTAGGGCTAGTGACCATCTGAGGTGACCAGCTGGAAACTCCCCGTTGTCAGCCTGGCCTGTCCAGCTGGGTGCCTGCTTTTAGTTCAGTTGCAGGTTCATGTTTGATTTGTTATAAGAAAGAGCAGAGGGGTTTCCCTCCAGCTGCCGAGTGCGTGCACTGTCTGATCATTGTCTCAGGCACCCTGTCTGGCTGTGACTTCTGAATTGTGGCAGATAACCTCGGTGAGCTGGACTCTGGCTGCATACCCACGCTGTGCACCTTGCACATCCACGGAGTTCACCCCAGGAGCCCATGGGGTGCACACTGTATGTGCACAGCATGTGCCCTACGCTCACACTGAGCATCCTGCACACCCACAACATGCAGCCCATGCCCCCATGGCACGTGCCCCACACAGCCAGCACTCCCAGTTGCGTGCACGCTGCAACCTTGTCCAGATTATGTGCTTGGTGGCAATGCTTGAGGTGGTGAGAGCTCACATCTTTGCTTTCAGCTCCCAGACTGAGTTTGCAGTTGGAAAAACAAAAAAGAAAAACGTGTCATTTTATTTGTCGGCTGAGGTAATTTTTTTTCTAGAAGCTGCTGAGGCACAGTCAACCTGGAACCCGCAGCGCTCTTACTAGAAACCATTATCTGGGTTAGACTGACACACAAAATGGGAAGGTTGAAGTGGCTCTAACACATGGCTGGAACATTGCTGGTGTTGGTCCTGCTCTGGTGCAGCCATGGGTGATGTAGTGTCAGAGGCCTGTGGAGCAGCTACAGCCCTCTTGTTGGGGCTGCAGTTGATGGTGACAGTCAGATGTCCCACGTGTAGCTTTGGGAGTATGGGAATGGGGACCAAACAGGCTGAACTTCCAAATATTCCCAAATCTGTTCATAATAGATGCTGCCAGCCAGGTATGAGTTGTGGAGTATAGAAGAGCCTCCAAAACTTCTGCTCCATGCTCAGGGCTTCCCAGTACCAGCATAGGCTTGTGCAAGCAGAGCAGGATGAGCCAGGAGAAATGCATTAGACATGGGGGAAAAGCAGACTGGCTTGGTCTCTGCCATTTTGAGCAAGCCAGAATACATCTTTTACAAGGGGAGTCTTCAGTAGAAGTACCTGGGAGCCTCTCCTTTCTGACTTTGGTGTCTTGAAATCAAAGCCTGTTTTCAGAGGTGCTGTGGGCAAGCTCTGTGTCCTGCACCTTGTGCTTGCTCAAGCAAACCCTCAGCGCCAGCTTTTCCCCATCCAGTTTCTGTCCTCATCTCTTGTACTTGATTATCTTCCCATCTGATTTGTTACAGTAACAAAGCATCTCATTTAGGTAGTTTCCATCTAGCTTTAATTAATATTCTACATGCCTTTTTATTCCAATGATAAAAAGGGGATCCTCTTGATTGCTTTCGAGTGTGGGAGTGTGCAGCCGGGTGCCCTTGACTTCAGCAGTATTTAAGAGCATGTGTAAGTGCTTTCCTGATCTGAACCAAAACTGCAGTAAATCTTGATGACTCTCAGCAGGAGTCTTTCATCTGCATGAAGCTCTGTAAGTGAAGGAAGTGTTGGCAGCTCTTGGAGCCAATAGAAAGAACGTGTAAGTCCTGGCAAGGAGGTGAATTACCGTGGAGTTCAAAGCATGACACGCTCCTTTGTGTACTCTATCTCAGTTGTCAGGAGGGAGTTGGCGCTTAAAATGTAGTGCTGGGGATGGGGGCTGAGTTATTTTGTGCTTGCTTTTGTGTTTTTGTGTTTTGGACTTTGCTAAGCATTCATGAGGATGCGTACTGCCCCATCCCACAAACTGCAACTGGCTGAGCATTGTGGGAGGAAGGATGAAGCTTCTCTGGAGTCCCTTTTCTACTTTGGTGCTGCAGGAGTAACTTTACAAAGCATTCGGTCCATAGCTCAGGAAATATTTTCCTGCTGATCACATCCCTAGCTAGCAAATGCCCTCCCACTCTGGCAGTGAAGGCAGGAAGAGCAAAGTTCTAGCAGGAAGTCCTCCTTTTTCAAAATTAGTCTGATTTTTATTTTTATTTTTTAAGTACTTGATTGCTGGGTTATTCTTTGAGGTATCTTTAACTGAGCTTTGCAGGATGTTTAATGTCTTTGGCAAACTTTCAAGAAGGAAGTGTCTTAGTGATGCTGTAAAACTCCAGAGGGCTGCAGAGGATGCAGGCAGGTGGTAATGCCAGAAGGAAGGGATTAGAGGTCAAAATAAATGCAATTTATGCAAAGGCTTCATGAAGAAATTCAGTCTGATGAGGGCATGGAGAAGCAAAACACCTTCTTAAGGAGAGACAGAACATCACTGCTTTGCTCGTGTGACACGGGGAAGGATCCAGCACTCTTCCCCAGGGGATGGGCTGGTGCATCTTTTCCATCTCTAATGTCTCTGCTTCCTCATATCTGATGTAAATAATTTATAAGGCTCGAAACGTGATCATGGGGCCGTCTGTGCAGGAGGATGATTAAAGCCTGGGGCCAGCAGTGTGCAGGAGACCTGGTACCTAGTGCAGTGCCTGTTCTCCATGGGCAGTATGCCAGGTGCACAAGTCCTGGATTAATGCCTGAACCCTACTAAAGTCATCCCACACAGTCCTTTTGTTCTTTCCATCCCTTTTTCCATGTCTCCTTCCCTCCCCCCTGACCCCCACCTTTATTTTCCTTTTTCTGGTCCTTTTTTTTTCATTCCTCCTTTCTTTTTATTTTCTGTTTTTTCCCCTCTTCTTTGCTGTTTGCCACTATTCTATATATGAAAAGTCACCATCTCTTTTTTCCAGGTAGTAGATTTTGACTATAATTGAGCTGTAGGTATTCTGACCACATAAGAACTAAACAAAGGGGATGTCACTTCTGTACTGGTCTGGCTTCAACCTGGGGATGAAAAATCACCTGTGGACAGCGAGTGGAAGTCTGTGAAAAGCTGTACTGGTAGTGGGCTGAGAGATGACTTAAGTGCCAAGTTCAAGACCCTTGACTTCAGCCTAAGTAGCCAAATGTTAAACCCGTGAGGCAGTGTCTGGTGTGAATAGCTGCAGAGTACAGTTCCACTGGCAGCTCCCAGGACAGCTGCACAGGTGTTTCAAACTTTCTGGAAGGCAGCACAATGTAGAGACAAATCTTGCCGGTTGTGTTGCTCCCTCACTTGGCATACTTGCTCCTCACCTAGAGCTCCAAAGATTGAGGGAAGACAAATCAAGAGTCCTTTAGCCATTTCGAAGCAGCAGCCAGAGGTGTTGATCAAATAGATAAATAAATAGAGTCCAGACTCCAGAGATGGGCTCACTTCCAGGAGAGCTGCTTTTATCTACTCTGGTGTCCTGATGGAGCAACTCTCTTTTGAGGTAAAACAGACAGTTTGGGTTGTTCAGCATGGAGAAGAGAAGGTTCTAAGAAGACCTTAGAGCACCTGCCAGTACCTAAAGGGGGCTACAAGAAAGCTGGAAAGGGACTTGTTACAAGGGCGTGTGATAGAACGAGGAGGAATGGCTTCAGACTGAAAGATGGCAGGTTTAGGTTGGACATTAGGACGCAACTTTTTGCTGTGAGGGTGGTGAGGCACTGGCAACAGGTTGCCCAGAGAAGTTTTTGATGTCCTGTGGCTGGAAGTGTTCAAGGCCAGACTGGATGGGGCTTTCAGCAACCTGGTCTAGTGGAAGGTGTGGATGGCAGGGGGGGGATTATTGAAACTAAATGATCTTTGAAGCTCCCTTCCTACCCAAACCACTTTGTGATTCTTGAAATCCTGCAAGTTGTGATCTCCTATTTCAATTGATCCATTAGCATTAATTTAGAGGGAAGAAACATGACATTTTCAGTCCTTTCAGCAGCTGAGACATGCTCGTGCCAAGACACTGCTGGCAATGGCTGCAATACAGAGGTTCTGTAGAAAGGTGGAAGAATGGCTGAGCCCAGAGCCTCAGTATAGCATTCCCTTCATCTACACAGGATCAAAGCACCATAAAATACCCTGGATAAATGTTAGTGAACCTACAGAAATATTCTCTCAGAATATCACTCTTCTCTGATTCTCCAGGGAAACAGGTCAGCCTACCAAATGTGACAGGAGTCAACAATAATTACATTCATAAGGGGCATTTGCTGACTTAATCTCTTCATGGCTTTGTCTTGGCATCTTGTGCTGTTTGTGGAGAGCTCATTTAAATGGGCAGTTGTTTGTCCCTGTGCCTGGGTGGCTGGTCTTGTCACTCCTCCTTGTATCTCTCATGGTAGTGAATTGTAAATATATATATATATATATTTAAAGTCAGGGCTTTCATTACATCATATTCAGCGGCATGGTCTCCTTTTTGTACCATCTCAAATTTATCCTTCAAATAAAACATGTAATTTTTTAACATCATTTCAAAATGCTGCAATAATATTATTGCAGACACAAGTATTGTAGCTATTTATAAGAACAGGATGCTCTCAGTTTCCTGGGACTGTACAGTATTTTCAATTTCTGGCTTCTCTTTGAGAATTGTGTAAACCACTCTTTATTTTCAGCAAAGCATCTGTTTTAGCTTCGCGATTACTTTGTCCTTTAGACTGAAAGGGGCCTCAGAGCGTTTTAACCTCCTGCTTCCCCTGCCTTGTAATCCCCCCAGGGTTTGCCAGGCTCCTTCCCAACATGAATGGGGGCCGGAGGGGCAGCAGGGAAAGGGGGGATTCACTTCCGATGAAGTCAGCGGGGCTCGGTCCCGGCGGGGGAGCTGGGAAGGTCCCCTCCTCCTGTCCCCTCTCCCCTGTCCCCTGTCCCCTCTCCCGCAGCTCAGGACACTGCCAGTGCCGGATTAGGCAGCGCAGCCCGGAGCTCGGAAGCCGGCGCTGACTTCACTCCCCCGCCACTGACCTCCTCATGGGAAGTTTTTCCCAACAGGAAGATGTATGAGGTTGTTAAATACTTCCCAATGTCTGGTTGAAGTTTCCCCTTTCCTAATTTAATTTCACTTTGCTTATGATTTAGGTGATTGTTTAAGAAAAGAAAAAATCACTTTTTTTGGACAGTTTACGTATCTTTTTCAGTTTGAAACATCTTACTCTACTTCTAAGTAGATAAAAATCCTTTGGTCTGTCACAGCTGCAGTGGATACTTCCTTTAGAGAACATCTCCATCTCCACTAATTGCTTTATCCCAATGTAAAGAGATACTTTAAAAAAAATTAAGTCATGGGTTAGAAAAAAAAGAAGTGTGCTTGAAAAAGAAGGATGCAGCAAGCGTGTCCTTTTTTCCCACATCATTCCTAAGTCGTAACTTGGTGCCACTTTCTTTTCATGTTTCCATTGGTGGTTTGTGGAGCTCCACCTTTGATGGGTTCCCTGTACACCCATCAGCAGCACAGATCCCTGGTGCTGGGCAGTTCTTGTGTCTCCCAAGGCCCTGGGCTGCAGCAGGCCTGCAGCTGAGTTCCTGTGAGGAGCAAAATGCAGAAGAGTGGGTCATCCCTCCTCCTGCTGTGGAGTTCTGGGGGAGATAAAACACCTCACCCAAACCCAAGGAGGGTTATGGCATGGTGTAAAGCTGGAGCTTGACGCCCTGCTGAAGTTCCAGCACCTCAGCCTTGGGCTAGGTCATCTCCCAGGGCTGCTGGAACTCAGTGGGGAACTTGGGCTGTGTGGGGCCATGCTTGGCTCTTGAAGCATCTTTGATTTTCATTGAGCTTCTGCTCTTGAGGGTGGAAAAGGAATTTATGTCCTCTGGAAAACATAACAGGCAGCAGAAGCCTTGACAAGTTTGGTACCATAAAAGCAAGGAGGAAGGAGACTGCTCCTCCTTCCTGTGTCTCTTCCTTCCCCTCTCCATCGTTCCTCTTCCTGCTTGGAACTCTGCCTCTGGGACTCAACCTCCACTTAAGGGAGTGCCACCACCCCTCCTGGTCAGGAAGTGAGTTGTGCAGCTGAGAGATGCTGATTTTTGGAAGCCCTGTTAGATGTTTTTGCTTGCTCTTCTTGGAGATTAAGCATGGGAACAGTTGCAGCCTGAGATGCCAGTAGCTGACAGTTGCATCTGACACGTATTTCAATTTTTGTTATCTTCCTGCAGCTGTTTTCACAACACTCATATGAAAGGTCCACTTATCTCACTACTTCCATGGTAGAAAAGGCTAAAGAAAACATTCCTGTTTGTTTGTATTGAAACTGGTATGGTTTGTGGCTTTTATGTTTTCTTGCAGGGTTTTTTTTTTATCATCTTGAACTCTTGAGCAGAAGGTAACAAAACACTCAAGGGCAGAGTCTTATCTCTTCTACATCAGTGCAAAGGTAGAACTGTCACTGACCGTGGGATTGCATTGTCTCATTTCAGAGGCATGCCCTCTGTTTTAAATAAATAGATGAATCCGTCTTCAAATGCACATTAATTTTTCACTCCCTTTTCTTACTCACTAAGGTATGTTGTATTACAGTTATTAGGAGTCACTATAACACAGCAGTTGCATCATTACTAAAGACCTTTTGTTTTTATCCTTCATAAAAGCAGCATAATATCAGAGGGATGGATGTAGAGGGGTTAATCTGGCATCCTGGGGCAGTGCATTGATCCACTCAAATACAACTTTGCATGTATGGACACATGTGTTGCACACATCTTGCAGCAGCACTGAAGTTTGGAAGCTGGAGCCTGCGTGGTGCCTGCAGGACTGGCCAGGTTTGGCACTGGAGCTTCCCTGGGACATGAGGGATTTTATGGGACACAAGCTGTGGCTCCTTGTGTCCTTTTCTTCTCATGGCTGGTGTGGTGTCCTGAGGTTCAGGAGATGTTCTCCAGCACAGCACTGTTTGTCCAGCCTGGAAGGGTAGCCTGGGTCTTGTTAGCTTTTGTTATTCGATGAACTGAGAGGCTGCAGAGTGGGGGAAGGAAGAGCTTGATTTCTCATGTGTGTGCTCTCAGGTTGAGACTGAGCTTGTCTTGTGGGGAGGCAGAGGGGTTTCTGATGTCATTACAGGTCTTTGTGTGTCTGGTCATTAGCTAGAAGCAAATCATAAGATTTTTAAATTGGCTAAAGTTTGCATGGAATAGGTGAGTCAGACACTTCCCCCTTGCAATGGTCTTCCTGTCTGCAGAGCAGTGGCGGGTATCGAGGGCTTCACTTGCCACTCTGCCCCAGCAGCTCCAAGTCAACTGGAAACCCTTTCCAAAGGCTGCATTCCTTTGATCAGTGACTAGTGAACTCAGGTACTTAAGGTAAATGTTACAGCTTTCTGGGAACTGTCACCTGAGTGACACATAAATGGTGTGAAATTCTTGTCACGGAGCCAGGTCAGCTGACACAGGAATGTTTTCCACTTGTGTGGAGATACAAGAGAGGACCTCCCAGTGCTCCTGGATGCTGAGGAATTCAGCCTCTCAGCCTTTCTGAGGTTTTCCTGCCTGCTTTGTAAACTGTGAAAACAAAACACACAGATGAAGAGAATTTCCCGAGATCATGTAGGATGCTGCTGTGCTTGAGATCAGAATCGTCATCTTCCGTGTCCCAGTTTTCACTCCATCTATTAATACACCACGCTATTTTTAGCCCTCTAAGTAGCCACGTTGTTTGTAATTAGCTTCACTAATAACTGCTCTTCCATACGCTGCAGGACCCACCAGCGGAGCAGCACGCTTTTCCGAGCCAAGCTAAATACAAGGGTAGCTAATAAAAGGCATCCGCATTTCCAGTTGGTTGCTGCTGAGCAGACACGTGTCCTTGTAGCTCTTGTGATCAGTCAGCTGCCTAAATGCAGCTCCTGTACTTGGGTTAAGGACAAGGTGTTACTACTCAGGGTTTCCGGGGCGTTCCCTTGCTGACCTTTCAGGAAAGTGAAGAAGCACGCTCTCTCCCTCTCTCCGGGTGTGCTGAGTCAAGGCTGCTGCTTTCGAAGAGAGATAGCATCTCGCAGTACCTCGAGCTGGAAATTTAATTAATGGCTGCAAACATCTTAGGTGTGACGGCTATATTTACACCCCAAGAGAATTACTAGTTACTGTAGGGATTGGGAGGTGCAGCTGGAGCAGCTGCATGGAGCTGCGTGACCAAACCAGATGCAAATGCACCAGATGACTGCAGAGATGATGCTGAGCTGCAGTTCTCTTGAATTCCACCAGTGACTGCAATTTTGCTCCATTAAAAACACAATTGCTTCACCAGTACCAGCACAAAGGTGCTACCTAATCAAACAGACACATTAGTAGTTGGGAGGAACAGACTGTTTTCACACATTTTCTTTTAAGAATCCAGTCTCCAAACTTCCAAGCCCAAAATAAGGAACCAGAAATGTTGTCTAGCATGCAGAAAACAAGGAGCTGGATGACTGCAGTGCTGCATCACCTCTCTGCATGCTTTCTGTGTGACTTTTGCACCAGCTTTGTGTACAACAGCAGTTGTAGGGGCAGCCAAATGAGCTTCCCTTTCAGCAAAGGCCCACGTCAGAGGGCTGTTAACTCGAGAGCTGTGACCTCCTGTGAGAGTGCTGCTCGGTCGCCTTCAGATCTGCGAGATCTGTGTCAACGTCACCATGTTTTGCATGCGAGGATTTTTTTCGCTCTCCTCTTTGATATAAATATATCGAGATGGTTATCTTTAACTGTGCACACACGCATGCAGGCCAGGCTGGTTCGCTGAACACTGGCACAAGATGTGTATGCTTAAACCAGCGGTCTTTATTCAGGCAAAGCCCCTGTAGGTTTTTCCTTGCTTCTGTAAATTCCAGAGCCTTGGTCCAAAGCTGGCAGTGCACATTTGTTTGCCTTTGTATCGTAATACAGATGGGCAATCCTACGTTTATTTACCGATAGAAATGCGCAGAACTGTGATAGGTTGCTACATAGTTTATTATTGATTTTGTTCTTTTTTATTTCTGCAAAACTGGCTAGGTTAATTGCTATATTAGAACAAAAAAAAAATTATTTTTTTTTTTTACTGAAAATTGAGCTGACAAAATGGTATTTTCATTTGCAGGAGTCTCCTAATTTGGGTCTAATATTGTATCACACGTGCTCCAAAGCACTGACAGGACTAGATTACATCTGTGGCCAGTTCAGTTCCTACTCAGCACTTTATTTGCATCTTGGCAAGAAGATATGACACTTTTTCCCCCTCTTCACTGTATTTTGTAATTTTGTATGAAACACATGTTTGGACATTTTAAAGGCAATTTTGGTCATATAGCATAACTGAATCAAAAAATACCAAACCAAGCCCCAAACCCAGAATTATAAAACTCTAGTAGGAAGGTCTCAGAGGAGAACCTAGAAAATTAGGAGGGTTACTCAGAGGCAAGTTGCCTTCCCAAAAGTGCTTACTTGGTCCAGTTCTTGTGTTCTTCAGATAAATTCAAATGGGAAGAAGTGGACAGAAAGACCTGGGATGGGAAAGGCTGGAACAGCAGGTTGCTTGTTCAGCCCAGTACAGGTGTATCAGGGAGGAGATGGATGACCTGCTGAGACCAGAAGGAGACTGATGCTTCAGGAGCAAATGGAACTCACCTGTTATGGTGGTAATTAGGCTGAACATAAAAAGAAAGTTTTTAATTTTGGGGGAAGCTTTTTAATAAGAGTGTTAGTATTAAGGGGTTTGGTTTGTTTCTGGGTAGGATTATATGTTTGCCTGAGGAAGATGCTTATGGATTTCATGCTCCAGGGAGGCCCTTCTCAATCCTATTATTTAAAAAAAAAAAAAAAAAAAAAAGGAAGAAAAATGTGTATATGAAAATAAATTTGAGATTTCAGGAGAGATTAAGTTGGCCTAGTTTTATTTCTAAATGGCTGTCCCCATGCAGAGCCTGTGCTTTAATGAAAGAATCAATTTTATCATGTCAGTTTTAGCAGGTCCAGAGGAGGCCACGGAGATGATCAGGGGATTGTCTCACCTGTGAGGAAAAGCTGAGAGAGCTGGGGTTGTTCAGCCTGGAGAAGAGAAGGCTCTGGGGAGACCTTAGAACACCTAAAGGGGATACAAGAGGTCTGAAGAGGCACTTTTGACAAGGACATGGAGTGATAGGACAAAGGGGAGTGACTTCATACTGAAAGAGGCTAGGTTTAGTTTGGACATGAGAAAGAAATATTTTATGATGAGGGTGGTGAGATCCTGTAACAGTTTGCCCATAGAAGTTGTAGATGCCCCATGCCTGGAAGTGTTCAAGACCAGGTTGGATGAGGCTTTAAGCAGCCTGGTCTACTGTGCCTGGAAATTGTCCCTGCCCATGGCAGTTGATGTGGACAAGATATCCTTAAGGTCAACTTCCAACCCAAACTATTCTGTGATTCTATGAAATGCTAGCCATGACAAGAGCTTTTATTTTCCAGTCCCTTCCAGGTAGGAGAAGACAAAGGTGGCCATCTCAGGCTTCACTTGTGGGTATGGATGTCTTGGGGTTTGGTGGCTCTGTGTTGGTCCCCACAGCCATGTCCTTGTGCCTCTCCCCACTTGCAGGCAAGTGGACAGAAGCATTGTGCCCACCCTGGGATCCCCTTGCCCACAAAGCCTCACAGCTGGGCTGCAAGAACAGCAAATGGGCTCCTCTGTTCTGCCTGGAGCCTGCATGGCAGCCTGTGTGAAATGCTTTAGCAGCTCTGAGTTACCAGCACAGGGTGATTCATACACGGGGTTTTCTCTCACTTTCTGGCATGTGAAGTTGGGGAGGTGTTTGGAGTTTTCTCCCCTCACAGTTCCCGCTCCCCAGCTCCCCTCTGAAATCTCTGTGAGACACCCACACCCCCTTGGGAGACCCTTGGGGTATTTCCTCCACCTCCCCAGCAGCGATTTCTCTGTGAGAAAATTCTCTAAGTCTTGACCTCAGCTGCTGTGGCTCACCAGAGTCTACAAGGCACAGGCAGGCAGCGAGCACAAACGTCGCATATGGCTGGGTGCAAATGAGCCTGTACGGTCATTCAGGGTTGCTTTCATCAAACAGTCTTGAAAGAAGTCTTTATCTTTTTCTGTCATTATTTTCACCACTAATTTATTTGCAATTTAATTGTTATGCTTTAGTCAACAGGGGGAGGTGAGGAAGCATCCCCCATGTTCTGAATTGTTTTGCACACAGCTGGTGGCTGGGCTGGGGTTTCCCTGATGTTGGGGATGTTAAAGACACTGACCTCAAGCAACTCTTCCTGAGCACTGTGTCCTCACTTGGACAATCACTCACTGCCAAGCAAGGAAGTGTTGAGCACAGAAACCCAGACTGACATGTCTGTACGTTGGAGTCCCAGTCCCAAAAGCTGTGTCACGTACAGCCCCTGCCACTGGTGTTGGCTGAAGCATCCACCAGCAGGAAGGGTCACATCATGGTTGATTTAGTGGTTCTTCACTCCCACTCCATATGGACCCTGATATTTGTCTTGGAGCTCCTGGTGTGCATGTTTCATCCAATGACCCCCAAACCACCTTTCCCTCTGCCACTTTGGGTGCTGTCTTGCTGACCAGACACCATCCTCTGCATTTCATTTCTTTAATAATATATTCTGATAGGTTTTTTTTCTTCCTTCTTGTTTTCTTCACAGATTTATCTGGAAAGTGTGACTGACAGGAGCAGCTTACTCACCATTAGATAAGTATTGGAGATGACTCATGCTGGAGTATTGGTAGCTGTGCTGCTGAGATGGATATCCTGTTTTATAACTGCTATAGTGTGATGCCAAGAGCCAGGAACCTTAATTTCACTATCCAGGCTTTTCTGTGAAAGTGCTTTGGGTCTCTGGCACCTTTTCTCCTTGGTTTGTCCATCTAAAGGGTTCACAAGGGGAGGTTTTGCTTCCCCCAGTGGGGTACAGGGTATGGGGCAGCTCATGGTACCTTGAAATGAAAGCTAGTTGAAAGGCTGTAGCTTTATAGCTCTTCTTCAGGACGTGCAATATTTGTCTTTTTCATAGATGTCATTAGTGTCTTTCCTCGATTCTTTGGGTTTTTTTGTTTTGTTTGTGTTTTTTCAGAGCCATTAAACCCTTTCTTCAGCGGAACAAACCAGAAGGTGCAGAAACAGGTAAGGCAACTGCTCTTCCAGCATGTTACTTTTGAATCATTTAAAGCAAAATACTGGTTGCAGCAAAGTGCAAAAAAACCCCATATTGACTCAATGGCAAGTGAGAGTTGTACCCAATGTACTCAGCTCCATGAGAGGCCCTGGAATTACTACATTCAAGAACAAATTTGCAGGCTACCTGAGACTCTGTGTCTGAACCTCCCTCTGCTTCCAAAACCACTGGCCTCAAGGCTGTGTGAGCAACAGGTGGTGAGATTTAAGAAGTGATGATGAGCAAGAGAAAGGAACCTGCCCGTGGGGAAGATGCAAAAGGAACTGAGCTGTGAAGGTGGGGGGTATGTACAGGATGGCAGGAGCTGCTGGGGAGGTGTTAAACCAGTTGGGGTGGCAGGGGACTGAGGTGGCTTTAGCTTGGATGGGTGCAAAGCACCATACAGCAATGAGGGAAATTTGGAGTTAAAAGAAGAAATTTTTCAAGGGTGCATTGCAGCGAGGGCCATGCTGCTAGTGATGGCAGCATGTGTGGCTCTGCCTGATGTTCCTACCTGTGTGTGGATGGTGTCACTGGGGATGGCTGGGACCTCACCTGTTGCACACTCTTGGGCATCATCTGTGGTTCCCACCATCCTTAAACTGCCGAGGATGTTTGGTTTCCATCAAGGTGCCGGGCCATGACTGAGAAGCTGTGGCTGGAGCAGTGCATCCCTGTCACCATCAGTAGCCTGGGGCAGGACCTTCCAGTGGGGCAGTGGAGGTGTGTCAGGTGCTGCACGTGCTTTCTTAGCAAACAAGAGCTAGAGCCCAGGAGGAAAAATCTGCATTGAGGATCTGTGCTGTGCCCCAACAGCATGATTTGTGTCTCAGCATTTACTGTGAGGGTGTTGAGGCACTAGAGCAGGTTACTCAGAGAAACTGTGAATGCCCCATCCCTGGGAATGTTCAGGGTTTGGCTGGATAGAGCTCTAAGCAAACCGATTTAGTGAGAGATGTCCTATATGTGTTATGTGCCCATAGCAGCAGGGTTGGACTAGATGATCCTTGAAGGTCCTTTACAACCCAAACCATTCTGTGGTTCTATGATTTTGATACTTTACTACATTCATTGGAGCTTCTGTTCTTCAGGCTGTTATGGCACTTTGGAGTAAAAAAGTGGGTCCTGCTCATATGTAAAATAAAAAATATGTATTGCATCTGGCTCGAGCAGAAAACCCTGCACGATGGTTTGTAACATAGTCTCAGTTAGGTCCCTGCCTCATAGAGTAGAAAATGCTTTTAAGGCCTCCTCCATTTAGGCTCTGCATCAGAGATAGTCACATGCTGAAACTACCTCAGGACTAAATTTTTTTGAGTGATAATCTGATGTTGCTCTTGGTAGAAAGGGTGGGAATTTGGCTTTTGGGGATCTTGTAGAATCAGTCAATGAATGCAAGGGTCAGGGCATCAGGAATTTTACCAGCGTGTTCTTCCATTTTGGGCATATCCTCCTGCATTGACATGCCTAAAAAAGCCACAAAACTCTGACAACTGCTCTTAACCATCACTTCATGGAAATATTTTTGGGGTAGAGAAATGAGAACACTTGCCCCTGCCCCATTCAGCTCGCATCACTGGGGTCAGGATGGCGGCTCAGAGGCAGGATCTGTGCTTCCCCGTGGGTGGTCTCAGCTCTACATATTCAAATCGAGCACCCAGGCATGTCACCTCGGCGCAGCACGGGCTGAGAGAGGCACAGGGGCTTTCCAGCCCTGTGGGCCATTATTAGTAAGAGGGTTTGTGTGTGGTGTGTCTTCTGGTTCAAGCTGTGAACTGCCACCCGGCTCTAAAAACTGCTGTTTAGCCTTGGTCATACTATTGCAAAAAGTTTCCGAGAAGCATAATAACTTCCCTAAATATATATATATTTTATGTCTTAAGATGCTTGGGTGTTTGTTAGTGCTGAAAATTTGCTGACCCCAGTAGGGGGGATTTGTACTCTTGCCATCATTTGGGAAGGTAGATAGTGGATAAGGAAGTGGTTGTTGGGGTCTTGCTTCTATCTCTGTTGGTTTGGGATGGTGGATTTGGGGGCATGTTTGAGGGTTTGGTGAGTAGGTAGAACAATTAATAGCAATGTGAGTGGCCTGTATGGTAACTTCAAGATTGTGCCAGCTGAGCAACTAGATCAGGTATTACAGATCCCAGGGCACCTGAAGTCCAAATAGGTTTTTAAATTACACAGGTCATTTCAAAAGAGATAATTAAGTTTCTGAGTTCCTTAGTAGTGCCTACAAATGTTCCGGCAAATGGCTCATGAAGCACTTGCAGTCTATAACTTCTGCCAGAGGAAAATGGGCTATTAGGTGGAAATTAGCTGCCCATGTGGCATTTTCTGTCTTGGAGTCTCAGGGAGTTTTACTGAGATGTGTTAATACAGCTGTGCTGAAGGTACTACTCATCTGCACGCTCTGATAACCATCCTGATGTGAAGTGAATCCCTGTGGAGCTGTTAGAGGCGTTGCTGCTCCTAGTTCCCAACCTACCTGGTTGCCAAAAGCTGCTACCCACAGAGGCAGGGCTAAGGATGAGCTAATGTGCATCTGCACCTTATCTATCCCTTGCTCTGTATGAGCACAAACCCATCTTTGCTTGCTGGGAGAACTGGAGCACCAAGTGGCAAGCTGAAATGTGGCATGTCTATTCTGCCTCCCTTTACTGGGGCAGAGGAGGATAAAAGGCTGGAAGTGCACTGAGGTGGAGGCAGTGACATGTCAGGTGATGAAGTTAGGCTTTGAGAGCAGTTTCACCCTCTGGAAGTGTCTGCTTTTTTACATTTGACTTGTTGGCAAGGTGGGAGTCATCTTATGGTACCCCCCCACCATGTAGGTCAGCAGTGCAGCTTTTGGTTAATGCTGCAGCCAGGGGAGATCTAGTCAACATTGTCCGTGGGATTTAAGGTGTGATGGACCCCTGATGAATGGGACAAATCACACCTTCATCTTCCTTGGTTGTGTGGCAGATTCTTCATCACCTGCAAAAACACTCTATGCTGACTTGTTTGGATGCAGATGCCAAGGCTGCAAACACCTTTCTTTGATGAGATGTGGCGTGCCTCAGCCAGCTCACTCTGACTAGATACAATACTTCTGATGGCTCTGGGGTGGGTGAGATGAATCTGCTGCAGCAAAGCTCATCCCCAGGCTGTGGTGGGCTGTCTGGGGAGGGAGGGGGGTGTTAAAGCAAGTTTAGTGGGCCCTTCTTGCAGTGGCTCTGACTTTGCACCATCTGGAGAAGATGGTGGTAAGGTCAAGGCCAGCTTGGAGAAGGGAAAACTCTTATAGGTAATTTGCCATTTGGCAGTGGCTGAGTCACCCACAGTCTGTGCACCCACTGCATCTGTGACCTGTCAATGTGATGTGGAGGCAAAGTAGGATTTGAGGGCATGGCACAAGAACAGTTCGGGATCTTTTCAGGAATAGTGTTGTTTGAGGCAATATGGGGACAGTAAATACTGTCCTTTTCTTCACAGATTTAATTAGTTTTGTGGCAAAGGTTGCTTTCTGTCTTGGCTCAAGGATTTAATAATTTTAATACTTGCCTTCTGGAGGTCCACAGGGCATGTGAGCATGGGGAGCACAGGCTGATGGGCACCTGGTGAACATTCTCATGCTGATGCACAGGGATGGTTGTACCACTGAGCTCTGGCCATGTCTCTTTCCAGGTCCCAACACCTTCTCCCTTCTAGATGATCCCTGGTGCAGGTGTATGGGGCTGGCTGTGCCATCTGCGCTGGTTACAATCAAAGGGGAAATCTGGCAGCACATTTCCCCTTTGCAAGGGGGTTCTCCATGGCTGCTGCAGAGCCTGAGCAGGGAGCTGCTACAGCTGACCCTGCTGCTGGAGCACATCTATAGATGTACTATGAACAGGGAGGAGGGGAAGCACCTGGAGACACATCTGCACTGGACCATGTCATACAGCTGTCCTAAGTGGGCAGCAAGCCCAGTCAGTAGGTCTGCACAGTGCCACTGTCCTGCCCATATAGCCTCACAAGCCTGCCTGCCTGTCCCAGGCAATGTCAGCCTGTGCAAGAGACTGGTGCTTGTTTGGTTGTGTCTTAAAGCCTTGATTGCTGCCAGATCACTACCCCGAGTCTCCCCCAGCTTCATTTTTTCTCTTTGCATTTGGAGTTGCAGCCTGAAAACTCCAGCTAAACCCTGTGCCCCAACGGCTGCTCATCTCAAAGTGCGGAGCCAGCTCGCAGCAGCTGCTAAAATAGCAGAACTGAAGTGGGGAATGAAAAGTGAGATGGTGATTAAGACCCAATTTCCTGTCGTGGCCCCACAGTGTTCCTGCCGGCAGTGGAGACATTGGCAGCGCTGGTGTGAAATGTCTCAGCCTTCTGCCTTGGGCTGCCTGAGTGCTCACACTGCCCTGTGCTGCTCGCTGGTCTCAGTGCTTTGTAGGTGTTGGTTTGGCCGAGCTCAAGGGAAGATGAGGATCCTTTTTAGGAAGGGGGAAAGGGTAAGGAGTCCATGCAGTCTGGTCCTGGCTGAGCTGGAGAGCAGCTGTGGTGAGACCCAGGCCAGCCCAGAAGCAGGCTAGTGTTAGTTGGTGTGTGTTACCTGGAAGATATGGAAGAGTACACAGGCTTTGGAAACACTGGTAGTACTGGTCCTCTGGATTTTTTTTCCTATCTCTGCCAGTATTTTTCCTTGGACCCACTTTTTGGGACTGAGAGAGGAAGATGCAAGAAAGAGAGATGGCTGCTAAAGGGATGGTGAAGCTTCCTAGCTGATGCTGTTTGTTCCAAGAGCACATGGGTTGTTCACCTGTCCTACCGTTTGGTCCCTCACTTACCTAAATGTTGTAAAAGAGCAAATGCATTTGAATTAGAATCTTTCTGGACTTCTTGCATCAAAAGTTCATTCAAGAGAAAACATGAAAAACGGAGTACAAAGATGATGCTGAGCTGATGGCTCTTCCTCTAAGGACACTCTTCCACTTGCACTTATTAACATGCTCTATGTGTATGAGTATCAAAGGCAGCTTCAGGTTTATTTCTCACCCTGGAAGTGCAAATCACTGCTCTCCTGTCTGTGCTCCAGCAGCTCCTAGATCCATGTTGTAGAACCTGATGTGTTTCAACAGTACACATCATTGTAAACTTGTTACTGATCGGAGCAGAAATGTACAACACAGAGATGGGACTTTGTTACACTTCATCCTCTGAAGAAAGCCAGTTGCAAAAGCCACTCCAAAGAGCCCAGAGCCGTACAGACCATGGTATTTGCTCTTCACTTAGTGGTTACCCCATTTCTTTCTATGTTTGAAAGTCAGAGCAGCTCCCATTACCCACCCCTCCTAAACCCACCAGAATCTCTCACTAACTTTTGCTCTGTGAAGGAGAGTTACTGCTTAATTGGGCAGCATGAGTGATCACTGCACTGTTGGCTTTTGCTCTTCCTGGCTTCTCTTGGAGTCACCTGCATCTCCTCCAAGGCTGCTCCTTCTGCATTCATGCAGCACCCAGTGCCACTGGCACGGACTGGGAAGGCTTCTGTTGTACGAGGTCACATAACTGCCCTGCTCAAATCTGATCAGTTTGAAGGAAATGCAGATAGAAATGTAAATATATTTTTCACAGAGCAAGTAGTCAGCACATGGGAGAGACTCACAGACAGTAGTGCTGTTGGGGAAGATGTGCTATTTCACAGCAGCCAAGGTGATTGCCCTGAATTGGTATCTTCTACTTCCATTACTTTCCCCCAACCCAGGGGGAAACACTCTGCTGGTGTGCAGCCTGGGGCATGCATGGCCAACATGCAAAAGGCAAGGAAGGGGTCAGAGGGGATTGTTCATCCTGAGCCTGGCAAAGCCTCACACATCATCTGAAAGGGGCAGCTTCTTGCAGAGAATCAACTTCCTGTGGTCATGAAGAGACTTGTGACATGGTGGAGAGGGATATTTTGTACTCTTCTTGTGCCTTTCATACCAGAGAGGTTCAAAGTGCTTTTAAGACTATTTTCATAGTCCTGAGGAAGGGATGAGCTGTTGGTTTTTCATGAAATGTCCTTTCCTGCCAGGAGAACAGCACTCAACTGTGGCAGCTGCAGCACTGGAAGCCAGAACTTTTCCAATGTACCAAATTCTACAAAGCAGCACCACTGCATGGTGTCATTTCAGGAGGCTGGAGGAAGAGCTACCCAGAATTGTTTTGAGTATTTTAGGAGCTATTTTGAAGGAGAGTGGGTTAAAGCAGAGGAAATAGTGCAGACATGGATGGTAAACAGCTGCATTTTGAGCAGGCAGGGCAGGTATGGCTTTGAGGTGATAGCAGGGAACAGACTGCAAATGAATTTCTGTGCATAATGCCACCTTACAGATAAAAAACACTTCCCCATTTGACAGAGAGATCTTTCATATCAGTCTAAGGAGGAAACAGTGCTTGGCTAAGAGAAACAGCATAGGCTTGGTCTGGTAGCACCTGGCATATTCCCTAGTCCTGGTCCCTAGGCCAGCAAGGCTACAGAAAACATGAAGAATCTGGAAAACTAATAAACTTCATCCTAGGATCCCAAGCTAGTAGAATGTTCCAAATGTCCTTAACTAAACTCCTGCAACTGAGAATGGCAGTTTTGTTGTCATCTGTTAGTCACAGCACGGAAAGGCAGCAGGCTGTGTCACCATCCTGACTGCCAGGTGATGGTCACAGGGCAGGGAGGCTCTGGCAGAAGCAGAAGATTTGGTGGAAGAGGAAGGATCTGATGTAGTGAAGTGACATGGGAGATTGGACTGGGTGATCCCAGCATCCCTGTCAGTCTGTGGAAGAGGGCAGGTGTGTGGGCAGCTCACCAGTCCTGATGTCACTGAGGATGGTGTGCAGATGGCAGCTCCTCATCCTGTGGTCTGTATAGAGCTCTGTGGCCATCCACTAGCCTTGGAGTGCTTGGATTGCTTCTCCAGTGTGATTCCATGTTCATGATCACATATACCAGGCAGTGCTGACATATGGTGTAAGTTGGGAACTGCATGGGAGAGCAACTGGAGGAAATCATGGCTGGCATGAGCCATTTCCAGTGGTCTCTGCTGCTTTCTGGCTTTGCTCAGCCTGGTGGTGGTGGATGTGCTCCCACCTTGCAGTGTGTCCAGCCCAGCCCAGAGGTTGTGGGTCACACTTGGATGTGCCCTCCCTTTGCCAGCTATGCCAGCTTGGCTTGCTTGCCAAGTCCATGTTCAGCATGACAAGTGTCAGCAGCAGAGCCAAAGGATTGCCAGGGTGTTTTGGATTCTGTTTGCAAAACCTGCAAGGAGATGGAAAAAGGTCATTTTGTCTGGGGCAGGGGAGAAGGAAAGATGCATAAGGCAGAAAACAAAGCATCTCTGCGACAACTTGATAATCTTGGAGGTCTTTTTCAACCTTAATGATTCTGTGATTCTGTGACAGGAGAGCAGCAGGGAAATAAAAACAGATAAAGAAAGAGATAAAAACTGTCTCGCCCCTTAGCAACCTTCTCTTGTATCTCTCCTCGCTGAGTCTCTTTACTACCAATGGTAGGGAATAAAAAGGCAGAAAAAAAAAAAAAGCCACGAGATGAGTTTTGAATGGATGCCAAGGTTGATTTAATTAGATGTATTGAATTTGTTAACTTCTGAACGACGTGGCTGTCACGCAGCACAAGTGGCGGGCTGCGAGTGGCGACGGCAGCGCGGCACCGACCTGCCAAAAGGCTCAGCAAAGCAGAAGGATTGACCTACTTCCCTCAGCTCCATGGAGAGCACAGGCGAGTGCCCTCCACTTGCTGTTGCTGTGCTCCCTGGAGGGCTGTGCATCCCTCTGTGCAGGGGAGAGCTCACTGGGCTGGGGCCTGCTGGGCAGCCCAGCATCGCCCATCATCTCCAGCATGAGCCTGGGGCTGGGTGAATGTCTGTGTGCCCTCGGGAGGCAGCTCACTCAAAGCAAGGGTGACTTGCTGACTTTTGTGCTGACTTCTGTCTCTGGCTGACACTGATTTTCTGCTTCTCCCACATACTGCACCCATAAAATAATACCCGTGTTCTCTGATAATGGGCCCAAATGCTGTTGCAGCTGATAATGGTGATAAAATCACCCATGCACACTGCCATGGCAACCTACAGCAATTGCTTTTTGCTCTTGATGTGTGTCTGCTCTTTGGTGTGAGTGCAGATGTGTGGGGCTGTTCGAGACTTGGCCTGGGAATCACCTGAATCTGGAGGATTTGTTTTCTGTTATGAGCTCTGACATGGATGTGGATCCACTGAACAGCTCCTTGTCTTGCTGGCCACCCTCAGCATGGAGCAGAACATGCTTCCCCTTGTACCTTGCTGGAACCCTGGCAGTGCAAATTGCATCTCAAAAGATTTGTCAGTGCTGGGAAAGAGGCTTCTGAAAGAGAAATTTGCTTCCAAATGAATTCCAAAATGGTTATCAAGAGGAACTGCTGGGTGTCTGCTCCCAGCTCTGCCATTGTGCAATGCATGTGTTGATCCACAGTCCATTCTGATGTTTTGCCCCTGGTAGCAGCCATGAGCCAAACTCCACACATTTATTTGACAGTCCTCTCCATCTCTCATTAGTGTAGATGCAAAAACATGTCCTGTCAAACCATGTCTATTAAGTGCTGAAGAGAGAATGTGGATTTCCTAAGCTTCCAGCATAGAACTGGTGCTGTTGTGTTAGGGAGTGTTTGCCCAGACCTTTGGAGCTCAAAGACACCGACAGAGATGTTTGTGAAGTGCACAAATATAGAAGTGCTGCATGAAACCATAGTCTGGGTTGTGCTGAATACTGCTGTGTGACCGAATGAGATGCTGACATGTAAGGGAAGCTTAGGCACAGCATCAGCCTCCTCTGATTATTGTCAGTATTAAACCCAGATGGGTAACACCAGGCCAGGTATGGTATAACACCCAGTATGCTGGGGAACTTGCTGTTTCGGTGGGGAAATGAGACAAAGTAGCATTGGGGAAGTTGTCTGAGGTCGTGCAGAGAAGACAACTGGGATGTTGTTTCCCACCACCCAAGCTCTGACCTTTTCCTCTTCTTGCCTCAAATGTGACAAGTTCAAGTTCTTCTGGCCCTACAGCATCTCTCAGCTGGAGGAGAGGAGGGTTGCTTGAGTGGGGAGATGAAAGAGGAAACATTATTTCACTGAGCAGTGTTAAGAAATTATATGGGAAGAAGAAAAAGAGGACAGATGGAAGGAATCCAGCTGTCTTCTTCTGCAGAGAAGAAATCTCTTTGTAGCATTGAGGCTGCTTTCAGGGTTCATGAATCAGCTTTCAGGTTGGTTGTTGATACTTAGGATGTTTTCATTTTGACTTCATCTGTTGACAAGGCAGTAAGAGCTCTGTGAGGACGGGTATCTCTCCATCACATATGACTAATTGTATTGGGACAGCCATGAGCACAATAACACTTCTGTTTTCCTCCAGAACAGCTCCATTACAGACTGCCTGGTAGCTGAGCCCCAGCAAGTGTTTTTGCAGTTTTGCTGATTGTGCAGCCTAGATAACCTGTGAGAGAGCAAACATGGAAAGTGTTGAATATTCAGCTCAAAAACCTGAAAACAGACTTGTTTCGCTGCTTGTCTGTGCTGAGCTTTTAACCACATGTTGTCAGTGCTTTTCAGGAAACTCATCTTGTCTGGGACACGTCACCTGGCAGTGGAGTGCTCCCATTTAGGGACCGCCATCAGGAGTTCTGCAAAGGCCAGGGCTCTTGGCTAGGCACTGTTGTCTTTGCAGCTTAGTTTTATGTTTTACTTCTCCCATCTTCTTGGAGAGCAAAACTCAGTCTGTGCAAAACAGATGTATTTTTAAACAAGATTTGTCTTAGTCTTACAGTCAAAAAACTGTCTCCAAAAATGCCTGTGCAGAAAATAGCAGAAGCTAGCAGAAGACTCTCTCCAGATGTTTGCTGCTGTTGGTCCTATTTCTGCAGCAACCCAGGAGTTTTGGTGCAATGTAAGAACTCAGTTTAAACTTTGTGGCATTAAACTGGTCAACCCCTGCTCCTCAGGGTAACAGCTGTATTTGTGCATGAAAGCCATACTCGCATTCCTCGGGAGGTGTGTCAGCACAGATGAGCCTCTGACCTCAATATATCAGCTCAGTGGTCAGCAGAAGAGCTTTGGTGTGCAACTCTTCCACTTGGTGAATTTAATCTATGTATGGATTACAAAAGAAAGTTCTCTACATGAGGCTATGCAGGTTTAAAGCTGCCCTTGCTTTTGATGAATCATTGCTTGCTCCTCAAAGAGATTTGTGGTATCTGAAATCTGCGTTCATAGTATGCAGGTGGGCACTCTGTCCAACATAAGGAGGTAGAGTAGAGATCTTTATGACTCTTCATCTGTCCCTTTTCCCTAGGAGGGAAGCCAGTTTTCCTGCCTGCAGCAAGGCATCCCTTCTGATTTAAGAGTGCAAGACTACTTTTGTCATGATGCCATCACAAGGCCGTAGTATCTGTCTGGGTGTTGGAGGAATTAGTCCGAAGGAGAAGGGTGATGCACCAGGAGTGCAGTCAGTGCAGACTTTCTGACTGCATTGACTTCTCATAACAAATTCACCAAAGGTCCATTTCAGTCTACTTCTCCTCTCCTTGCTGTGCTGGCTTTGTTGTTTGTTGTTGGAAGGCAGGAGTTACCTAAGGAGCTCTGGGTGACTGAATAGAGGAGCTGAGCTTGGGATGTGAGCTTGGTAGCTGCAGACACCAAGGAGGAGACAGCTCTCCTGAAAGTGTGAGAACTCTCTGGACACTGACAGAGTGTGCATGGCTTTATGACTGTGATTTGGCCTGGATTAGTGCTCTGCAGATGCCCCTTGCAGGGGCTAATGCATCTGTCTTCAGCTCTTAAAAATAAGGATGTTGCCCGATGTCCCCTGTTAGCCTTGAGCGTGGTTCCCATCATTCCTGTTGGATGCTCTGCGGTGGGAAGAGCAGGCGTGCTGGCTGCCAGTTCAGGTCTAAAAATGATGTCTGTGCAAAGTCCATCCTTGTCTGGACTCCAAGGAGCTGCTGTGCACAAGGCCTTCACACAGTTTCCTTAACAGGCTCCTTTTCACTTTTTCCAGGGACTTGCACTGTGCTTCATTTCAGAGTGATCCAGTGAATTAACATATTGTTGCTGCTGCCTGGGTAATTGCATGCTCAGGGTCTGCTCTGCTCCAGCACAGTCTTCCCGGCTTCCCAGACAGAAAGCATCCTTCTCCTTTGGCAAACAAGTTTGTGAAGTTATAGCCCTGAGGCCTAGCTCAAAGATTAGAGGAATGAGAGGGTGGAAAGAGGAAAGGGAGGCTGTTTCTGAAGGTGTATCTGGCTTCAAGAGCTTACCTATCAACAAGGAGCTGGAGATGGGGTTTTTCAGTCTTTATTTCTGTACAAATGTACTAATTTTGACTGAAGCTGTGGTTTTCTTGCTGACTTATGCAGACATTGGTATAGGTGCAGTTACAGAAATTCAGTTTAGCAAAGTCACCATGAGGACTCAAAACTGCTTGAAATGAGCTGTCCTGGGTCACACAGGAATTTCAGCAGAAGTTGAAACTGAGTGGTCTGATACCCTCTTTGTACTGAAAATAAAACTCTGAATAGATAGGTGTAAAAATGCTTGCTGGTCTCACTTCCAAGTACCAAAAAAATCAGATGTGGATAAGCCCTTTTAGCCTCTAAGTTCCTGTGAGACAAGACCACATCTCAGCACGCTGGTGAGCATATTTTCGAAGCTAGATGGGTTTCTTTATGTCGAGACAAGTTTGCATTTTTGAAAGATGATATTTAGTCAGGACTGACTTCTGGTGGGGAGCTGGCATTCCTTAGGCAATGGTCTCCAAAAAGAAGTGTAATTATGTGCAACATGAGGAGGGCAGTTTAATCTGCAAGCAAAGCTTGGCTATCAAGCAGAGGCATGAAGAGGATGGGGAGCATCCAGACTCAGGAATAGTGGGATTTATGGCTCTGCCACTGAGTTTCTTGGTGACCTGGGGCAAGAAGATGAACCACCTTTTCCACCTCCTCCTCTTCTGCCCACCCAGCACAAGTGACAGTCGTCATGTAGTTTGTATGGGTCCGTCTAAAATGCTGGAACTTGGTACTGCTGTCTGTAAAGTCCCTTTTCATCTTAGTTGTGAACATTTCCTGTCTCTTAGCAAAATAAGGTATTTTGACTGAAAGGAAGACATTTTTCCAACACTTTATGACACAAGGGATGGGGAGGATGGTATATTGACCGTGTAGCTGGGTCATCCTGCAGCAGAGCCATGCAGTTTGTTGGGCAGAGGGAAGGCTTCTTGAAACATCTCCATCGTGTGGAATAGAGGCTGCCTCTTCAGGCAGTACATGGAGAGCCCTTTTGTGATTGGCCTAGCCATGGGGCTTAGGGAATCCACTTGTTCTGTAATGATGTGTGTGTATTTATTCAGGGGAGAGGGATGGACGTGTGTGTGCTGCAGATGGGACTTGGACAGAACTTCCTTGGCCACTGACGCCCCAACCGAGACGAACAATTGCATGTGGGCCTCTGTGGGATGCATGCAGGACTGGGGTTTGTTGTGTCCTGAGAGGAACATAAGGTGCAGTGCCCATGGATCACTTCTGGGCCTTCATGGTCTTGGGATGTGGTTGTTTCTCTGACTCCTTCACTTGGGAGATATCGTGGTTCCTGAGTGCTGAGCGATTCCCACCTTTCCTCCAAAGCCTTTGCGCTGGTGGCAGTTCGAAGGTGGCCTGTAGGATAATGTAGGCTGAGAGGGATCTTGGGTGGGTCAGCTGTGACATCAGAATAGGTTGTTCATGACTTTGCTTGCTCAAATCCTGCTTTAGGTGAAGTCGGCTGTGTTCCCAGTCACCTCCCTGCAGGTGCTGAGGCTGCTGCAGCTTCCCTCAAAGCCATCTCTTGCCCTGGCTGAACAAGCCCAGCTCCCACAGCTCCCACTCGCTCTTCGGGCAAGTCCACCAGTGCTCCTCCACTGCACTTGCTCTAGTTTGTCCATGTGTTTCATGTACCAAAACAAGGTGCAGTGTCTAGATGGGGTCTAATGAGTGCCGAGGTCTCCTGGCTGTTTCTGCAGCCCAGTATGTTTTTGGTTTTTGCTGCAATTTCTTTCCTAAGGTCCAGTTGGCCTGTGGTCCCAACAACTGAGCCAGCCTTTGAGGAGTGGCAGAGCTGCTGGGACATGGGGCTGTGTCCTTTGGTTGCTTAAACAGGACCCCTGTGACTGTGCTTGGAAAGGCTGAGTGTTTCTCAGCAGCCAGGAGGAAAGAGGAACAGGGAGGAGCCCTGGGGTGGCAATGACTTATCCCTGCTAATGGTATGGGGTCCCATAGGGAGAGACACAGAGCCCAGACAGATGAGGCAATGACCTGAGTTCTGCAGAAAAAAGCGAAAATGTGTAGTGTTATAACTACCACTATCTCACTTACTCATCTGGAAAGCAAGATTTTACTTGTGCTTTCCGTGGGGCTGTGACTGTTGATGGCCATGGATAGCTGAGGTCCTGCAATTCCAGTGCACAGGGCTGTGGAACATACCTCACTGTGCTCACTGCTGGGCTTGAACCAGGACCTCTGGGATTCCATGAGGAATAGTATGTGTCCATGCATGTATACCATACTCAAAATGCTGTGACTCCATGCTGGTGTGTGAGTTTCAAAGCAGCAACCTATATTCTTGATGTTCCAAGAGCCTTGGGAAAAGATCCACTTTTTTATGCTGTACTAATTTAATAAAAGTCTTTTTTTAGTGTAGGAAGGTAGCAATAAAAGACAAAAAGGAGAAAGAAAAGACAGAAAAGGTCTTCAATCCTTTTAAAGGTTTTCTGCTTTTCTGTTCTTGTTCTCTCCAGGAAATGAAACTGGCTATATATGGTATAAGATTGAAACCACATATCACAAGCCACTCTCAAGTTCATGAAGTGACCACACTGAAAAAGTAGTGAAAAATGGGTTCTTACTGGTGCCTTCCTAGCCTGTAGGAATCCTGGCTGATGCTTGTGATTGTAGTAAGGGTGAAGATTTGCATTTTCAAGTTGGCGGTTTTCCGTTTTGCTCTTCCACTTCCTACAAACTAATTTGGTGCAGTGTTAACTGTGAATCTGGAATGCAAATCAACTCACCTGCTTGTTTTTTCTTTCATTTTCAGATTTTCTAACTATGGAAGCTCTCCTGAGGAGCCACATTATGTGCTGCTGCCCCTGGGATGGGATGCAGAGCAAGGAGTGAAGAAGAGCTGTGATGTGCCACTGAAAGTTGCTTTTGTGACGAGAGGGGCTTTCTAGCATTCATGTGGTGCTGAAAGACATTTTACTCTGAGCAGCAAAAATCCTTATCTTCTTTTTTTTTTTTTTTTTTTTTTCCAGGACAACAGATGCTATTTCCTGTTAGAGATGCTTTATATGCAAATCAAAGTGCTACAACAAGAAAAAAGTCCTGAAAGCAATCACACTGATAAACTCAGCCCACTGGGGAATTCCTGCTTATCATTTATCTTTTCTTTTTTCAGTTCTGTACAAGATACTTCTTTGCCTGTGCTTTTTTACAGTCTTTAATGTTTGTCCTGACAGACTTCTTGCTTATGGACTACAGTGCTTGCATTTTGCAGGGCTCTATGTCAGTCTGCACAAACAAAAGGCAGTAAGTGCTGGAAATTGGGGTTAACAGTCCCTGTGTTTCAGCTTGATCTTGCATTGATCTGGTGCTTTCTGAAGTTCAAGCCAGACATGAGCCTCACACTACAGATTGCCATGTGCCTGTTGTGATGATCTGCTTGGAAAGGTGATCCCAGAAACCTCAGGAATGAAAAAAAAAAGAGAGATAAAAAACAAAAAGAAGCCAGCAAAAAAATTACCTAGTAACTTAAACAGGAGCAGGATTTGACCTGAGGCACCTCAAGAGATGGTGTGGGCAGCACTGCACTAATAATGCAGTAGCACGAGTTGTTCACCTCATTGCTCCAGCAGAGCAAACTCACATGGAATCACAGACTGGTTTGGGTGGGAAGGGACCTTAAAGATCATCTAATTAAAGATGATCCCTTTCCATGGGCAGGGACACCTTCTATCAGACCAGGTTGCTCAGGGCCCCTTCCAACCTGGCCTTGAACACTTGGAGGGCTTGGGCATCCACAGCTTCCCTGGGCATCTGCTCAGCCTGTGCCCTGCTGGTGTGTCCCTGTAAGAGGATGGAGCTGATCAAAGCCTTTCTTTCACCAGGCTGCCACCCTGCTGATGTTACAGCAGGCTGGGAGGGTGAAAAAAAGACTCAGAAACAGAAAAGGACATGTCAGAGAGCTGCAGAACAGCATTGCCAAAGAACATTCTTGTGCGTGTCCGGAGATAGCTGCTGCAGCCCATGATTGTTGAATCATGCTGTGGTTGTTCTGGCCTTTGTGTGGTAACTGTGATAATCATTGTGTGGTGTTGGCCTTTACTATTTGCTTTTTTTCCTTAAATGTAAAATTAACAGTCACATTGGCATTGGTGAGGCAGCAAGCCTGGTGCAGCTTTTATCTATCCTGAACCTCGGAACAAAGGAGGGGAAGAAAATGGCTTGACCAGTTTGGCGGCCGTGCACGTAACGGTCCCGGAGTTCAAAGGAGAGGGCACAACAGTCAGATACCCAAACCCGCCTGGGCTTTGGCTGATAAGTCACGTTTCAAAGTAAAATACAATCCTACAGGGGCTCTGCTGAGTGCCTAAAGCCTCCAGTGCTGAGGCTTCTTTAAAAGGGGATTTCATAAGGAGTAATATGAACAGAAATGGTTCTTTTGTGGTTTTACACATTCCAGGCATGCCAGGACTGTTCCTGTCAAGGATGGGCAGTCTGGGGTTTGGGGTTCTTTTTTTTTCTTTTTTTTTTTTCTTTTCCCAAATATTTGCCACAAACTGGCAGCTGAAATGGCGAAAAATAAATGAGAGTTGCAAAATCATTACAGTAGCAGTAGTGGAAACTGTGAGGCTTAAACTGGCTGTGGGGTTTCACTCCATCTTCTGCACTGTTGTGCTGTGAGGATTGCTGCTTTTACCTGCTATGCCCACTTCAGGATGGATGGTTTGAAAGCAGAGCTTTAACTGTTGGTTACCCAGGACCTCAAAAAAAAAGTGCTTTTGGCTTTTTCAGAAGCGATACCTTTTCAGCAGAACCACTGTTAAGTCTGAATTCCTTCAGTGCAGTTATGTGGCCATACAGCATCTTTACATGATGATTTCTGCAGGTCTGTGTGTACAGAAATGGGGCCCAGTGGTTCCTGCTCCAGGTCCACCTCTGTTTCACACAGGCTGTGCCCGTTTGGATTGCACCCGTACACATTAACAGAGTTTTAATTGATGTAAGAGTTCCAGCACACAAAGTTGCAGTGCCTGAAATCTTAAAGAGCATCCTCTCACTCTGCCTCAAAACAGTCTGAAGTTTCACATGCAATAAAACACTAGATAGTTTGTGTAGACCTGCCCTGTTAGATGAGTGTGTAATTCATAAGCCTACATGTGCTGTTGTTCTCCACATGGATGCTGCTCCTGTCTCCATAGTTCTGTGTCTGGTGTGGTAGCAGGACCTCATGGACAGCTGGGAAAGCCATGGCCAGAGGTGTTACTGCTGGCACCTCACAAAAAGTATGGCTGTAACAATGTGCAATTAAGTGTGGGCCTCAGCCCCCTGGGACACCCTACACAAACACTCAGTGCCTTTATGAGCAGCACACACTGACCACAGCCAGCTCAGCACTTTCATGAGCAGGAGCTGCATCTTTGCCTGCTCTGCAGGTGAGATTCATCCCTCTATGGGGGAGCAGAAAATGGAACCGGGCTCATCCCAGCAGAGTCTGAACCACAGCACCATAGATATCCATCCTGAGAATTTGTTTTCAGCCCAGGTGTGACCAGAGCACAAATGCAGAGGGTGAGAAAGCATCTCTCTGAAAGTGGCAATAAAAGAGATCCTGTTGGAATGAACCTTCTGGACTGTTTTTATTAAATGTGAATATGGTTACTTAGTGGTGACCAGGAGCTGGAGTGGATTTAGGAGATGGTTCTTGACCTCCCCCTGCCCCCATCCTCCAAAGCAGGCTGATGTTACAGGGAAGTCTCAGGGCTGTTGCTTGGGCTGCCGTGGGTCTGTGGGTGGAGGAACTCAATCACCAAGGTTGACATCAAATGCTGCACTTACAAGATAGAAAGAAGAAGTGTTTGTTTTAATTCTGTACTCAACCTAAACATTTTTCATCTTGGAGGAGTCTGGTCGTCTAACCTTCTGGACTACTGCCATTTTGAGTTTGTTTCCTTAAAAAAGGAAAAAAAATATTTTTCCTTCCCCCATCAGTGCTACCAGCCACAAAATTTTGGAAACAAAAAGTCAGAAGGAGGTATTCAGCAGTGAGTTGTCTTTTTACTAGGCTGATCTTTCAGGAGTTGGTTTTAAGGTGGATTTTGTTCTGTCCACTCAAGGTCTCTGCTGTGGAAATATTTATTGCTGTGAAACTGTAGCAAGCTTTATAAACAACAAGGAAACTACTGTAACCAAACAAATGTGCTTTCCCTACAAGTCACACAGGTGTACATTTGGATCTTTTTTGTTTTGTTTTGTACCAAAATAATTTTTCCACTGTGTTATCTGGAGTGGGAAAATGAGCGGACCTTGAGTTGCATTTTAATATAGATTTCATTCATTTAATCACAGAAGGGTACATAGAGATTCTCTGTTATTCTTGTTTTTCTGTGTATTTGCTTAGTGTTTTGTGCCTCAGAATCTCTGTTTTCCCTCTTTTTTATTGTTTGAGAGTTTTGATAGAGAAGGGAAAACTGCTTCAAAGTTTTAATGTCCTTGGGAAGGCTACAAGAGCTATGCAGTGGTGAAGAGATGTAGGCAACGTGTAGCAGAGCCAGTTTTTGACAGCATGGGAAGTGGTTAGCGCCTCATTGGACATCCTCACATCAAAGCTGGACAGTGGGCTGCTTGAGATACTCTCTTTGAACCACAAATTGCTGGGCTTTGGGCAGAAATCACTGTATGAAATTCTGTGGTCTTTATTAGGCAGGCGGACAGACAAAATAATTTTGCTGGTTTCTCTCGGCTCTTAGAATTTATGAATCACATAGTCAGGGTGTTCTGGGGGGGTTTTCAGTTTCCATGAAAAGTTTGCCTTGGTAGCATGCAGACAACAAAACCCATCTGTTCTCTTGTCCTTTCATCATGCTGTGTTGCTTTTGAATTGTTCCAGAAGGGGGATGGAATTTGGCTTGTTATTTAAATTTCAGTATGGGTGGCCAGAGCAACTCTACCTTGGTTATTATGGGCCTCCTGTGAGCACAGGAATGGATAGTGCCTTATGGCAACTCTGATTTAACAAACACCTGAGGACCATCACACATAGCCCATGGGAATTGTGTGCCATGGGATCCTGCAGCATGGCAGTGTCTGGGAATATCTCCTCACACTCTTTAGTAGTGAGGATGTCATCAGCCCTGGTAGGCTGGTGTCTGATTAAATAGTGCAGCGTGGAGAAAAACCAACCCCACACTCATTTATGGCAGCTGAATGTGTGTAGTTGGGAACAATGAATTCAGGTTCTGTCTGAAGTGTGTGTGAGCCCATCTGGGGAGCACAGTGTCGGGGAGAGTCCATGGGACCCTTGTGTGTAATCATGTGAAAGTGAGCTCATGACTGAGCTGAGACAGAAAGGAACCCTGCAGCTCTGGAGAGCAAGCAGGAGCAGGGATGTGACTCCTGATTTTGTCCTTTCAAAGGGGGACACGCTGCCTGATGTCTGTATTGAAGAAAGGAGGGGAAGTACCAGGAAGAATTCATGGAAAGCCAGAGATGACTTGGGTTTGCTTTGACTCCAGGCTTGAGGAGTGCAGTGTATTTGGTTAATTGGGATGAAGGCTGGCAAGGGGGTGACTTGATTGCCACATCTAGGGGAAGAAAGTTTTGATCAGCAGGTCTGGGGTAAGGAGGAACCCTTAGAATTTGTGTGTCCTTTTCCAGCTTTTAGAGGAAATGTCTCTCTAGCATTGCACGTTTAGTCTAAAATATTTGGCTTATTATGTAGAGGTCTTGGGTGACTTACATGCAGTGTAGTGAAGGCAGGATGGATTATTTGGGACTTTCTGCCTTTATGCTCAGAGCTCTGGTACTCTCCAGCACCTTCTTCCCTCAAAGAAGGGAAACACTTTCTACCCCTCCCTGGGGTAGGGAGGTTCTGCCACAATACTGGGCATAGCATAAACTGTCAGGACAAAATGCTTTGGAGCCATCTCAAGACAGGTGTCTAAAGATACCTGGCTTTCCCTCTGGTAATGGCTGTTGTCCTCTAGCAACTATGTGGGAGACCAAAAAACCTGGCTGAGGTATGGACTCCTGTGCTTTGGATGTCTGAAGCTGTGTCAGGTGAAAGCCCCTCTCACTGCCTGTGTGTGTGATGAGACAAAGAACCATCTGTTACCACCTGAGATGAAAATAATGTGGAAACTTTAATCAGCTCTCTGCAGCTGAGCAGTCCCTGGAGGTCCTGTACCAAACATGACCCACTTGCTGAACCCCAGCAGTGCAGCACTGGGCACTCCTCTGCCTGCCTTCAGAAGAATGAAAGGACAGCAGTATAAAAAGAGACAAGTGCAGGGGACAGCAGTCAGTTGTAAGTCTTTAATAAGAAAGAGCTGGGTTATTTTGTTTGTTATTAAAAACAAGCCTACTTTCTGCAGCATTTCTCTCTGTGAGGTGCTCAGAAAAGAGGGGGAGGTGTTTGCAGAGGTTTGTTCCCAACCTGATCAAACGTTTTCCCAGTTCTTTCCCTGCACCCCAGCTCATTCCATCCCAGTCTTTCCAGCCATGCCATGTTGGGAAGCAGCTCTGAGCTTGTCCTCAGGGCTGAGTTCTAACATGGTAGCTGTCCTGGGATAGACTGCTTTGCAGGAGTGGAGAGAGGGCTCTTGCCACTGGCAAGGAGCAGCATGACTCCAGTGCCAGTTGTCCCAGTTTGCTGTCAGGATGGCCTCCAGTGAAGGCTCATCATGAGCCCAGCCTCCCATCTCTAAGCTCCCCAGAGATGTTACCACTTTGCCATAGCTTCAGATTAGGGCATCTGAGTGGATAAATAGCAGTGGGTAAAAATCAAATCCAAAACCTCAGGGCTTTGAGAGGATGATAGCAGTGCACTATTTGTAGCAAACTATAACCCATATCCCCTTTCCAGGTAGATGTTGCTGAGACAGTGGTTCCCATGTGCTCCTCAGAAGGGCTGCTGAGCTGCCAGACAAGCACCAAGCTTTTCCCTTCCTGTGTGACCCATCCTGCCAGCTGCAGCCCTTGCTGGACCCTGGGAGGACACAAGGCTCTGACACTCCCTGGGCTGCTGAGGCCTGGCCGGACTCCCCGGGCACAGCCATGCTCCAGGGCCTTGAAATGCCTGTCCAGAATAGTGAGGGAAAACCACCTCCTCCCTGGACATTGATTTGCTGGTGTTTTTTCTTGTTTTTTCTTTTGGTTGTCTGAATAACTGAAGTACAAACCTCTTTCACCTATTTGACATTAATTCACTAATGGATGGCAGAAGGTTTTATGTTTGGTTTTTAACTGAAAGGGGGATAATGCAATTACAAACCTCACATCCATTATGTATCTTTGAACCATGTGAAAAATGTGAGTTTTTACAGAAAACGTGAGAGTGGTGGGGGTTGTGGGATAAGCTTTTTTAATGCCTGAATTTTATTCTAAGTTTTGAATCAATGAGATGTATTTCATGGGACTGAGAAAGCTGTGATTTTTCTCCTTTTCTTCCTTTGGTGTTGGCTTTTTTGGTTGTTGTTTTTGGAGTTTTTTTTTTGTGGGGGAGTGGGTGTTGTAGGTTTAGTTTAGCTTTTTTTTTGTAATCAAAATATTCACTCCACAAGTTAAATGGTTTCTCATAAACAAGTTAGTGTCAAAAAAAAAAGTGAGGATGAGGCCAAACACTGGGTTTTAGTTATATCCTATTTTTTTGTTTTTAAGCTTCAGCAAAATGGCATTTGTTTCATTTTGACCCACTTTCAAATCACATTACCAAATTAATACAGAATGGGAGGGATACTCACCTGAACTTAAGAAATACACAGGTCAGGACAGGAGAGAACAGCAGCAATCCTGCTCTGACTGTCTGCCCAGACTGGGGGCTTTTAGTGTATCCTACAACATTTTTTGCATCACCAGTAATAAAGTTCCAGTGATTGGAAGGGGATAAGGAAAAAAGAGCCCCCAGTGCTCCTTTTCCCATTTTCCTTGGCTCCCTTTCAGGTGTCAGCAGCGTGCATCTCACAGTCACTGCAGCTGCATCAAGAGCCCATCAGTGCAGATGAGTGCAAGAGGGGGCTTGGTCTGGTCCCTGGGTCTGGAGCCTGCCCAGACTCAGCCAAGGCTGAACACAAAAGCCTCACCCAGAGGGAGGGAACATCCCCTTCAGGGAGCAGCAGGGAGCTCAGCTGTAATATTCCCAGGGTCCACTGAGCTCACCACATCTCCCCTGGCTTGTGGGAGGATGGACCTTTGGCTATGATTTATCCATGGTTTTGCTAAGCTGCTCTTCCTCACACCAGGTCTGTCTTTGCAGGGAAGGCATGCCTGCAGATTCCTCTGGGTTTGGAAAAGTCAACCCTACAGTTACTCTCTTCCTGGAGAAGCACATTTGATTTATCTTAGGAAATTAGTGCTTCTGCATTGACCTCGATGGATGTAGGCTTTGTGGTTTGTGTTTGGTTCAGGAGAGCTTAGTGGCATTTCTTAATCACTATCAAAACATTTCACTGACAACTTCGACATGCCCAGCTTTGGCCTTACAGCAGAAGCAGCTTTTTCTTCCCTAAGTCCCTGATTTTTTTCTGATGTTTGTCAGGTGTAGGGAAGGGTGATATTGGTGTTGCATCTCCTGAGACCTTCACTGTTCTCCTCAGCCAGTGCCTAGGAAAGATGCAGCATGAGCTGGTTATCTATGAAAAATAATGGGTTTTGAATGATTGATATGTGGAAATATTCCAGTCTCTGGAATATTTCCACATATCAAAGCCTGTCTGCTTTTCTCACTGTGAGATTGAGGTTTTGCCTCTGTCTTCTATCCTTATTCCCATTTTGGTGATAGGAAACAGGCTGGCTGAGCAGCTACAGGAAAGGTACCAAACCCAAGAGACCTGGGATGCCAATCCAGCTCCCCAGTGTTTGGGGGATGCAGCTGGGAGTGCCCAGCCTCAGAGCATGGCAGTGACACCCTTGGAGTGTCTCTCTCCTGTCTGCCTGGGACCTTGTAGCCCCAGGGTATGAGTTACTACCAAAATTTAACACTGTCTCAGCCAGGTCAATAAAGAAATAGAACTCTCTGCTCATAACTGGAGGGAGATGCAGCTCTTCTTGGCTTCTTGAGAGCTGCCTAGAGTTTGTGCACAACTCCATATCCAAAGCCTCCCTTTTCGTGGTGCCTGACCACCAGGTGACAAGCAGAGGTACAAAATCCCTGTCCCCAGCCATCTGCAGAGAGAGGAGTTACCCAGGGACCAGCCCTGGCATTGCTTCCTGAAGCTTATGGAAGTACTACTGCTTCCAGATGTCCTGTCTGTCCCCTGCATGTCCAGTCATGTTTATTAAACCTCTGCAGCAGATTGGGATTGGGAATCAAAGGGATAAAGCACAGTTTGGGGTCTGTGAATGGTTGCAGAAAGCTGGGGCAGGGAGATGGGAGCAAGGAGTGATAATGTGCTAAGCCACTGCAGGTGCTGCATCAACAGAGGGTGAACCAGCCCCTTGCTGCCCTCCCACCAGCCAGCTCCCACAGAGATGTGCAGTTCAAACAGCCGAGACCTGGGGAGGGGGGTGGGATTTGCTTCTGACTTTGGCACCTTCTCTTGCCCTGGTTGGCAGCCATCATTGGATGTGTTGCCTCATGTCAAACTTATCCATAGATGCCTAATCCTCTGCCACCAACCAGCTCGGCATCGAGGACTTCCTTCCAGGAGCCAGATATGTCAGTACCATTATACATGTGGGTCTTGAGTGACTTGTGCAAGGCCAGGCAGCAAGCTTGTGGTTGAGCAGGTGTTGAAAACCAGCTCTCCCAAGCTTCAAGTTGGCAGCCTTTCCAGCAGGAAATCCTTCGTTTAACTTTCCACCGCAGCAGATGGGGTTGCATCGATGTAGGAGGGAAGTCTCCATGCGCTCGTGCATTTCTTCCCGTCCTTCTTCACCTCCCCATGCTTCTCCCTGAAGGCATCTTCTCTCAAGGTGAAGAAATACTGCTCAGTGTCCAGGAGAGAGCAGAAAGGGAGCTGGATTGCCTCTGGCACCATGCACTGAAGAAAAGAATGGAATAGTTTTGGGCAAGGTTCAAGGCAGGTCATGCAAGTTTGCAAACGGCTTCTGCAGGGCTCCATCACCATCTCTTATCCATGAGAGCCTGTCAGGTGTAGCAGCAGGTTTCACTGCCACCCCTCACATCTCTTTCCTTCAAAGCAGGAACAAACTGCCCTGGAACAGGCTGACCTTCGGCATAATTATTTCTGCTTTTTTTCCCCCAAGTCAGGGGCACCTGAGTGAAAGCTGAGGAAAGCTAAAACAACCTCAGCTTTTTGTCAGCTTTCCTTGCAATAGTGACAGGGCTGTTGTTCTGCTCTTGGCATTAAATAAGAAATCAGTGTTACCATGGGAGCAAACTCCCAAACAGGTGGTGATCACACACATATTAACCTGAACCAGTGCAGGAGGCACCACGTCCCCCTGCGGATACGCCAAGGGTAGAGGAGATCTCATTACTCTTTGTTTGTGCTCAGAGTGTGGCTGTCCAGAGGATGGTGCCCAAATAGATAAGGCTCTAGGCACAGATGTCTGGTTTGATTATTCCTTTCCTTTTGCAACAAACCATATGGTACTGTGGGCAGCACAGATATCTGGCAATCAAAATTCCTGGGCTCCCTCCCTGACTCCACCATTTGCTCATTTAATTTTCAAAGCAGTTTTCATGCATCAGCAAAACATGCTGCCTTGAACCTCCCCACCCCCTTAAAACAAGAGCTCCCCCACATCACTGGAGGTGCTTTTAAACATAGTCACCATGTCTTGCTTTGCTATCGCAAAATTAGGTGCACTTAATGCTGCTAAATTACTTTGCCACCAACAGATAAAAGGCACTACAGACAGGTTGCTAATCAGTTTGATTAAGTAAAGCACCTAAAGTTTGCCACTGCTGCTGGACGATTGCAGGCTGATCCATCTATAACCCACAGGAGTAAGATGAATTAGGCACGATAAGGATTGTTTGGTTTCTGGTCCGTCAACCAGTGAGTGAAATGACTCGGTGTTTATATGCCAGGTCACAGAGAAAAGTTTCTTGTGATTGGAAATGATTAGGCACACTGATTAATGCTTCCAATGCTCTTTGATCCAGAGCTGCCAGTTGGAATGAGTCTTGCTACACAGAGACATCCCAACTGCCTGCTAACAAAAGTGCAGGGGGTAGAAGATTGACTGAAAAAATGTGGGTGGGGATGGGAAGGCTCTGCTGTAAGATATGCTCTTTTTCCATTGGGCTCCAGGCTTGCATTCTTTGAACCATCCTCTTATTCCTGGAAGTCAAGGCAGTTTGTAACTCATATTGTGCTTGTCAGGTTTATTCATTTTAAAGAAAATGTTCAGGAAGATTGCCAAGTCATCTAAACTTCCAGCACTGATAAGGACCTCAGGGTCCACTAAGTTAAGAAGAAAACATTGCAAGGCCAAGAAAAGCTTCAGAATACAGCATTTTATGAGTAGTCTTAACTCTTGTGAAACTGTTGTTTCTCTCAGTGTGCAGGTGGCATCTCCTAATGATGGATGTTCCTTTTTTCAGCCATAGGAATTCCCTTTTTAAGCCTCTGTCATAGGTGAAATATTTGAAATAATTTCCTATGACAGGACACAGGAAGGTTTGCTTGAGTAAGAGGTAGATTCCCCACCATTTCTTGCCATTTGTCTTCATTATTTTGCATCTCCTTCATGATTTGGGTTCTATGGTTGACCCTTGAACCAGCTGGCTTGGTTCAAGGGTCAACCATACATTGCACACTGCATTTTCTTTACAGCCAGGACTGCATTGTTTGCCATTCTCACTGTCACACCTGTCTATCCACACTTGGTCCTTCAGGGGTGATGTCCTCTTTTGTGGGATTTGTGCATATCGGGATGAGATTTCAATAAGAGTCAAGCATAACCTGTTAGCAGGTGGTGAATGGCCACTCCAAAGAGCTCTGGAAAATTAGGAGTAAAGACTCTAAAATGTCTGGATGTACCATGGAGCTGAATTGCAGGTGTCCACACCCCAGGGCATTAAGCCATTCCCAAATCACGAACTGCTCTCTGTTTTAGAGAGCCCCCAGACCCATAGCAACTTACCTCAAAATGCTTCTGCTGCAAACCCAGGTGGTTCAGCTGCTTTTGTTCAGGGAAGGGAGGGGCAGGAGCTGGGGCTGCCCCCTCCTCAGGCTACCCAAGGACATCCCTGCTGCTTGTGGCCAGCTCTGTGCTGGCCACCTCTCTGAGTCCTCCCTGAGCACTGAGCATTGTGGCCATCCCACATTTCTCTTTGCTCGTGCTTGTGCTGAGGATCCCCGATTTTACAAAACATGGGAAAACTTTTGAGATACTGGAAGTGTTCAGGAGCTGAGAAACCAGTGGATGAAAAGTGGTGCCTACTGGGGATGTAGGTCAGTGTAAGGAGGAAATTGTACCACTTTTTCAACCAAACCTCAGTTTCTTTGGGTGTGTCTACTTTTTCCATGTTTTACCAAGTACAAGAGCTTGGCAGAGACCAGCTCTGACAACTTCTTCTTTGACACGGGAGGCCCATGTCCCATCTTCCACTTGAGTCCATGACCTGTAGAGACACCTGGCCAGACACCTTCCCACCACTGTTTCACATATCCAGAGATCATCTGTGCCCTCCCTGTGCTCATAGGCCTGGGACCACAGCTGGTCCCCATACAAAACCTCTGATCTCTGATAATGCATGATCTCACCCCAAGTTAGGCTGGCAACTTCGCGATTTCTCTCCTCTGCTCAGCTGTTTTCACAAAATGCATCAAAAACTCACCATCTTTCAGTTCTCTGACATGTTTGGTTCCTTCCTGCCAACGTATGCAGCAGATGGAGGATGGACAGACAGTGAATTCCTGGGTATTTTTACATGGGAAACTGGTATAAATATGAGTATAAATCAGTTTCCTGCCTTTGTGAAGTTGTGCTCCATACCTGTTTTCAAGCCTGTGTTGTCTTCCTGTGCATGGTCTGAATCAGTTAATACCTAATTGCAGATAATTTTCATAAAAATAGGTGCCTACTCTGCCTGTTTTCCAGTTTCCAGGTGGCTCCATGGTGGCTGCTTGGCTGCCGCCTGCCCTGCTGCTAATGTTCCTGTTTTCCTCCCCAGCTTGTGTGGCTGCCCTGGCACGTTGCTGGGACAGGGAGCAGTGACGCAGGGGCTCCTGGAAGCCTGTGGATGGGCCAAGTAAAACACAGCTGGGCATCATCCCAAGTGCCTCAAAGACTGCTGCACCGAGTAGGTTCCCATTGTCTCAGACATCTCATTGTACTTAATAGCAACAGAGGTGTCTGTATCGCCCTCATTTACAGCAAGATAGTGACTGAGGCCAGGAAAGGGAGGAATTTGGGGTTAGACATGCCTCCAACTCCTCAGGGTAGGAATCACTGCTTATCAGAAGCAATTTTGGAGAGATATTTCAGGTGTGGCTTCCATGATGGAGGCAATTTCACACTGGTGGAAGCCATCCCAGTGGTGTGTGACAGCACTTCGTGGCCCCAACACGTCCCCAGCCGCGCGCCCCGGCACTGCTCCAGCTCACTGCCTCACTTGCTGCCTCGCTTGCCTTCCACATGCAAGACAAGAAAATGTTGGCATGACTGATAAACCCATCCTCCTTATCATGTTCATCTTGGTATGGATCCTAGCAGGGAGGCAGTGGGTGGGATGGTGAGTTTAAAGGTGGTTAGCCAAAAATTAGACAGTGCAATCATTTGCCTTGTTATTGCTACCACAGTTAACCCTTTGGCTGCTGGCCCTGGGGTAGGGTGTCTGTGAGGCTCTGCCCATCTCTTGGGCTCATCAAGCCATGACAGGTGTTTCTGTTAGGCGAGACCTTTGGTCACAGCCAGTTTTGCCTTTACTGGCAGCAGTTGCCTTTTTTCCTCTTTCATGAGAGGTTGGTGCTCCCAGTGAGAGGCTGGACCATGCATGCCTGACCATGCCCATGAGGTGAAGGGCAGGGCTCATGCTTCAGGCTGGCATGACGTGGAGCATAAAACAAAACCCTAGTTGGGGAGGCATGGCCAGCAAGAAGCACAAGACTCACAGCCCCTCTAGGCAGGGTTAGACTGGGCAGACACCTGGCAGAGAGAGGCTGCCAGGTGTCCAGGTTAGGGTGCAACCCAGGGCATGGAAAGTCTGAGTATGTGAGAGCTGGAGATGCTGTCTGAGTTAGTGAGTGATCTTAAAGATCTTTGTATGTTGGACATCCATGGAAAGAAATTGCTGTTGGGTCCTTGCTGCTCTCTGCTCCAAATTGTAAATCTCAGGACAATTTTTCCCCTGACATAATATATTGAGAAGATATGGGAAGGAATCACAGTAACAGAGACAAGGCTAGGTTAGAGGGGACCTCTTGACACCATCTGATCCAACTTTCCATTAAAAACAGGGCCTTAGATTAGGTTAGTTGAGGTCAAATCAGTTTACATATTTATTATTTCTATTGCTTCCACTCTCTTCAGGCAATTGATCATAATGTTTGGTTGCTCTCGCAGGAAAGAATTTTTTTTGATATTCAGGTGGAACTTCCCTAGAGCTTCCCTAGAAGCCAGTTGTGCCCATTGCTTCTTCTATCATAGTGCATCCTTGTGAAGAGATGTGTCTCCTCCAGAACTACTTTTTATGTATTGGAAGGCAGTGATTTGATTTCCTCACACTAAGCCTTCCCTGCTGAAATCCAAGCAAGCATAATTCATTCATTTGTAAAGTTCTCCACTCCCCTAATCTTCTTGGTCCTGTCTGGATCATCTCCAGGCTTTCAGTGTCTCTTGAACTGGGAAGAGAGAAACTGGACAGTGTATTCCAGGTATGGCCTAGCAGGTGCTGAGCTGAGTAGCTCGTCTACCAGCAGTAGTGTCACTAATTCAGCCAAGGATGCTGTTGGCTGTCATTGCTGCCAGGATTCGTGGCTGGCTCATGTTCCTCTTGCTGTCTGCCAAGACACCCTGTGCCTTTTCAGCAGAGCAACTGTCCAGCCATCCAGTGCCCAGCTGGTGCTCCTGCTTGGGATTATTCCATCCCAGGTTCAGGACTTGACATTTATCTCTGCTGAACCTCATGTTAAACTTCATTCTTGTTGGCCAAATCTCAACAGTCTGTTGAGGTCTCTATATGGTGGCTTTTTCTTCCAGCACTGCTACCTCTTCACCCAACCTGGGCTCATCCTTAAATTTGGCGACAATGGATTCAAGCCTACCTTCCAGACCACTTATAAAACTGAATTGCATTGACTCCAGAAGAAATTAATTTGTGCCCAGCTGTCAGCATGACTTCGAGCCTTTTAACTTTTGAGCCTCTGAACTCAACAGTTTAGTCAGTTCCTCAGCCATTTTGTGTTTCGTCTGCCCAGACCATATCTTACTGACTTATCAAAAAGGATTTTAAAGGAGGCTGTGTCATACACTGTGAAAATCAAGTTGATGATGATATCCACTACTTTCCTTTCATCCACTAAGCATGTGTTTTGGTCAAGCAGGATTGACCCTTCAGATTGTCCGTCTTGGCTTTTCACAGTCAGGTTCTTGAAATATGTTTGCATGGAAATAGCTTTTGTGAGGACCTGTTCCATAGTTGTCTCAGGGACTGAAACAAGGCTGACTGGTCTGCAGTTTCCTGGATGTTCCTTCTGGCCTTTTTTGTAGGTAGACATAGTCTCCAGACAGGAAGATTTCTCTCTACAAACCTGTTTACTTTTTTGGTTTTCACTTTTACTGCATGAGGAAATGATGTGTTTGACAGCAGACATATGGCTTAAAGCACTATGGATATCAACATGCATAAACAGAAGATCCTTGTGTGTGTTGATAGCAGTGCAAATTAGTTAAACAGAACAAAATCTAGGCTGGAAAGGACAATAGTTCATGGGGACACTTGGTCACCACTGAAATTCCAAAGGTGCTCTTGTTGATGGTGAAATAATCCTATCTGCAGATCTAGGTGAACTAAAGTGCAGTTCTATGTAGCTTGAGCTGTCTTTAATATTTCTCTTGCAGGTTTAATTCAGCAGAGCTGGGCTTTGGTCTTGCATACATTCAGCAGTCAGGATTTTGGCCTCTCTGCCCGTACCTGGAAGATCTCTCCAAGGAGTGAGCTTGGTTTCAAGGGACTGTTGAGATATAGCATGCAGCTGACTGTACCATGATGGGGTCCTTACATGGAGTTGTCACCTCGAGAGATGTGGCTAGAGTTCTTTTAGGTGAAAGGTGTGTGTAAAGTTTGCACAGACCAGAGCAATAAATGGCCTAGATTTGGACTTACATTGATATAAATAATTATATATAACAATATATACATTGTTTAGTCAATGCAGTTATTTGGCATGATTACCCTGATATACAGCAACATACACTCTCAGACTTGTACACTTCTTTCATGTTCCAAGACAAGATATACATCTTTAGCTCAGACTTTCCAGTTTTGAAATATTAGGAGTAATCCAATGATACCATTGTTGCATTGGAACCTGAGTTTTGCATTTTAATGTAAATGAGTTTTACATTTTAATAATCACCACATTAAATAGGAAATTATTTCTCTCCACTGCCAAAGGATGGGTTTTTCTGCTCCAGCCCAACAAGTGCCCAAGTCCTTCACATATCAGTTGGTGGCTCACAGTCTCGTTTCTGGGAAGAGCAAGAGGAGGATAGCAAGGGATAGGAAGAATAGGAAGTTGTCAAAAGACCAGGGAGGTTCATGTGAGGCTTCTGAATGGGACTATCCTCCTAGGCAGTGATTTGTTAACCTTCAGCTGCACATGGGTGTCCTCCTTCTGCACCAATGGATTCAAATTTTAAGGTGTAATTGCAATTACAACTGTAATTGTAAGGCAATTGACATGACATTGCTTAGCACTGTTATTAATATTCACAAACTAGATAGTTATGTGTCTTCCTTTTAGGAGAGAGGAAACCTGGCATCCACTCAGGCTCTGTTAATACCAACCCCAAGTTATTTCAAGATGCTAAGAAGCAAAGTGTTAATTTATTCCTAATTTTTCTGTTCTATTTTCTTTTATTTATTTATTTATTTATTTAATTAATTAATTAATTAATTTTTCCCCCCACCTCACTAGAATTACCTGTTTCTGGTCTGTCTGGAAAGGGTCAATAGAAAACAAGATTCTATTGGAACATTGAAACATGTCATTGCAACACCTGTGGTCAGTATTATGTGTGTGTACATGAATAGTCAGCTGAGTCTAAATAAACATGCAGAATGCCTGGTTTTGGCCAAGCAAGAAGTGGCAGCTGTTTGTGCTGGTGTTTCCCCCGTGCTGTGGGCTACCTGCTGGCTTTGCAGAGGTGGAACACTTTGGGGTGTCATTTGCTTGAAGCACTTTGTAGTGACCTCCCACAAGCCCGCCTTCCCTCCCTCTGTCTGGCTGCTTGCAGGTTTTCAATGAAAGGCCCTGTTCACACATGCAGCAACTCAAATTATCTCTAAATAAACCAGTATATGTGGAGAGTAATTCATGAGCACTTCCAGCACAGTGATAAATGGCAGGCAGGGCCAGTGCATACAAGACTCAGGCATGTGTCTCAATCAAGTTGTGCAAAGATACCGTAGAAGGGTGTGGAAACATGACCTTAAAATAAGAGCTGTGTCTTCTGGAGCTTTAGAGACCAGATTGTAAGTGACAGACACACAGTATTTGATCTGTCACCTCTTGTCTAATACTTTATTTCCAGAACTTGACACATGCTTCAGGTTTTACCCCCTATTCCTCCACATGTGACTACCAGTCTGCTTCCTGAAAAAATAACAGTCACCTAAGCTCTTTAAAGACACCTTAAACAGCCAGATGTGATAAAAAATGACAATATATTTGAAGTTTATTTAATGATCAGCTGTTTTCCAGCCCTTGCTGACAAAATTCTTGAAGTGCAGTTGAGCTTTGCCTTAGCAGATGCTATTCTTCTGAGATGACCAAGAGAGAGAGGAAAAGTCTGCAAATGCAAGAGCAGTAGGAGGTTGTAGCCAGGTTTATCCCAGCAGGTTAAATAGGGACAAGGCATAGCCCTGGGCACTGCTGTATACCTGTAAGCTGTTAGCACAGCTCCAGCCCCAGCTAGAGCTTCTCCAGACAGTGCCTGGGCACCATCTGTGGATGCACACTGGCCAGAGGCCATCACCAGTGGTAATTAGGCAGCAGGCATCTTGTTCTGGGGATGTGAAAGGGCTTGGCTGGCTGGATATGAGCTTCTGGGCAGTTGGTTCCAGTGCCAAGGGATGGAACCAACTTGTCTTATTTACATGTATGGACAAGATGAAGGGTTTGGAATACAGAAGCCTCTGTGGTGAGGTAGAACAGATGTGAATTTTGCAATTTCTATTAAAGTTTCAAATTCTTCTTTCAGATACTGTCTCTCCTGAAAATTCTATGCTTGCTGAATTTCTGTTATTGCTCTCACATGGTAAAGAAGGGAAGAAAACCTTGGACTTCAGATAGTAGACATAAAATAATGTGGAAGAAATGTTAAATGACTGGGGAGGAGTTTTGTTCTGGTCTACAGACAAACTATAGGAGATTCATAGATTGCTGATGATACAGTTAGAAAGTGTGATGTATCTTCCTGTTTGTGAGAAGAGGAAGAAGGCACAGAAGGAAAGACAGCTCAAAAATACTGGAATATTAAACACAAATGGTATGCAACCTGATGTGCAGTGTCTTGTTTGTCACATAACAGTGTCTATGCTATGGCTGTACATATCTGTACTAGTGTCTGTGTTATTATTAGGAATAATAAAAGGCTTCCACAGTGGTCCAACTGGTCATGCTTGTTGTTGAAAAAATGACTATTTTTCTGCCCTTAAAATTCCAGACGAAACTGATCTGATTCAATGCTGTAAAGCTCATCCTTCAAAAACCAGCAGTCCTGGAATCCAGCACAGATGAATTATAGATGAAATGTATTTTTGGCCATTATGTCAATGCATTACTTGTATTGAGGAACCCAAAATTGAACACAGTGCTCCAGATGCAATCTCACAAGTGTCAGAAAAAGGGGAATTAAAACTTCTTTCAACTTGCACTGTTGTCTCACCATAGGAAGTGATCAGCCAAGAGATCAACAGCACTCTGCTTGTCTACACCGATGTGACAGGTTACCTCTAGAGGAGTTGGCATGTCTTTGGCTAGGGCACTGAGCTTAGAAATGTGCCTGGCTTGAAAAGCCAAAGGTGGACCTTGGTCCTGCCTGTTTGTACCACAGTGGTGTACCTTCGTGTCCTGCTGAAATGGAGTCCCATGAGCTTAAGATGTGTGATCTAAACAAAGAAGGAGGCAACAGGGATTATTTTGGTATCTCTGAGGGCTTAGTGTATAGGATGGTCCTTTCTCTGTCCTGAATGTTCTTTGGACCTATTTTGATGTTCATTCAGTCTTTTGTATCGCTTGCCTTTTAATTAAACTAGACCTGAAGGACATGAAACTTGACTGAGGTGCTGTGCTATATCTGAACTGCTCTGGTTAGTGGAGATGTGTGTTTGCAACATGTTTGCAGTATGGTAAAGTGAAGAACCATGTGAATAAAGGAGTAGCTGTAAAGTGCTGAAAATGAACTCTGTGTGATGGATTGAGGGGCTGGGGGGAAAATGCCCCCTCTCCTTGCCTTGCATCATCTCACCCTCATCCTTTCATTGTGCTCACCAAGGTGGGTGAAAGGGATCCTTACAGGGGGAGTAACAAAGCTCTCATCGTGTTCCTAAGGTCTGAAATCAGTTGACAAAATGTGCACTGAGCAACCTGAGAGCCTCTCCTCTCAGGCTGGGAGGTCTGAGCACTGCCAAAAGCTTCTGGCCCCCTCTCCCAGCCTGATGCTTTGAAAGAATATCATTGGCTCCATGACACTGTGGGTCTGTTGACTTGTGTTTGTATGTTTGTGCTGGGATGTGTGCACAACTCAGAAGCAGGTCTGAGGTTAAGTAAAGCCCCTTGCCTGGTGAGGAACCTTGATCAACATGTCACAGAACGTGACAACTTCCATAATGGTTTGTAAAAAATGTGTACAGGGTTAGCTGCCAGCTTCCAGGGAGGGATATGTGTAACCACTTGAAATATTCAACTTCAGAGCTCTGCCATCTTCTCCACAGCAGTTTTGAAGACTTTGCGTGATTTCTCTATGCCAGCCAGTTACTGTACTATTTATCTGACATCTTTGAGTTTTGTGTGGCTTACTGAAGGGTTTTTTCATGTCAGAGACTTAATATAGGCTTTAGTGTTTTGGTTTTTTTCCTAGTGTTCGAACTGAAAAATAATTGGTTTTGGGTTTTTTAATTTTTTTTAACTTTTTCTTCTCTATTTATTTATGTCTCTTTATGGGCAGATATTTAATACTTCTGAAAATTTACTCCTTTTATCATGTCTTAATTCAGGCATCTAAAACCATAGCCCACTTTGAATTCAGGCCAAACAACCCTGCCATGACATGACACGGTTTTCTTTTGGTTGGGCACACAATTTAACTCAGCACAGATGAGTTTGGAGGTGAGTGTGATAAAAAAGATACCTAGGCTGCAAGAATATAACAAAGTTTTGTCCTATGTACATTAGTTGTAGCATACTCTTATGTCCCTCCAAGACTGGGGATTGTGCTCTTTATGAAAGCCTGTGTAAGTATTAAATGCTGGAAATAAAAAGATGATTGAGAATGATTTTTCAGTTATTATGGACTTTTATTTCAAGAGTGATGTGTCTGCTGGGGTCAGTGATAATAACCAGAGTAAGCCTACCTCTCACATACACACATAAACAAGTGTTGGGGTATTTACATGAAACAAGGAATACTTACAATGCACAAAGAAAGATTTTATGAGATAGGCAGAAACCCAGAATGAAAGCATGACCTGGCAAATACCTTCTAAGGACACAATCACTTCTTCTGCCAGTATTGGGGTAATTTGTCACCATTCTCATTTGGTACATACTTTTCAGTAATATGCTTCTGCTACACATCTTGGAAGAGTTTAGTGTTAAACTGGTTCTCCCATCCCCACTGGACCTCGGTGCAGATGAGGAATGACAATCAGGTAAAAGGCTTATGAAAACAACTATTTTTGGCTTAGCCCTGATAGAACAACAACCCCATTGTTCTGCTCTGATATTGTCAGTGTGACTCATCTGTAGAGGACTTTCTGGCCCATTTTCTTTAAAAATGTGTTCTATCCAGAGAACTGACTGGGACTTTCTAAAACTAGAAACACTGAAAAAGAACAGTTTGCCCATTTTTTGGAATGCTTTTTGAATGCTGATTAACCCTTTCTATACCACCTGACCTCAAAAGGTAAAATATATGCTGTCTTACGCAGGAAGGTGCTTTCAACCAAAAATGTGTTTTTATGGACTTTTTTTCCTTCTGGTGGATGGGGATTATGGAGAGATCAGGTTTTAAGGCTGTCATGGAGATTTAATTCAGGTATCCTCAGAGACTGAATAGCTGATGGCTGCTTCAGCATGAGAAGAATGATCAAGACTGGATGATGCCACTCTAAACCTCATCTGGCCTCTGGTGGTACCTTGCAAGCCTTTGGTTTCAGAGGATTTTCCTGGCCTTTGAGATTCTCAAAGCATGAGGACTTCTGCTGAGCTTTGAGGGTGCCACCACTGACAGAAACACAATGCTCAGCAGAGAGCCTGGTGACATTTCCTCCTTTAGTCCCTTGTTGTCTAGGATGCAGAAATGCCACTTGCCCCCAAACTGGGAAAATGTTTTCTTCAGTCACTCAAATACCAGAAAATAATGCATTGGAGAGCAGGGGTTAGGAGGAACTCAGTCTTACCAGTCTTCCAGTGAGGATCTGTCCCATCTTTTTCACTTGTGTGTTTTCCCTGAAGATACAAACTCAGGTTGCAGTTGGATAAGTGCTTACTTAGTGTAACACTAAATAATCTCTCTTTCAAGGGCTTTAAGTACTACGTTGAATTAGAACTTTAGAAAGGTAAAAGCCAAACTCCCTTTGCCAAGAGGATCTTCCATTCATAGATTCTGGAAGTGGTCTGACATGGACAGTGGTGACCTGCTTTGTTATCTGTATGTGAAATCTGGCCCTGCTGAAACCAGTGGCAAAACTTCCATTGATTTTAGGAGTTCTGAATTTAATTTTCAGTATGTTTATTTGCATTATTTTTTTCCTATAACATTTGATAAGTAGGCATAGAGGACAAGGGAAAAATATTGATATGATTGAGACACACTTTCCATTAGGGTAGGGGGTGGGCAGGTGTCACTGTGGGAAGGTATGTTCAGAGTTTTGCCTGGCACTTTGAAATGCTTTTAATTTTTTCCTACCTGCCATGCTTCAGCCTTCCAGTTTAAATGTGTGCATGAACGGCAGGTCTTATTATTTTGAGTGTTCTGTGTTTTTCTTCATTGTTTAGATACCAAATTTGCAAAACTTTCCTCTTAGCAGGGCAATCCATCCTCAACTGGATCTTAATGAGACCAGTGCTTCCTTTCCTGGGAAAGTATGTACCTCTGGTGAGAGAAGCCCACCTTCCACAAACCACAGCTAAAACTTGTTTTTTCAGTGAAGCACAAAGCACACAGCCACTTGCAAATGTCAGTTTTCTTAGCATGAAGCAAATATGCATTTTGTAAATGTGGGACAGACATGTTTTGATGTGGGTCTTGAACAGGGCTTCAGTATAGAGATAGCTCATCTTTAATTTATAGTTACATGCAATTGAACCATTCCAGGAAAAGCCATTTTGTGGTTCTTGGGTCAGGGAAGAAGAAGGATAAAAACCTTCTACCCTAAACAGTAGAAAGACACGGCAGGCAGAACAGATCTATGTTCCCTGAATGAAAACTTAGTATATGGCTCTTAAAATGTTTTTAATTATTAAAATCACTGAGAGATTTGTGCTAAAACTCTTTGAGGTATCAGTTCTTCTTTCTCTGGGGAAAAAAAAAAAAAGCTCCTTTTTCTGTTTGCTACCTCTGTTGTCACAAGCAAATTTAGCTAAATTTAGCTGGCAGCCAGTCACCAGTGGGTTCCCTGGGCTCAGTGCTGGGGCCAGTTCTGCTTAATGTCTTTATCAATGATATTGATGATGGGGTCAAGAGCACCCAGTAAGTTTGTGAACAGCATTAAGCTGGATGGGACTGTTGATCAGCCAAAGTGTAGGAGGGCTCTGCAAAGGGTTCTGAACAGGCTGGATTGATGGGCTGGGGCCAATTGTATGAGGTTCAACAAGGCCAAGTGCCAGGTCCTGCCCTTGGGTCACAACAACTCCCTGCAGTGATACAGAGTAGGGGCAGAGTGGCTGGAAAGCTGCCCAGAGGGAAAGGACCTCTGATCAGCAGTGGCTGAACATGAGCCAGTGTGTGCCCAGGTGGCCAAGAAGGCCAATGGCACCTGGTCTGGATAAAAAAGAGTGTGGCTAGGGCAGTGGTTGCCCTCCTGTGCTGGGCACTGGTGAGGTCACACCTTGAGTCCTGTGCCCAGTTCTGGGCCCCTCACTGCAAGAAAGGCACTGAGGGGCTGGAGCAAGTCCAGAGAAGGGCAATGGAACTGGGGAAGGGTCTGGAACACAAGTCTCATGAGGAGCAGCTGAAGGAGCTCGGGGTGTTTAACTTGGAGAAAAGGAGGCTCAGGAGAGACCTCATCACTCTCTACCATTGCCTGAAAGGAGGCTGGAGCCAGGCAAGGTCTCCTCTCCTAAGTAACAAGTAATAGGACTAGAGAAAATGGCCTATTGTGCCAGAGGAGGTTTGAATTGGATATTAGGAATAGTTGATTATTTTTTTTCACTGAAAGGATGTTCAAGCATTAGAGCAGGCTGCCCAGGGAATTGGTGAAGTCACAATCCCTAGAGAGATTTAAAAGACATGTAGATGTTGCACTTCAGGGATGTGGTTTAGTGGTGGACTTGGAAGTTAGCGATTGGACTCAATGATCTTAGAGGTCTTTTCCACCCTAAAGAATTCTATGATTTTAAGATGTAACCACAGGTTTTAATCTGATTATGAGATCTGCTGTAGGAAATTCTCTGGCCTCTTGTGCCCAGTTTTGCCTTAGTTGAATCAAAATGGCATTTTTGGCCTGAAAATTCATCAATCATTTGAGTGCAACCGAAAACTTCAGTCATGTGGTACATTTCTAGAGAGAGTTACAGTCTTTTAGGAATCAAAAACATTTTATAAACAGTAATTCGTTCATGCTTTCCTTCTACACATATGCAGCCACCACCAAGGATGGGGAATGTCTCAGGATTTTGTAGGGGATATCAATGGCAAAGTTGTTTGTAAGCAACACAAAATCTTAAAAAAACCAGAATTTTATCGTATCTTTGTATTCATGCTTCTAAAAGAGCTATGGGATTCTTTTAGGGGCCTGTACTTGTTGGTCTGTAGAGCACCAGCAGTAATTGTAGAATTATAGCATCATTAAGGTTGGAGAAGATTCCCAAGATCATAAAGTCTAGCCTTTGACAGAATACCACCATGCCCAATAAACCATATCATGATGTTCCATGTCTACCCAGGGATGGTAACTCCACCACTTCCCTGGGGAGCCTTCCAATGCTTGACCACTCTTTCAGTAAATAAATTTTTCCTAATATCCAACCCTAATCTCCTTTATAGTGCAACTTTGTGTCATTTCCCAATGTCCTATTGCTAGCTGTCACCTTTGGATTGTTTTGGGGTTAGTGCTTCTGCAGCAACAGTGGTAACACATTTCTGGATTATCGTTTCCTTGGCCTGGAATATCTCAGTGCTCTTTGATCAGCATTTGGGTGAGAGAAATTTCACTGTAGCCCTTGTCTGTACTGCAGGTGCCCGTGTAGTGCAAATACAGCTGCGTGTCTGGCAGTGCTGCCTGTGTGCCTGTCCCTGTTCAGACCAGCTGGCTCGGGCCCCTTACTGAAGGCTGTTACCTCAGGCAGAAGAGTTGTTCTGCACTGTGGTATATTCAGCCTTTACTGATCCTCACCACAGCATTTTCTGAAAGGAAAATGGGTCCTTGGCTAATCTGCCAGTAACTGGCTTGTCCTACAGTATAGGAACAAAGAAAAGCTTGTAAGGAAACCACTGCACTATCTCTATCAGTCAGCCTTTCCTTATTTCCATTACATGCAGCATTGCTTATGTCTCTGACACTTAGGGAATATTCAAATTCTGCTCTTCTTTTCTTTTTCTTCAGACCAGCTGTCTTTGGATCCAGACCCCAGTCAGTTTGAGGGAAGTCTTCCTAATGCTGTTGGCTGGCTTTGGATCTTCTCCATCGCTTGCATCGCTCTTTAATAAATCAGAGGCACACATCTGACTTCTTAGAAAGCTGATCTCAGGAAGGTAGAAATCAAATAATTCCAGTGTAGCACCTCAATGCTCTGCTTGAAACAGATCTGTCAGAGGGTTGCTCACCCCAAAGAGATAACAAAGGAAGGATTTTTTCCTGAATATAATATGGTTTCTAATATTTTCTATTAAATGCAATCCAATAGGAAATGTAAAATAGAAAGAAATCTTTTTTGTGCAGTTTGCTTCCTCTGACCCACAGACAAATTCCACAGGATCAACTTCTTACACCCCTACTTGAAACACCTGTGATATAATAAAAGACCTAAAAACATAGTCAGATCTCACCATTTAATATATACCAACAGGGTGAAATGGACCAAAAGTAAATCAGTACTGCCAAATATCTGTAGGAACTAAGGAAATGGGGTTCAAACCCTTACTCCAGAATCAGCAATGAATGTGTATTTTTGTTTTGGAATTTTGGGGTTTTTTTTTGTTAGTTTTGGTATTATTACTATTATTATGATTATTATGATTATTATTATGATTATTATTATTATTATTACTACTACTACTACTACCACCACCCTTATCACTGAGAAGGAGTCTTTTATGGAAATAGAAATATTGCTTATTTCTGGACTTGTGGACTGAGGTCTAAATTAAAAGAGCAGCTGATTTTCAGAAGTCCCAGAGGGATGGAGGAGCACAAGGGCAAAGCATCCTTGATGGTGGCTTCATGGAGAAACAGGAAAAGCTCAGAGAGAGCCACCAAGGAGCAAGCTCCATGTGTCAGGGTTTGTGCATGGGTCACAGTGCCGCTGTACCCCAACTTTGGAGCAGAGCCTCACTGAAGAGGACAGTGTGTGAGAGCTCCTGACCAAACATGGCTGGAAAAAGGGACAGCTGCCACCAGTCACTCCAGGCAGATGGGATCAGCTGCTGAGGGAGCACCTGAGCTGGAAATGGGGATCTCTAGAGCTCCAGCTGTTCTCCATCTGGGCTGTACCTCTTGGTACCAAGTGGACCATGTGCACAGAGTGGTTCTGGATCTCAGATCAGATGGGGCTTTCCAAGAGCAATCAGGAGCCTTCACTGGAAGAGGGGAAGCTGAGAAAGCTGCAAACTCAGCTGCTGCTTGGGCTGAAAAAAAGAATTCAAAGAAGGCAACTGTATGAGGTGGGTGGCAGGTTTGAGGGGTAGAAGGTAGTGTGATAGGGAGTGTGGCTTGGTGTTCCCCTCCTTTCCCTAAAGAGAGGGTTTCATGTCTTTAATTTGGTACTTTATATAATGAATCTTGCCTGTGTCAGAGGCAATCTCAGCTGTTTTCCTAGGCATCTGGGCTAGGACTAGTGCCAATTTTACTGCTGCTCTTCAACAGGGACCTTTGGAGGCTAAACCTGACCCTTTGAGGCTCATCAGAGATGTTACAGGTGACTTGTGTCTTGCTTTTGAAGGCCTTGCTGGAGCCCCTGGATGCTACTGAAATGGTTACATAGGTTGGGGTCAGAGATGCAAGATATATACCTTTATCTGTGATGCCTGACACCCAAGATAGCACTGAATTGCACATAACACCATGGAGACAACTGTTAGAGTTAAGTAGAGAAACTGAAAATGTGAGTGTGTAAATAGAGAGTTTTCTTTAGTCACTGGGTGAGAAAGTTAAAGTTTAAGGTTTAAGCTGGTTTAGAAAATAAGAAGAAAGATGGAGGAATTAGGGTTTTGTCTCTTTTCCTTCTTCCTTCTTCATCTTCTTCCTCTAGAGGTTTTTGGGTAGTAGTAAGTCATTGGGTAGAGAATGCCACAGTGCAGCACACAGGTGTTGGGTCATTGGGTCACTAAGAAAAATTATTTACTTAGCATTTGTTAATTGGTTAAATAGACATATAAAAGACCTTGAAGAAGTTCTTTGTTAACCATTTTGCACCTTTCTATCTTAGTGCATGTAGTTCCTTGTACCCTGTATACATGTAATGTAGGTAAGAATAACCAACAAAGTCTGAACAAGAGAAAGCTGACCCTCTGTCATCAGTCTCAGTCCGAGGGGGAAAAAGAACCCAGCCACAAATGTCCCATCAGGACATACATATAATAACAACAACCAGGGCTTATTTTCATCTGCTTGTGCTGAGTGCAATGTTACTCTTTGGAGATGGCATCTGATGGTGTCTGCCTGGGAGAGCACTGGATTTAACACAGGGGAATGATTGGGAACTGGTAACAAAGGTGTGAGTACTCCAGTCCTTTTCCACAGAAAACCTGAAATCTAATAAAAATGTTTATTTATTGTTTTATCTTGGCTTGCTTTCAGGTCTTATTATGTTACAGCTACAGAGATTTAATCAAGAAGAATACTGAATGTGGTCAACTTTGTGCACACTAAGGATGTTGTGAAAACAACGGCTACTGTAAAAACCCTTAAATAGTTCTATCAGTCTCCTGAAAAAGAGGAAACTTGGTGTTTTCTAACCAGTATTTTCCTATCATGGAATAGGATTGGGGGATTTTAGAGGATGATAAATTGACTATGAGTCAGTGGGGCAACATCGTGCTAAAGCAATCTGCTCTACTGTACTGCAGATAGTGTGGAGTGTACTTCAAAAACTAAATAAAAACTACCCAGACATTCAATTTTCCACTTTCTTCAGCAGTGACTGGGCCACAGGATGCAGTTTAGGGCTTCATGTTATAGAACTGGACAAGTGACTGTCCAGAGCTGGGACCACAGCAGTTGTGGAAAATAAGAATCAGTATTTTTGCAGAGGAGGGTGCTTCCCTGATGGGAAGAGAAGTGAGTGAGGACACCTCATGACAGTTACACACATAAACACTCAGACTCTGCAGCGAGACACCTGATCATCAGAGATGCTCTGTCTCCAGGACCCTGCTCTGATGGGATTAGAGCTGCAAAGAAACAGCAAATATAACAGCATGAGACCATCTCGATGTGAAAATGGAGACCCAGCTGCCTTGTTCTGGTTGTTGCTTTTGCATCTGTTCCACATTGCAAGAAGGCTGATACCAATTCCTATATAGCCAAATACAGTCAGAAAAGCATCTTGTGTGGTTTAAGCCCAAATTCTTGGGGAAGAATTAATCCGAAAGGTGCCTTTTTATTATCTTGACTGGCAAACAGCTGATCTGACAAGAAGCCTGTGGTAGTGCTGAAAGCTCACAAAATTATTTCAGAAGCATCTTAATTCATGGCTCATATCTCAGATTGTGTCTCCACATTACTGGTTGCTCTACACTAAATCTCTCAGCCCAGCTGCCTCTGCTCTTTCCAGCAATAAAGATGAGGGTCACTTCTTCTCATTAGTCAGTAAAAGCTGAATTTAAAAATAACATGCTGATATTGCTGCATGGAAGTGTTTAAGTTGGATTAAATATGAGTGAAAATTAATCTGGGAAGAGCAAGCTACAAAGGGAATTGCAGATTCACTTTCCAGTCTGGAAGATTTTTAGGGCAGAGACTGTCAATTATTTTGTTTGTACAACAATCTCAATATAAATGGGGCCTCTAGCTGCTTCCACAATGTAAATTATTGATGCTGTTAGGATCCACAAAAGACACGTGTCTAGCTTTAAGCACAAGGGTAATAAAACTGACGTCTAAAGGAATCCTTTAGCTCAAAGTTAAATATGTGCTTATGTTCTTTGGGCTTCTGGTGGCTGCTTTAGGGCTATGTACCTGATGGGATCTTGAAGTAACAAAGCTGGCCAAGCTGTGATAGAGGATGCAGGTCTGAATAGACACACTTGGGAGTTCCAGATAATTCTTATGACCTCTCAGAGAAACTCAGCCCTGTTGACTTTGCAGGAAACCACTTGAAATAGATAGTCCTTATCCAAAGTGACAGCAGGTACACGATCCTAATAAAAGAAACATGGACCCGTTGCACATCATCCTGTCATTGCATTACCTTGCCTGACAAAGGAAGGCGGCACACCGTGATCTGAAAGAGATCTGAGGTGACACGGCACCTGACAAGACATTCTGGCTGATGGATATGGAGCAGGGAAGCAGGGAGGGTGGGAAGGAAGCAGGGCTGGAACCACCTGGAGCTGTGGCTCAGCACTTGCTGGTTCCTTTGTGTTGGGTGGTCTGTGCCTGAGCTCCCAGCGACAGATGTGAGTTCGTGAGGTGCCAAAAAGAGACTTGACTAAGCAGAAATAACAAGAAAAAACTGACGAGAAAAAAAGTTAATAATCCTCAGGCTCTGGAGCCTTTTTGGCTTGCTATTTTTTACCCCAGCCTTCAAACAGCCTCTGCTACAGCAGATTGCAAGCCCTTACAGATTTGCTAGCCTTTGCCTTTTGAAAAAAGCCTTGCTTTCTTTTTGGCTCAGTTTACATTCCTTTTCAGCCATCTCTCCCTCTCTTGGAGGTGGAAGTTTGCAATGTATTATGCATGATGTTATTTAAACCTCTATGTTGATTGTGGTTTCTACAGGGGCCCTTTTTTAAACATTGTTCTTTTTGAATGTATCACCTGCCTTTGGAGCAAGACACTTCTGGCTTGGCTGTCCTTGCTGTGAAATGGCAGGGGGAGCAACATGAGAGGAGCCCTAAGCCCTGCAGATACAATGCCATGGTGATCAGCAAAACCTACCTGATCACACCTGTGTGGCCTCTGTGCTCTCTGCATCCTTCAGTCTCTTCTCTGGTCTCCACACACTTGCCCCTTCCTGGGGGATAAGTTGCAGGCAGCCTGTTGGGGCAGTGCCTGTGCTTCCAGCCAGAGGAACACCCTTCAGGAGGGTGAGCATACATCAAAGGCATCCAGCTGCTAGGAAGGAGCTGTGGATTTTCCCTTTTCTTTACTCCTCCTGAGAGAAAGGGAAAGAAGCTGTGTAATGCCTCTTGTTCATCTCTTTATCTTCCCACTTGAAGTACAGAGCCAAGGGGCAACTTTCCATTCCTTACAGTTGTCACCTTGTGTTTCTTTCTTACAGGAACAAGGTGACACAAAAACCTTTGGGAGATGCACAGCAGGAGCCCATGAGAGATCTGCCCCTGATGAGCACAGAGAGGTGGGCTCTGACCTCTGCAAGCAATGCTCTACTCACCCCAGTGCCTCTGGTTCCACCTCAGCCTCCAAAAATAAGATTGTGCCTCAATGAGAGGAATCATGACCCAGCTTTCCCAAGTGCTCAGGAGAAGGTTTGGCTCTGCAGAAGGAAAGTCAGTCTTAGGGCATCCATACAAGGTGGCAGCTGCTGCTCCTTGGGCTTGGAAGGAGACCCTTGGCTGAGCCTGGTGGAGTCCATCGGAGTTCTGCTGGTTCAGATGACCCTTCTGAGCATGGATGGTCACCCATAGTTCTGAGACTCACAAAACGCTGAGCTCTATCACCTGAAGAGATTTCCTTTCTTCCAGCTTCTGGCTGCATCTGCAAAGCCTTTCTGTTCAGGAAGAGTCTTTTATAGAGCAGAGGTGTACATATGTCCTCCATGGAGTCATTGTTGGAGCGGTGCTCACAAGGCACTATTTTATGGGCAGAGCAAAACTGGTATTTCAAACTGGAAGAAAAAAGACAAAGGGAGTTACACAGATCAGGAAGCCTTGGATGAGTGAATGACACTTACCCTTCTGCTGAGCTGTGTCTGTTATGTATGTTGCCTTTTTTTCAACCTGGAAATGAAACTTGAGATAAGCATTAAGTACACAATTTGGTTGTAGTCAATCAACCCTACCTAGGGCAGAGACCTAATGTGAGCAGATGCCCCTTAAACAAGGAAGATGTGGGACCTGTGTGCTTCTCAAAAAGCTGTTGGAGACCTCAGGGGCATTCTTGCAAAAGGCAGTGCTGCTACATCCTCACAGCTTCCCCATCACCAAGCTCCATGTGCTGCAGTCACACTGCTTGGTTGCAATGGAAATTGTCTCCCAAATACGGAAAACTCCTTGCTTTGGTGTGCCAAGCAGCCATGGCCTCTGCTGTAAGGCCATCACCCACTGATTGTCTGGGCACTGTGTGAAAACTGACAGATTTCAACTCCTGAAATCAGGTTTTGTTCATTAATCTTTGCACTGGGCTAACTCCCAGGCTTACCTGACATGATTAATTTAAGGTGGACAACCAAAGAATTTTGGGATTCAGAATGTAGGGGTTTTCTGACTTTTGTGGTAAAAATTTCTTGCTTCTCTAGAACAAATTTGGGGTTCAATTCTCTCTTTGTGATGCCCTTCTGTGTCCCAGGCAAGGGTTAACATCTCTAAGTCACCCGCTCCACTGCCCACCCTGCACCAGGCTTAGCTTGCCCTTCCATTGTTTGGACTAAACCTTCCCAGATTTACTTACTTCCTTTTGATGTCTGGCAATGTTTGTTTATTAGCGCCAGTGGCCTGTGTTAACTCTGAGTAAGTCTTTGACTAAATCCCATTCTCTGCCTTTCCTCCCTTCACGGGCTTGTGAGCTGATAAACTTCAGTGCTGGCTTTCAAACCCAGTGAGGTTAAACATGAACTTCTTTTACACCTGCCTGCTTTCCCAGCTAATGGACCCTGGTGGCTGCTGAGAGAGGAGTCCTTTTATGGCAAAGAGAAGGCTGCAAAAGTTCATTTCGTTTCTGGTTCGTATATTTGAGAAGTGGGGTTTTAACTCTTGGAGAGGAAAGAATTATTTTAGTGAATTCCCTGCTGTCCTGAGGTCATCTGCTTAACAGTAGAAGAGAAGTAATAACAAGACAGGTATTAGCCCATAAGTCATGTAGTGTTATGTATAGTCCACCAAGCATTATTTTATTATTCCCTTCTTTTCACAGTGCTTAAGTACCATCTTGGGACTCAGGGTTTAGACAATCTGAAGTATGAATCAAGAGAAAGAAGATGAGAGGCTGTTTGGGAAATGATAAGTACTTCCTATGGAAACTTTTGCAACAGTTCTGTTTTTCCTTTAATCATGGGAAAGTTCCATTAAAAGAACAAAGCCTAACAAAAAAAAAGCAACAAAACAACCAAAAAAAACCAAAAAAACCCCCACCCCAAATCCACATATTTTTTCACATTTTTAATATTTGAAATTTTAATTTTTATTATGGGTTTATCTCAGGAGAGTGGGTATTGAAAAATCCCCTACAACTACTTGTGGCTTTTCATTTTAAGACAATCTCCTTGCTAGATTTGCTCACGTTATTTAATTACAGACATAAGCCCTATTTTCAAATTCTATGTGGGTTATGTGCTTTATGTATATGCTGTAAGTTTTATGATTTATGATTACAAAATAAGGCTGCATGATGATAATTTTAAAGTAAAGAATCTTTGGATATTTATTACTTCATTATTACTCCATTTCTCTTAATCAACAATGATTAATTTTTGAGGCATCAGTATCTAAGGGTCCTAAAATGCCTTGTGGGTGCTTAAATATTCTTTTTACAGGATTTACAAATTCACTGATTTTTAAAATGGTGTTTCAAGGGTCTACAGATGTTCCAGCATGGAGAAGTAACTGTGTGGTGCCAATCTGAACTTTTCTATGCCATTAAAATGTCTTTGCCAAAAAGAACTCACATTCAAACTGCAGGTGATTGACAGATGGCAAAGAGGAAGGATTATAGAATATGAATTGCAGAGTGAATCCAGATTGCACTGAAAGGTTTTAAAAGCCTAGGGAAAATTTGTGGTCATCCAGAACTGATTTTACATGACAGTCAGATGACATAATAACAGCTCTCCTTTTTGTCTCCAATATTTTTCTTCATATATTTTCTTGAACTATAGCATTTGGTGGAGGGGCTTTTAACTCATTTTGCCCATGATTCTTTGGCAGTGCCTTTGATCTCTTTCAGTGTGGTGATGGAAAGATCTCTGCTGAAGGTTTCTGGCACCATTCAAGGAATTGTCACCCAGTTCCTCTCTAGTCCCTTCAGAACAGTGAGGGGAGCAGACATGTGCCTTTCCACCCCTCCTATTCATACCCTAGATTCCATCCCAGTCTTCTCCATCCGAGCCCCGCAACAGCCTCTTCTCCAGTGCCCCACACCAGCTCAGAGCAGGACATGCACTGTGTGGCTCTGCTGCAGCAGCAGGGACCACAGGGATGCTCATGTGCCTGACTTCCATCCATCTCCATGAGCATCAGGACCTGGTCACCAAGGCTGAAAAACAGACAGAGACACTTAGACACTGTGAAGGAGAGCAGACTGTTATTTAACTTTAAAGATCAAAGCCTGACCCTGTCTGCCAGTAAGAGCTATTCCTGTCTGTGTAGAAACCTTTTGGTTTCAAGAGGTCTCTGGTTTACACAACCAGGGCTTTCTCCAGTCTTTTCTGCTGAATGCTGAGATGTGCACTGAAATACTCTCCAGAAACCTGAAAACAGCTCACTGTAAGTCAGGGGGGGCACTATTTTCCAACAGGTCAATATTTCTGAGATTCTTATCATAACCAGTGACCAAAAAAACCTGTTTACATGGAAAACAGTACTGATGTACCTAATGTAGTCGCAAATCCTAAGTGCATTTCAGCACAAATCTGCATATAGACATTGTTCTTTGTAAACAAATGCTCTAGTGCCACAGCAGCCTTCAGAACAGGAACAGCTTTGCCTTGTCTTTAACAAGGATTGTGAGTCACAGAAAGATTTTGTTTCTCCTTTTTGCATGAAAAAACCCAGCCTCCTGTATGTTTCAAATATCTTCCTTTAAACATTTATTTGCCTGTTGTAGTGCTGGACTGCTTGTGCTCTTTGCCTGAGCAGTCAGGCAGTTCCCTTTGAAGATGTTTACTAATTAAATAAGAACAAAGATGGAATGAATGTTAAGGACCTTCAAACACTTGTTGTATGCTGCAGCTCCATGACTGTACTTCACAAGCTGCTGCAAAATCCATACATTCTGCAATATGCCACATTCCTTTAATGGATTTTCTTTGTTAAAAAGGTTAAGGGGAAACAAAAGGAATTCTGGCTTGTTTCATAGCTCGTTTTTCACATCTGCAGCTTTTACAGTAGGAAAGGTGCAGAGTTTGTTGGATCTGGCAGAGCACTGATACCCAGCATGGAAGACTCCAGCTCCAGCTGGGGCTTTAGGAAACTTACTGGCTCTGCTTATTTTTCTTATCCACCCAGCATAGGCTGGTACCTAAAGGCACAAGTGCAAACCAAACTCCAGCTACAAGCACTGCCAGATTCAGGCAAATTCTGAATAACCCTTATTTTTAGGATCTGGGGCAAAGTTGCTTTCTCACTCATTTAGGTGTGACACACTCGTGCTGATCTCAATAGCTGAAGATCTTTTTAATTAAAGAACAATGATAAAAAGCCACATAAAATGGGTTGCATCAAAGCATCATCATACTACAAATGCTAATTACTATAATTATACAAGATTGCTCACGTTTATTTTCTAGGTGGGAAGGCACACCAGCTGACTGGGTTTCATCGTGTGGCTATTTCAGCAAAATTTTAAGGAGTCAGATGTCTTGCCTAGGAGCTGTCCCTTCCAAGCTGCACAGCTATGGTCAGTCTCTCACCTAATGTAAACATCTCAGTGCATGAGAATTGGCATGAGGGACTTTCTTTGAATGAGTTCCAGTCACTTTCTTTGGTCTTCCTGTTTTAGGGACCTCTCCCAGGCTGACAAACTCTTTATGCTCTGGGGAGGTTGTAGAAGTGCTGTAGGTACGTACAATGTCCTGGTGGGCTGCTTGTTCACCAGTGGTCCCATCATCCCTATTTAGCCATCCCCCTGGGGTTATGCCAGGCTTTGGTCCCTTCCAGAGGAATTACAGGCCCAGGATGGCTGGTCCTGCTGTGACTGCAGGACCTGGGGTGTGGTGTGCAATAGCAGCAACCTTCTTTTCCCCACCAAGGGGTTTCCTGGGATTTTTCTGGAGCCATAGCAGATAGTGTTTGGTTGCTCCAGATGACTTACCAGGGGAATCTTTGTCAGAAAAGTGGGGAGACACAGAGCTCCAGGAGAAGTGCTCTAGTGTAACAGCCTAGGTGGAGAGAAGGAGCCATGGTGAGCTGGAAAAGGTCAGGAGACAGAGGAAAGGAAAAGCCTTTCAGGGAGCAGGAGGAACCACTGCTTGGCTGGGCTGCTCTTTCAAAGTCTGCAATCAACATTTGTTTTACACTGACAAAACTAAATTAAAATATACTTCTGCTGAGCATATGAGCAGCCCCAACACACACCTTAAAAAGTCAAGACTGGAATCCTTGTCTCTATATAAACAAATCTTGTGAGAGAGCTAAAACATCTTGTTAGGAGCAAACAAATGAAACAAAGCAATTTTGAATCATTCACAATTAAGAATAATTAAAGGCTGTTAAAAATTCAGTCTAAAGATGATTTTTTTTTAAAAAAAAAACAACACAAAAAGCAAAAAACTCTAAGTGAAATGTCTCCAGAGTGTAGAGTATAATTTTTTTAACTAAAGCAATTCAGTGGGTTAGATAGAAACTTGTGAAAAAAGCAGCTGCCAACCCCAGTATATATATTTTTCTCATTAAAAAAAAAAAACAACTCCACCACCACCTCAAAACCACATTTGGTTGAAATTTTTAAAAATCTTTTCCTCTGGGGCTGGTAAACGGAAATATGCAAGACAATTAAATTGGCATCAGTTGATTGTTAAAGCTCTTGAGTAAATATTTGCATGATCATAAGATGAATTGGGTTGGAAGGGACATCAGGAGGTTCAGACTCGCTCAAAGCATGGGCAGTGCTGAGATTAGGCTGCTCAGGGCTTTATCCCTGAGCTTTTGGATACTCCGTGAGATCCCATGAGGTGCTGAATGCAACTGTGTGCACCAAGAGAGGGCTATGGAGCTTCCCCCTTCTCTTCTCTACCCAGGGGTTTGGGCCTGACATCATATTGCATGTAGAGGTCAGCCTTCTTAGGGGAGAGTAAAGTCAGGGGTTTTATTTACTATTTCTGTTCAACAACTTTTTCCTGGGGCAAAAGCAGCATCATTCAGCTCATCCAAAGCCAGGTGCAGCATTCCATTTCAGATCACCCAAAGCTAAGGGCACTGATTTCATAGGAGAAACTCAGAAAATGGCCATATCTAATAAGAGAGAGAGAAAAACCTGGGCATAGTGCACTAGTAATGTCTGCTGCCTTTTTGTTGTGGTGTTTCCTTTACTGTACTGGAAATGAATGCACACACCCCTAACTTCCCATAGGCTTACTTGTCTCCAGGACTCGAGGCTGCACAGCAAAATTACTCCCATCCTTTAAGCAGCAGATTTTCACTATGAATAAAGTTGCATTTTCTTTTGTGCCTAGTGAAGGGAAAGCTAGCACATATTTCCATTATTTATTTTCCACACTACTGCTTTAATACAACTTCCTCTTAATAAAAGCAAAGCACTACTAAAAAGCTGAGAGAGTTCCATGAGTAGCAAACCAAGGAAGTTTCATTTCCTACAGATTTGTATCTTGAGGTTGTAACTTTATGTGGTTTCTCTGGTGTCTAATGATAGATGAATCATGTATTATGATTTAGGTGGGAAGGGTCCCCTTTACTGAGTCAGAATCACAAGGTTGGAAGAGACCTTTAAGATCACTGAGTCCAATCCATGCCTTTAGACACCTTGAGTGGTCTAATCCAGCATCAGTGCCAGGTTTAACTCTGGAGGTAGACCAGATTTCTTGGGGTCTCATTCAGCAAGGTTTGGAAATCTTCAAGGTTGGACAATGTCTACCCTTTCAGGTGTCTTGTTCCAGCACTGAACCCCTCTGAAGGTGAAACACTTGTCTTCTGTCCGGCTGGAATAGCCTCCAATGTAGGTTGTGATTGTTTCAGCTTGTCCTTTCACTGTGCATCTTTCAGAAGGGGCTGTCTCCATTTCCCCCATTTTTCTTCCATCACTAAAAAGAAAGGAACCTGATCCACCTGCCCATAGTTTTCTCCTTTCCTTGTTGAACAAAGCCAGCCATCCCAGTCTCTCCTTGCTCATTATGAACTTCAGTGTCCTCTCCATCCTCATGCTCCTCACTTGGATTTCTTCAAGTTTTTCCGACTTCTGACTCTTAGGTGATAGTCCCAAAGCAAGATAGAATACAGGGGTTTGTTTTGCTATGTGATTTTTCTCTTCTTCCTCATCCTCCTATTTGCATAGCTTTAGTGTCTTTGAGTCTTTCACCTCTTTGTCAATGTATTTAATAATTTTCAAACCTGATAATGGGTTTAAAAATTATTTCTGGAAAGGATTAATATACAGGTATGCCCAGTCTTACACGGTGTAATTACACCAGCCTCATATTCTTGTGAAAGGAGACTAAAATGCCAGCAACTATAATTTATTGGTCTTACATGGAAACAGGGAGGAAAACCAAGAGATGATGGAGCAGATATCATTCCAGATCTGTAGAAGGAGTTTCTTTTCTGAGGTATTTGCCATATTTTCCTGCTGGTATTTATTGACCCCTCAAACAAAATTATTTCTTATAAAATCATCTGTGTTAATCTAGACACAGAATTGAGGCTGTTTCATCTACCCTGGTGGACACTACTTAATGCAGAAGTGCCAGTAGAGTATCAGCAGGTATTTTGAGGGATGCCCTACTTGGTACTTACTCTAGGTCACTAAGTCAGAGGGAACTGAAGACACAGAAGTCATTTCCCTGCACATGGGGAATCTAAAAGGACTTGCCTCTCCAACATTGTATTTTAAAAATTTTTATTAGCCCAAATGAGACTTATACTGGTAAAAAAACTGGTTTACACACAAAAAATGTCAGGTTTCTCCAGTGAAGGTATTTCTGGTATGGAAAAATGGGGTACAAGTTACATGTCTTTCGCCTGTGTGGCTTAGTGGAATACTCTGCCTGGGTTAAGGCACAGCCATTTGGAAATCCATGTGGGCAGGGTACTCGGTGTCTGTCACACATCACAGCCTGGCACCCCCATGACTGATGCTTTCCCAAGTCTGTATTGCAGACAAGGTTTAAAGACAGCAATTGTAAATATTTCTGCACCAGCATAGCTGTATTGATTCTTGGAGGGTCAATGATTCTGTTTTGCTTATATGATTACAACTAAACTGGCACACCTTCCTGAGAAGTCACCTCCGCTCGATGGCAATTCATTTTGATCTTCTCAGAGGTTATCATGAGCATGGAAAACATCCACAAATGGATTGTTCCCTCAGAAGCAATGAATGCAGATTGAATTGCCCTTGAGTACGGCTGAGTTTTCAGACGGCAGCAGAGCACCATGCCTGTGTTATATTAGTTTTGCATATTTATAAGCTAGTGAGTGTTACATATTTGACAGGGCAGGTCATCGCTCAGCTTCCAAGGGCTCTTTCTAAGACAAACAGACATTTTGAAGAAATCCACAGAATTTTATTTGTTTCATTTTTAGAGGAAGCTGGAGGCTGAAGCTGGAAACATACATTTCAAGCAGCTAAAGCCAGGGCCTTTCCTCTTTTAAACTACTGGACCTGCTTTTATTTTCTACAAACCAGGTTTTTTGTCTTTTTCCTGTGCTATTTCTTTTCTTGCCTATGTGCAAACCTCTGTTCTTCATTCCTCAGGTCTTCATCCAATAGTTAATAGCTGAAGGAACACCTAAGATGGCAATGGGTAGTGAAGTCAGCCCTTTGAAGAAACTTCAAATAATAAAATGGTCTTGCATCAAGCTGTAGGATTTATTTCCCAAAGACTATGAAAAGTTATCATGACCTCTTCACATTTGTTGATGTTCTGTACATATTTATTTTTTTTTTCCTCCTTTCCTGTGTTTGGAGTCTGATCACAAAACATCTTTCTATACCATGCAGACTTTTTTATTTCTGTCTGGTCTTCCAGGCTTTCTTCCACTAAGTAACTGAGTCATCTGGCTCATCTCTACCTCAGACTTCCCTAGGGTGCTGAGTACCATTCTTTCACAAATTCAAATCTGTTTTTTTTATGACTGGGGACTTTTCCACTTTTTTAGCCCTTCCTTCTTTTGGACAGTCTGTACTGGGTGCCTTTTCCTATTCATGTACTTGTTTTTCTTTCCTACCCTTCAGGAAGAGCACTGTCATAAAGAAATTACTTCCCCTTTGCTTTGTGTAACTTCTGGACAGGAGACAGTGTGTGCTGAAGGTCTTGACAGCCAGTGGGTTTTCCCCAAAATTCTGCATTTCAATTTTAGTGACATTTAACAAACCACCACAGTCAGAAGTCCCAAGCTGCCTGATGAAGCTGGTTTGTATGCACCTACTTACCCACACAAAAACTCTGATTATACAGAGTGCTTGGTGTCAGATTGAGCATCAGCGAACTGAATCCTGATGGCTTCCTGATTTCAGTGGTAGCCAAGCATCAGTCTCAGTTTTTCTCTGGTCATTCCTTCCATCAAGGCAAAAGTGCATTTGATGTGTTTTCATTTATTAAGGTTGCCTTGCTGAAAGTGTAGTAGAAGATGTTATACTCCAGCTTTATGGGTTTTCACTGGCAGTTGTTAACTGGGGGCAAAACCAGAGCTGGGTTTGAGATGGGGCAATCACAATGGCTCAGACCAGAACCTGTCTGTCTGCCAGTAGGGCTGCTGCATCATCTGTGGCTGGATTAGTTCCTTAATATCACCTCATATCACACATAAAGCTAATGCTGTAGAATGCTATGATGCCTGCACTGAACACTCATGTTCTGTCACCTTCACACCCACTTACTGGAAAAAAAATGAAAAGTTCTGGTTGCCTCTTCATTGCTCAGAAAGGGAGCTTTTCTGAAGCAGAAATGAAATGTGCAGCAAGAGCCCACGGGGTCCCATGGGAAGCAAGGTTCAGGTCAGTCACAGTTTTAAGTACAGAGCTGCCAAACAGTTGAGAAGACCAATTGTGTTAGCACTGTATCGCCCTGTTGTTAGCTTTCAGGAGATGACTAATGTGCCTTAATTAATCCCTGTGTGAAAAACATTGTCGGCAACACAGACAAGGCCAAAACTGTGAGCAAGTTATTGGGAGCAGCATCTTTGTGACGTGCTTTTCATCAGGGAAATGTTGGCCACATAAGGAAGACAGCACAAACTGTGCTCTTTGGTCAAAACCTATTTACTGAAAATGATGAAAACCTGACCCTAGTTCAAGAAAAAGCATCTTCATAAGTAGAAAAATACCAGTAAAAATTGCAATTAACCAGGAAGACATGATCACAGGCTCACAGAGAATGACAATGAATAGCAGTAATGCCACAGCATAGCAAAGGCACAGTGAGTTCAGATGTACTGCTCTGTATAACCTAGACATGATTTCTGTATGCAGTGTGAGTTCTGTAGTAATTTGTTTTTATTTTTTTTCTTTTTTAATCTTGGTAATAAAGTCAAATCCTGACTTAAATCAGGGCATTGGTAGTGATGGCAGATACACACTGTCACCATCAGCCAAAAGATCTCATATCTCTTTGTAGACATATATTCAAAGGTCATTTTGTCCACAGCTGAAAACCAGCCCTCTCTGGAATAAAAATGAAGCAGAAAATAGACATGTGCAGAAATGCCAGGCCAGGAACTGAAGACTTCCCCTTCCAATTGAAGGGCAGAGGGATGGTTAAGTGATTAAAATATTAGCCAGAAGACTGACATAACAAAACTGCATTTTCCAGTCTCTTGTAATACAGATGAACACCGTAGGAAATTGAAAATATCTGATCCAAGTCAGTGGTGCATGAAATCTCCCTTAGTGTTGGATATTTTGTTGATTTTACTTTGAATGTTTTGGCACAATGTGATAACAGCAGTGAGACTGACTACAAGATTAGTCCTTGGTCCAGACTGAAATAAAAATTCAGAGTGTGAAAATTGACTCCGTGGGGCCTAAAATGCTATGTGTATATTGATTGTGTGTTTGCATGGGGATATTTATCCTGTGTGCCAGTCACACATGTTATACCTATCCCATAGGCACTGAGGCAGGTGAAACACACCCCCTTTCAGAACACTGGATTTGAAAGGAAGGCTGAAGTAAAGGCAGGAATACTGAATGGGGAATGGCTTGACTGTAGCAATGCTTGTGAAGCTGAAGGAGCTGTTCCTGAGTCTGATCCTTGGCTAGCTGTGGGTATGTCACCACACTGAATGAGGCTCCCTTGGGCTTGTTGGAGTTTGGCCCAGCTCTTTCATTCCAGGCTTGAGTCAATGGTCTGTCATGGGAGTCAGTTAAAATAAAAGCTAAAACTAGGTTTGGAATGGGGCAATTTCAGTTTGGGAAAAACTATGGGTGGAGGTAAAGCAAACAAGAAAAGCAATTGTGATGCCATGACGCAGGCAGTGGTTTAAGAGCAGAGCAGAATGAGCTCCAAGGCAGAGAAACTGAACCCACATTACAAGTTAAACCAACAGCTCCAGAAGTCCTCTGAAATACTCAGACCAAATCTACTACTGGGGATGCAGTTTATCCTGGTGAGGCTCTGCTTTGCTCTGTGATTTAGGCCTCTCGTTTCCATCATCTGATGACCAGCAAAACAAATTCTTCAAGCAAGAGCACTGGAGCTTCTTTCATGTTTCTGGAGTTAGCACAGCTATGATAGTGCAAATCTGGCAAAGTTGGGAAGGCAAAATTTAGTAGCCTTAGCCTGACCTCAGATTACATCCTCTCATCCTCTTTACTCTCTTGGATGCTGAAGTTTGCTGGTTGTAAAGTCAAACGTGATATTTCAAATGAGAACATGGGCTGGATCCAGAATTTTGTCACTGAAATGCATGTTTCACTGCTGGGAAAAGAAGATGGTTTATGGTGGTGTCCCTGAAAAAATCTTCTCCCTGCTCTGGAAACCAGGGCAGACCTGAGCAGATTGCAGAAGTTGATGAGGGTGTGTGTCTTGCACTGATAGGGCATGAGGTCTATATTCTTGGGTTGCTGTTATGCTAAATGGTAGAAAGAGTATTTTGAGTATCTTCATATTGTAGTCCTTATCCTGCAGGTTTCAACCATTATTTTCCATAGGAGAGGGACTTCTTTTTACACACCCTGCATAGTCGCTGCTTAACTTCCCCACTAAGGTGGGCAACCAGACACTAGTTAGGAACTAATGAGAATTTAAAGAATTTTAAGCTAATGGAAAACTTTGATGACTTTCCAGTAGTTTTTCTATCAGGTTTGGACTTGGATTCTTCTTAGTAAGAGTACCTCTTCTTAAGTAGGTAGCTCTGTGGATGACAGTCTGATGTTTTAGGGATGGCATAATGTTCTCAGCAGAGACTAACCAGCTTGAAAAGGCTCATCTGAAAAAATGCATGTCCATAAACCACCCAGGAACAATTAAGTGATTGCAATCACTTGTTGTTTTGATCATATTTTCCCAGTTTTAGTCACTGCAGCCTGTTACAGTTAAGTGCAAAACCTCTGCTCCTCAGAGGACACCCTTGCGTGTGAATGGGAAGGTTGTGTCATACCTCTAGCAAAAAAGCAGTACTTTTACTCTGCTGAAGGGACAGGAGATGGATGGGCATTAGAGGAGGAACAGCAGCCTGTATTCTCAAGGATATTTAGGTACTTGATTCCTATTGATTTTCTCATGATCCAGGTAGCATGTAAATACCTGTAACAATCTGAACAGAGATAAGCTGGTTTCTTTATGAAGCTGCACTGAATGTTAAACACAGCAATGACTCAAGTGCTGGAAACAAAGCTGAAGAGCAGAGAAGACACGTGATTATATGGGGCCATAAGGAAAGGCCTGAAGGACAGCCAGGCAGGAGCTGCTCCAGGAGATCTAAAGGCATTCTGTGCTGGCAGTTCATCGATAGAAGGTTGCTCATTATTTGCTTATTTTGAACATGTTGTTTGCTGAAGGCCAAAGCCTGTCAGATCTTAGGAAGGTTCTTTTTCAAGAGCTTTTGTTGCCTCAGCAAACAGGTCATGAGTCCAACCCACCCACTCCACAAACAAACATTTCTCCAAATTATCAGGGGAATGGAGTTCATTTGACAGAGATGTCAGTTTGGTAGAGACAGATCACTTAGGGTGTGAGGAGTTTTACTGTGTGTGTGTGTCTGAGTCTTTGCCCTCCACTCTTCATCTTCCTCCTCATGCATCCTGTATAATGACTGTGTGTGTGTGTATGTTGATTTCACTCCTTTTGGAGCTGCTTACCTTTCTAATTATACTCACTAAGCACTCAGTACTTCACTTGGCTGTGTTCCCAGAACAAAGGCTATAGCTGAATACAAATAACTAATTAAAATAACTTTGGCTTTTAATCAGAGGAAGGCCCTGTGTTGCTTAGGAAGTTGGAGATATCACTAAGCAGAAAGGTAATTCTTCCAGCTCTCATGTAAATTGGGTGTCTGTCTGCTTCCCAAACAGCTTCCACACTCACATATCTGTGAGATTGCTTCTCCTGGTGAGCTTCACAGGGGACTAAGGGGAGGTGATCACAACAATTACACTAGTATTTGGGACAAGAAGGAGCTCTAAAGGGTTAACAGCATTTTTCAGAAACAAGAATTACTCACAGAATGCCCCAGCTTGAGTTGAGGCCGTTTGAGTCTGTTTGAATTGTTGAAAAGAAAGTAGGGCAGGAAAGATGATATCTAATGGTATATAGAAGGCACTTTAGTGGGATCCCACTGCAGAAATGATGTTTTCTTAGTTTCACTGCTCAAGAAATCAGTTTGATTTTGAGAAAGAACTGGGAAGAAGAGTAGGTGAGAGCAGCTTTTGGAGAATGTCAGACATTGCTCTTGCTCTTCCAAGAGAACAGAGAACAGAACTGACATGTGCAAAGATAAAAAGAGCTCATCTCTCTGCACTGATGATTTCATATATTAAGAAAAAATTATTACTGGAAGACTTTGCTTACTGTTGTCATGCATATAAATCCATCCAAATTGTCAATAGTCATTAATTAGAAAATATTTTAACCTTTTTTTTCTTTTTTTTTTTTTGAGAGAGAGAGAAGGCAGAAGAGCTCTTGGATTTATTTTCTTTGGTTTTGTTTAAATATGGCTGGTGCAATCTGGACCTCACGTGCAAAAATAGATTTGTTTTTTTCTTTTCAGAGCAATTTCAATGATATTATAATGAAATGAAGCCATCCTGGAATATTATTATTATTATTATTATTATCATCATCATCATCATCGTCGTCATCGTCATCATTGTCGTCATCATCATCATCATCAGAGAGGTTTTATCTCTGACTTTGTAGTTTCTATTTTTTCCCCTGATGACTTTGCTTTCCAGTCTTCACCTCTGTGCTACTGTTTTCTATCCATTCGTTCTTTTCTACAAGCGTCAGATGTCTGTCTGCAGAGAATTCTACCATATGACTTGAGTTTGAAGGGCATTGAATTTTTAAGGCATTAAGTGCCCTAAGCTTGGGAAGTTCTTTGTAGTCTTTTTCTAGAGATCCAGTGGATAAGGATAAGGAGATGGGGATGTTAAGTTAGAAGGAAGGCTGGAACCTGCTGTTGCCTGGTAGTGTCACATGACGTCCTGGGCATACCTGAGAACAGGTATTTTATGTAGAAGGGAGAGGAGCAAGGTGACTTCAGGGACACTTCAGCCCTCTGGGGCACAGATCTTGAAGGTGCTGGAGCCTTGCTTTGATGTTATAATGATCAAGTTTCTCCCAGGACCCCAGGTGTAACAGCAGTAAAGGTGTAACAGCAAACTCTGTGGAAATAGCTCAAAAGAGCTCCAATGAAGTAACAGCCAGTGATCCCTCAGGCATACACCTTTCCCTCTCAGAATCATTCATAGAATCATTCATTATGGTTGGGAAAGACCTCCAGTATCATTGAGTCCAACCTTTCACCACACACCACCATGTCAATTAGACCAGAGCACTAAGGGCCACGTTCAGTCATTCCATGAGCACTTCCAGGGATGGTAACTCCACCAATTCTCTGGGCAGCCCATTCCAGTGCTTAACCAGTAAAGAAATTCTTTCTGATGTCCAACCCAAACCTCCCTTGGTGTAGCTAGATGTCATTGCCTCTTGTCACTTGCTGCTTGGGAGAAGAGACCAACCCCCACCTTGCTACGATTTTTCAAGGAATTGTAGAGCTCTCCCTGAGCCTCCTTTTCTCCGGGGTAAACATATCCATCTCCTTCAGCCACTCCTAACATGACACACTCTCCAGACCCTTCCCCAGCTCCACTGCCCTTCTCTGGACACTCCAGCCCCTCAGTGTCTTTCAGGTGATGAGGGGCCTAAAACTGAACCCAGGATTTGGGGTGTGGCCTCACCAGTGCCAAGTACAGAGGGACAATCACTGCCCTGGTCCTGATGGTGACACTGTTGCTGATACAGTTCAGGATGCCATTGACCTTCTTGGCCACCTGGGCACACACTGGCTTAAGTTCAGCTGCTGTCAGTAAAGACTCCCAGATCCTTTTCCTTCAAGCAGTTTTCCAGCCACTCTGTCCCCAGCCTGTATCACTGCAGAGGGTTCTTGTGACCCAGGTGCAGGACATGACTCTTGGCCTTGTTGAACATCACTCTATTGATCTTGGCACATCAACCCAGCCTGTCCAGATCCCTCTGCAGAGTCTTACTGCCCTCTGGTAGATCAACACTCCCACCCAGCTTGGTGTCCTCTGTGAAATTACTGAGGACTCCATCCTCACTTTCCTCCAGCTCTGGGGCTGCAAGCGTCATCAGGGTTGCTTGTGTTCCTCTGTATTTGTGGACCTTGTATGTGCTGGGAAACCCCTTTGGGGAGCTGTGGTTGGCTTCCCTTTCCTTTTGAGCTCTTGGAGCAGCTAAGCTGTTGAGGGTAAGGTAAGGCCTTGGGCTGTGAATGTTGTTACACAATTCCCAGAGTCCTCAGGGCTGGTGGGAAGAGCATCTCCCAAGTGTGTGTGCCACCCAGTCCTGCTGTCTGAGTTGGGATGTCAGTGTGTGCACAGATCTCCCGCAGCCTCCAGGCAGTATCAAAACACCTTTGAGTCATCTGCTATCAGAATCCATCAGAGATGGTTTAGGTGTTTCTGATGCTGCCAGGGACTGAGCTGAATGTCTCTTGAAGTCTTTGCCAACACGGTATTTCATAGTTATCATTAACAGGATCCTGCTCTGAGAAAGGCTGGTCTGTGTTCCGGCTAACTGGAATGGGGGAAGTGAAACAGCAGAGCAAGCATCAGTTTTTATTAAGCAAACAGAGCAGATGCTCCAATTCTAACCTGCTTTCTGAGCTGCTCCTTTTATCCTTTAGCAGTGTAAAATATGATGTATCACTTTTCTGGCAGCATATGTTGTTTGGTTTTTATTTCCACGCCCCCTGGCTTGGGGCTCTGCTTGTGAAACAAAAAGAAGAGGAAAATTATTTTTGGAATAAAAATAATTTTAGAGAAAAAAAAGAATGTATGAATAAAAAAGAAAACCGTACCTTTCCAGGTAAGTTATGCATGAATACAACATTCAGTAGTTTGTAATATCTGATTCTCAGCTTTACAGGTAGATTTTGGATTTTTTTCTGTGATCCACATGCAGTGGGTTTTGCCCATTTAAATATAATCTTTGGCCTTTAGGAAGAATGTGTGTTTTGAGATGAGAGAAAAATAGAGCCTGATGACTCTTCACTCAGGTCGCTGTATTTTTGTGGGCAAAGCCTTCACTTTGTGAGCACTTGTTATGCAATCCAAGAGGAAACCCACCAGGGCAAACTGGGGGAAATTCCTTATCTTCCCCATGAAAGAAACTTCTATTTTATCTATCAATATCCACACTTACCTATGTGTATAATTTGAAGTAAAAGAGTTTGGGGGAATTTATGGGAGCTGCTATTGCTTTTTTTTTGCTTTTTTTTTTTTAATCAGGAAAGGTGAAATAGTGGCAAACCAAATCCCATTTATAGAGCATTTGGTTCACAAATTATTTTAGATCCTTCTTTTCTGGTTAATGGAAGTATATGATCTGATCCAATGTCATTATCTAGTCTTCAGTGATAGCAGATCTAGACCATAATGAACTCTGTTGATCCAGAGAAAATGAGAATATAATAGCAGAGTAATTTAATCATGAACAGCTCTTCAGTTAAGTAGAAAATGATATTAAAGTCAGTAGTTGGAATCTGAAGGCAGAAAAATTATGCCTAATTTCTAGTGTGATTTATCTACACACTCAGAATAAAGGAGTTAACAATCATATTAAATGTAGGGATGCTTTGGACCTTGGAATTCTTGGCCTGGGGCATATCTCATCCGGTTCTGGATGCTTATGATGCATCTATATCCATTTCTCAGAAATCTGTGTCTTGTTTTTTAGGGTGAGGATCAACACCAGGGCGTCATTCAACCAATTAAAGACAGTCATTTAATTTAGGATGAAACAAACGAAGTTACGAAGCTTCAGTGGATATATTGACCTTATCCCCACCAGATGTAGAAGGACCACCAGGTGACATGACAGACTAGATACAGGTAGGTTATTTCTGTCTCCAAAGAACTGAGTCTCTGAAGAACTCAGCCTAAATTACATTCTTCAGCCCAGGCAGTGATAAAGAGCCTGAAGGAAAGTGTGGTTTTAGTTGCCTGTTGTGCAGGAGACCAGAGGGTATGATCACCAGCCCCTTCTGAGCACAGAATATGTGAATCACCAGTGAGTAATTCTCCAACTGCTGTTGAAAACTCTGCTGATCATTTTGGGGCTTTCACTATGATTTCCTCCATTCCCAATGATTCATCTCTACCCTGGCCATGTTTTCGAATGAAGGCTCATGGAGAAGCTGCTTTTCTTGTTTTGGGTCTTGACCTGCTGCAGGGAAAAATGAGGTACTGAAGTGTGTAAGCACCTTGCAGATTATCCTGGTGCTTTTTTCTGACCAACAAAGATATGAATTTTTTTCTGATGCCAGCAAGGATATAAAAATCATTGAAATCAGCACTATTTTGAGCAAGTTTAGGGACCTGCCCAGGCAGAATGACTCACAACATTAGCGACTCTTATTCCTATCTTGCACTCGATAATGATCTTCTTGGACTTGACCTCGTTTATTATTTGTTCCTTGCAGGCTGTTTCTGTCCAGTTTCACACAAGAGCTGTTTGCCTGACGTGTGTGGTTTTGTAAGGGTCTCCTCTGTGCCTTGAAATGGCTCCCCTTGCCAATGCACCCTGCCTGTTGTGTCCCATCTGGTTCCCTTGCTGTGGACATACACTGTTCTCCACCTGCTTTGGACACAAGAGACTTATCAATGTGTGCAGAGAGCCATACTGAGACACTTTGGCTCCCTAGACATTTCTCCATTGTGCATTCTTTCCAGCCTTTCTTTTACAGATGCTCTTTTTAGACCAGTGGTAGGCCTCCCACCCATGCATGGTTTTTGTGGGCACCCTTCTCCCCGATACTATGATTTTTTTCTGGCTGCCACCCTGCTGGTTCCCTGCCACCCTTCCAGCTGGGATGCAGTAGAGACAGTTGGCATCAGGAGTATTTGCCTTCATTCAGCATCAGCTTCTCTTCCTGTCTTTCTTATAAGAAATATGGACAAAAACATTTTAACAGGGCCTGCAGTGACAGGGCAAGGGGTGAAAGTTTTAAACTAAAAGAGGGTAATTTGTATTGGACAATAGAAATTCTTTACTATGAGGGTGAAAGGGGTTGCCCAGAGCAGTTGTGGATGTCCCTTCTTTAGAAGTGCTCAAGGTCAGATTTGTTGGGGTGCTGAGAAACCTGGTCTAGTGGGAGGTGTCCCTGCCCATGACAGCGGCTTTGGAACCAGGTGACCTTTAAGCTTGCTTCCAACCCAAACTATCCCATGATTCTGTGATAAGGTATTTCTGCTAAAGTTTCCATTGAATCTGAAGAAACTTCCTGGGGTTTTCTTCTTGACTCAATTTTGTTTATTGTTTCCTTTTCCCACATTACTTACTCTCTCAATGGTACATTATCCTATACCAGATAAAAATATCTTGTGCCTTGCTTTTCTTCTCCACTAATACAGAAGTTAAGGTCATCATCGTGTCCTACTTTCATTGCTGTCTCCTGACTCGTTAGTTTATTGCCAAATTCTCTTTAGAAGTTTGTAATTCTTCCTAGTGCTGGCAACAATCCTATCACTACAATGAAATCTCTAGCAGTTTCGATTTCTTTTCCATCTGCTCTGACCTTCGCACCTCTGGAAAATGTATGTTTGTTTTGCTGCTGTCTTTTGTGAGTGTTACAACAAAATAGTGCCCTTTAATTTTTGTTTCACTAGGGTCTTTTTAACGTCTTCTCTGTTCTGCCAATAAATTTTGTCACATCCTGTGAGGATTTAAACCTGTCTCCTTTGCTGAACTCTTAGTTTCTGTTAGACTGTTGTCTGCATCTCAATTTTGACTGGCCTCTTCATTTAGCATTTTAAGAAGTTTTCCTTTGGAAAGGTGTTCTTTGAGTCATTTTGGTGTCTTTCCTTCTCCATGACCTGCAATCTTTATTTTTCACATTTCTTGCTTTCTTCACTGTCTTCTTCATTAAATGGACTTCATTCCCAGCAACTTGCCACAGGCACCAAGCTAAATTTTGGGACACAATACACTCTTGGGAGTTACTTAATGTTTCCCTCCCCTTCCTTGGCACTATCAAGTTTCCAAAGTGCTCCAAATCCTCCTGACTGAGACTAGAGCACACGGTACCTCATTCCTTTTCCCTCCAGTGCTGAAACCACAGTGATTAGTGGTGTTGAGTGGGTTTGTTTCAACACAATTTCTCTGGGCCATGAGAACCATAGAAAACTGAAGTGCTCACTCCAGCACTTCTCCTGCAGTAGTGCTGGAATAATGTGGTTCTCATTGGTTCAGCTCTCACTCAGGTGCCTGTGTTTTCACCTGTGTGCCTCAGCCCAGATATACATTCTATGCCCTCCTTATTCTTTCACCATTTGTCCATGTGTTTAATTGTGAATTGATGCAAATATTTCTTCAGGGAGCTCTGCTGGCAGCAAGATCTGAGCCATGTGATCCCAGTTGCCCCACATGGGCTGGGGGAAGGCATCTCCTGGAAGATTCCCACATGGGATATATGTTGCAAGATGGGGTGTTTGAGAAGAAATTCTGCTGTTTTATTCCACTCTTGTTTGTCCATTGATAAACAAAGCACGCCTGATCTTCAATCCACTTGGAAGCCTTTGTTTGCCAAAGGATGTTTTACTGTCTCTTCAAATCCTCATAAACCATCAAAGTTGAGCAAAGCAGCACAGTTAAACCTCTCAGTCCGTGTTCTTCTGTCTCCAGTGAGTGCTTATGAGCAGGAGCAGCAAAATTTCCTACCACTTGAAATATGCAAAGAGTGCCTCTAATATATTCATGAAAAATAATAAGTTACCTGCAAATGGAGCCACACCTGTTTCCTGCAACCAGAGGAGAGTGTGGATTAAACCCTTGCCTCGTTTTTCCACAGCTCTTACAAAACACTGAGTACGGTTTACAGTTGGGAGCCTGATTATCGTTATGCTTCTTTAGCTCAGGGAAAAACAGCTTTTCCTGCTGTAGATTATATTTGCATTTATATTTATTCATTTGCATACAGATTTTTGTGCCCTACTCTTGAAAGGTAAAGATATTCCAGCTCTTTTAAAGGCAATAACAGTTCATTTTATGCCCTGTTCTCCATAACAATAATTGCTATAACTCTGAAGCTCCTCTGGCATTTTAAGGGCAATAAAGAAAGGGGCGGATGGAAAAAGAGAAGAAAATTCTCCTATTAATTGGTGAGACTCCAGGGTTCTGTTCTGCAGTGTTTTACTCCTGTGAGTAATCTCATTATCCTTGGTAGGACTGATTGTACAGAGGCAGCAGGATCATGCTCCAGAAGTCCAGCCTTTAATCAAATCTACCTGTTTAAAAGGAACACATGGTTGCCTTTCAGTGGGAGCCTTTAGCTCTGAAATGAGGATGTAAATTAGCCAAAATGCCTCAGAGGAAGGAAAACTTCATCTGCCAGGTTTTCCCTCTGCTCTTGCTGAAATTAATCCATTGGTTGTATGTGTGTGTATGTGTGCAGGGGAGTGATTCTTTTCTATTTTTCCTTTCATAGAGATTCAGATCCCCCTTTAGAGAAAAATATTTCACCATGTATTTGAAAAAAAACATGTATAAAGGGTTGTGTTGTATGGATGCAGGAAAAAAAAGAATAAATCTTTAGTCAGGAAAAGAAAGAATAGAGGGCTTAAGACAAACTATTTGAACACTAGTAAATGTATTCAGATCTCCTAAATGTGGGTTAGAAAAGCAAGTCCTTGAGATAGTTTTCCATTCACAATCAGATTTAGTCCAAATTCCAAATTTGTTGCATAATAAAAAAATAGCAATTGTGTCTTTTATAAATGTGAACAAATGTTACCACATCATCTGTAGCTATCAAATGGGGTAACAGAGAAAAATAACATCATCTTTCCCATACTAAGAAACAAAATGCTGGGTGAAAAACAGAAAAGATTCAAAAAAGCTCTGTTTGTCTCAGAAAGATTTAAAGTAAGACCCAAAAGCAGCCTTGGTATTTTTTTCCCTCATAAGAATAGATACAAAATCAAGTGGAAAATTAATGAGTCACAGCAGAACAGCTTGATTCTTCTTCTACTCTCTCTGCCCTGCCTGCCACCTCACCATGCAAGGTTCTGTCCATCTTCTGCTGCCTCCCTGGTGGCCTTCAGGAGTAACTTGAGGGACGGTCATCTCATCCCATGTAGATGACCTCCTACATTGATTTTCTGCTGCTGTGGGTAAAGCAGCAAACAGCACAGAAAGGTATCAATCACCTTTTGAGGCATTCCTCCCATAGCAGAAGTCTTGAGCCCTTTAAAGCATTTTGCTACTCAGCTGCTGATACAATGCTCATGCATAGCTTGGTGCTCCAGCCAGCGGCAGGGATGGCAATGTGGGTGTCTTGTGCAGCAGAGAGGATGTGGAGAGCAGGGGGAGGTTGTTCTTGACCTTTTGAAGAGCATCAAATAGCAGGACACGCATTATAAGGGACCTTTTAGTGCCTGATTGCTTCTCCTGGCTTGGTCTTTGAGACCAGTTTAAGCCATTCCCACTCACACCAAATGAGGATCTGGCCTCCATTCTTAGGAAGAACACCAAGCTTGTTTATGAAATAATTGACTTGGCTTCCATCCCAAGAAAAGCATCTTTTTCTTTTGGTTTTGGTCAAGCTAAGTTCCTATTATGGTTAGCCAGGCTTGTACAATAAATATTTGGCAACTGGCAATGTGGTGTTGCTCAGTGTGAACTTTTTGTGCTGCGGTTGCTTACACAAGACCAAGGCTGGGCCAGCTGAGTGGCTGCTGCTGTGGGACAGTGTTGGTGAAAGTGCAGTGAGCTGTGGTGGCCACACCAGCTAGGCTGACTCATGCCATCAGCCTTGCCTGACTCCACAGCAACCATCCAGACCCTTTTCAGCTGCAGCATCCTATAGGAATCTGTCTTGCAGTCCCCACAAGCTGGAAACAGAGGATTTGGACTGGCTTAAAAATGCTGGTGGTACAAAGCAGGTGGGGTGTGAACAATGCATCTGGGGGAGGCTGGAGGAGAAGCTGCATGGTGCCATGGATGTTTGCTTTACCAAGACTGGTCTGTAGCTGCTGGTTGTTCTCTAGCAACATGACATCATCCACTTTCACATTCAGATTAAAGTGGAGCTCTCTAAAACAATGTTTACCTTTTTTGTTGCTTTTGTAAAAAAATCTCTTTCTCAGATTGTTCTTTGTATGCTGAATGTGTGTATGTGAGTGAATTAAATATGCACTTCAAGGAACAAAACTGTACACAGGACAACACACAAGACTATTCCATATATACAACTTCATTCCCATTCACAAAGAAAGAGGATCAACCTCCTGCAGCCCCGTGACAGACCTGGCTTCTCACTCAGTCTGTAGAGATGACAACTTTCTGGGCAGAAGTAGATTCAAGTTTTAAGCAGATTTATTTATTAAAAAATGATGCAGTTTTACTACATCAATGACCTTATTTGGATGCAAATATGTTAGAGAAACATCTGTCAGGATTGAAAAAGGCTCAGATAATTCTGTCTTGAGCATGGAGATAAACTAGGAAACCACCTAAGATGCCTTCCAACTCTTGATTTCAGTGGTAACTTGATCCTTTAAATTGACAGTAATTTCCCCAGGTATGGCATGTATACACAATCCCTGGCATCTTTAGGGCAGTTTTTTGCTAACAAAGAAGGTGAAGCTGACTGAAGTGCAGGTCTGACATGAAGATGAGCTCGAAAGTCACTGCAAGACAAAATATCTCAATTTTGCCAGGCTAAAATCTGAAAGTTTTTGTGTCATTACCTGCTACATCACTCCCCTCCCTGATCTCAGACCCATCCTCTCAGACTTTCACTTCCTCGCTCTGATTTGGTTATGCCCATGATGTTGAAACACTCTCCTCTGTGTACCTCCTCCTGCTACTATTAGTTCCTTATTTTTTTTCTGAAATCTCTTACATTTGTTTACAGACAAAACCCTCTGAACTTCCCCTAAGTTACCACCTCTGCTTGTTTTCCTGTGGAGACCTCTTTCATAATTTTACATTTCCCACTAATTTAAAAGCTTAATATTCCCTTTGATTTATCTCCTGCTATTTCCCTTCACTCTGGAGTGTTCCAGTGTACAGCTCATATTCTTTTCCTGTCTTTCCATTTTCCTGGGGCTGCCTACTACAGAAGTCAATGTCTTTCTTTTCTCACAGTTGATTTAATGTTTTTTTTGTTCACGCAGAACTGTTTCTTCCCCCTGAAGCTCATGTGGGCTGTATAAGTGCAAATTGTTTCAGCCCATGAAAGAAAGTCTCCCCAGACTGAAATCTTTCCTAATTTTCCTGATAGTTCTCTAAGGTTTTAATCTGTGCTTTTCATGGGAAGTCTTGATATGAGGTTGTACTCTTTTAGTTAACTAACCTTGCCTTGCACAGGACAGGTATTTATGGGACTTGCTTGGCACATGAAAAACCCAGCCCATGACTGGGAAAAACAAGGGACTTGAGCTTTGGTCATCTCTGTCCAGCATGAAGGCCCTGCCTCTGACATTACGGACCCAGCTGAGATGGGTACCTCTCAGAGGTCCAAGGAAATCTCAGAAGTGGAAGTGGTTTGGGAAAACCAGTTCTCACAAAGCTGCTGCAGGGCTCATACCCTCAGCTTTGCTGGCTGGCTGCTAATTTCAACCTTCTCATAGAATGTTTTTGGTTGGAAGGGACTTTAAAGATCACCCAGTTCCAATCCCCCTGCCATGGGCAGGAACACATTCCACTAGACCAGGTTGCTCAGAGCCCTGTCCAGTCAAGTTTTCTGCCAGACTTCAGGACCAATTGCAAAGTAGTAACCTGAGACTTTTTCCTAATTTGGTCCCTGCAGGCCAAGCATGGACACCAAACACTGTTAATTGCTTCTACCCCTTATTGTCCCTTGGAACACCATGGGTTTCTTCTGTTCCTGTGAAACAGACATGACAGCAACTTCCAAGTGTAATTTGCCTCACTATATAGAATCACAACTGCTTTCAAGCTGTCTTTTTATTTCTTCAGTCTAGGGAGAATCTCAATTTTTCATTGCTGTTACTTTTTTAGATGAACATTTCCTTCCTCTTTGTCAGTTTATGCAATAGAGTAAAATTGCTGTCAGGATCAGTAACACATCCTTTGACAGACCCATACAGGCAATCTCACTATCCTATCTCCTAAAAATAAAATAATTAGGAAAAAAAGTGCCCCATTTTTCATCAGTCACCAGAAATGAACTTTAGATGTGTTTTTGATGGAAATATTGAAAGTATCAGTCTCCTTATTTTCAGTTAAAGTAAATCAGCCTGTTCTTCCTCTTTATTTACAGGTGAAACCATAACATTTCCTGCCAAACAAATCTATGAAATACTATTCTGACTTTAAATAGTTTTTTATTCTGTTTGGTTTGGTTGGTTTGGTTTGGGTTTGGGTTTTTTTTCCCTCTGTTTGTCTGTAATGTTCCAGTTTTGCATTTGTTTTGCACAGGAATAAGGAAAGACAACTCTAATTTGTGTGCTTAGTTTTAAAAGCTGCAAAATGCAGTGCAAGATGCAGAAGACAGTAGAACTGGTTTATGCATGATTGGTTCAGTCACAGGGTACTGTGTTTCTGGGCCAAGTCCTTAAATTTTTACATAAGTGCATTCTCTGTTACTAGAACTAGAAGGATGAAGGGGTTCTGCCTGTGTAACATCAAAAAATCAATTAAATTTCACTACTGTTATTAACCTGAAATCTCATTCCTCCCTTTGACATAAAGGCAAACTAATCCTTACATAAAACTCTGAATTTTTGTAAAAATATGCTGATCATTAGCTAATTTTTTCCTTTTGTTTTCTTCTCTCAATTGTTTTACTTTTATTTTCATGACCAAAAAAAGTCAGCCCTTTGCCTTTGGGGAAATAGCTAAGCTGTATAAGATCGAAACAAACAATATTCATTGCAATCAAAGTACAAGCAGATCTTCTGAGCCTCATGCATTCAGAGTGATATTGCTTCATCCTCCCCTCCAAATCCCTCCTTTGCCATAGCTGTATCACTCACAGGTGAAATAAAATTGTGTGTGCTTCTCCCAGCAGCATTCCAGTGGTTTGGTCCAGACTGGCAGGAGGAGTACGTGACCATTGCCACCAGGATCGATGCTGCCTGGGCTTCACCAGGACAGCCCGGCTGCCGGTCTCAGGGACCTGCTCACCCTCACTTTTCCTTGTGCTCTGGCTCTGAGCACAAGGAAAGTCCTGAGCTCCTGAAAGTCACTTTCTGTTTCCCCACTCTCCTCCATGGCAGGGGAAGGGTGCCTTGTTTGCTGCAGGGTTTCAGGAGCTGATGTCTCTGAAGGCTTCTCCAGAGGAAAGCTATTGGCATTTGCAGAGCACAGCTCCGTCACAGAGCTGAAGCAGTAAAAAGGTTTCCAGAGGCTGCTCTGTGACATCTGCTGCTTAGACTTCGAGGCATTTGCAGAGGTGAAGTAAACATAATATTAACTGACTAGAAAGCAAATCCTTTCTCTTTAAAGTTCATGTTAAATGCAAAGTGCAGTGGAAGAGGAATGGAAAGCATCAATCCAGATCATTTACTGTTACCCCTAAGGAGCAGATTCATTGTCTTTTTTTGTTCAGAGGATTGCTGTACAGCTGTTAAAGAGCATTCTTGGCTTCATGGGAAGGAGGGGAATGTACTCCTGTTGTCATTAATTATTGATAATTGATGGCAGGTTTAATGAGTTCAGAAAATGATCAGTTCATTCACAATAATCTCTTCTGCCCACCCCCTTGAGATCCTCTAGGAAAAAAAAACCCCAACAGACATCAAAATGGAGCCACTAAAATTCAGGATGACTAATGGGACTTAGATAGTATAAAATGGCAAGATGAAAACATAGCTTCTGCGAAGGTTATTGCTACTTAGATAATTTTAGAAATACAGGCGAGTTTTTTCCTTTTTTTTTTTTTTTTTTTTTAAAGAGGAGACAGAGACAACAATAAAATACCACACTTACTGAAATGTTACGTTAATTTGAACAAATAAAGGAAAAGAATGAGGAATTATGTATTCAGAAAGAGTCCCCATAAAGGCTGGGTATAGTCAGTAGCAAGAATGAGGTGGCTGCTCCCAAAGAGGAGTCCATGCTGAGAGAGAGGGGAATTGCCTTCTGAATATCTTTAGTCTGGAGCCATTTGGGGTGCAGCTTTTGTGCTATGTCTTTACAGTCCACAGAAAAATGGGTCACTGGCTTGTGACTAGGCTTACCCCGAGCAGCAGTCACCACTGTTAAAATGTCAGCAGGAATGATAAGAAGTATCAGATATTTGGGGGTAGTGGGAAAGGCAACAACTGTTTCTTCTCTTACTTGCAAAAAATGGGTTCTGGCAGTTACACATCCGCTGAGGATTGATTTGCTCCTTCGGAATAGAACAGGAGGGAGGAATAATAGGAAAATATTTTATGAAGTGTGACAGCAGATGGGCTATTAAGTATGACTCACTGTGTGGCGTGCTGGCAAACTCTTGCTAATGACCTTGTGACTCGGCAGAGGTTACAGACTTGACAGGCCATCTCTGCCTGGCAAAGGTGAGCCTCAGCCTTGCAAGCATCATGCTGTTCTGAGTCTTGTGGTGCCAAAAATGTGAATATCTGAGTCATGTGAATAATTAAAATTTGTATCAGAGCTGAATGCTGTGCACTATGTGGATGGTGAAGTTAGTTCTGCCCACTATCACTTCATCAGTCTTTTATCAAACCAAGGGGCCCATGCTACAGGTGGAGATGTTAAGCAGGATATCCCACCCACATATTAAATAGGGGTAAGTGAAGAGAGGGTTGGATATGTCAGAAAGGTGACAAATGCAGTGAAAATACCAGAGCCACCTATAAATTGATAGGCCCATATTTAATTTGACCTTTAAAAAACAAATGACAAGACCACTTTATGATGTACATTAGGGAAGGCCCCTGCCATAGAAAGGGAAGGTACAGACTGATCTAGTACTTCTTATTTGGTTTTAGTTTCTCTATAATGGATGACATTTTAAACATCAAGTCTTCATGAAGCCCAAGGACCACTGGTTTTAGAATGACTGCATATTCCCACCATGGGCACAGGAGACTATCAGGGGAAAAAGAGCTGTAACTGGTGTCAAAGCTCACCTTTGGTGCTTGTATTACAAAGGACCTAAATCAGCTTTTCATCCACCATCTGCTGAAGCAAGCAGCCAGAGTTTAGTCCTGTACAACTGCCTGTGATATTTTCAGTTCCAGGTGTATTTAATTTTGTTTACAACTGCACTGCACTTGCTCAGAGAACCACTTGCACGTCTTGCCAGTGCTTTGGAGATGATGTAGTTGTGTGGAATAAGGAAATTACTATTCTGTTATTACTTCAGACTGTATATAAGAAAATATAGGAGGCATGAAACAGCTTGGATCTTGCATATATTTGGTGTACTATGAAAATCAAGTACTTTTACTTTCTCTGGATGGGGGAAGTTGTTTCTCCTTTGCCTTAGAGGTCCAGTTTCTGTGTAGGTTGCTGTAGAGGCCACTGGTGCTGAGCAGAGGAAGGACTGTGTCCTCTCTCCTGAGCACCATCCATACATATCATTGAATTATTATGAGGAGCCTGAAACTTGCTGGAGAAACCTCTTGGGAGGATTAAGGATGAAGCAGCTGCCAGTGAGGGCAAACCTCTGCTGAAGATGCAACACAGAAATTTGATGTCAGGGCAGGCAGGTAAGGGAAGATGGGAGCAACAGCACCTCTGGTTTCCCAGTTCTTTGAGAGGGGAGAGTTTTCCTGCCCTCCAGAGACAATCTACAGGCCTCCAAGAAAGAGGGGAGAAAATCTCAGTATCTTCCTCCTCAAAACATACTCCTGTGGTGAGCTCAAAGGGAGTTTGAAATATTCTTTACAACACCTATAGGACCTGAGGATCCAGAAAGCTCACTTTGGCAATGTTTATGAAGACTTGAGTATCTCAGGGCAGCTCACATGCCCAGGTTTTCCAGATCCCTGCACCAGATGGATATTTTGATTCAATGCAACAAATCAGAGCACTTTCAGTTCAGTGAACCTCATGAAGCTGTGACATGTGCACTCCCAATGCATTCCTGGAGTTAAGGATTATTTGGAATGGTGCAATACTGAATGTCCTCCTGCCTTGGGAAATCTCACAAAGGTTGCCCCACAGCAGTTGCAAAGCACAGCAACACATTTGGGTTGTGATTTCTTTGGTCTTACCCCTGTTCACAGCTATGCAACCCAGAATTATATGGAGGGGCAGAAGGAAAGACAAGGTTCTCCTCTGACAGAAGGGACTGAGGGCCCTTTTACAATAACCCTGCCCTGTCTATTTTCCCAAAATTTTATTATCCACTCTTGCACAAAGTCAACTTAAAACCATCTTGGGACAAGCACCAGCATCCTCATACAGCCTCCTGGGCTACCTGAGGCCAATGCAAGTGCCTGCTTTCCCTGATGCAGGAGGATTACACAGGAGAAGCCCGTGAAAGCTTCCCCCTGTGACCTTCAGCCATGTACTCTGTATTCAGAGAGATGCTGCCTTTGGCCCCCTGGCTTCCTTGGTCTGGCTGCTATCTGTGCAGCAGTGGCAAGGGAAATGCAGCAGACACAGCTGGAGGTGATGTCAAGGTGAGGGTGGAAAACCATCACAAGTGGAAGGCAAGAGTGAAACTTCAACTGTGACTCTGTAAGATGCTGTGAAAATGCTGTGCCCCTTCAGAAGAGCATGTACAGAAATTGCAAAAGGTTCCCTGTCTTTCATTTCATGCCATCATGTGCCTCTGCAGGTTTTAGTTCATTTGCACATAATGAATCCTCTTATTTTGGCAAGGGGGTATCCCCATGTAGGATGTTCTATCCTAGGGAAAATTGGCACTTGCTTTCCTTTGGTTTCTTTCATAGAATCCAGAGGAACCCGTGGTCCTTGTAGGACCCCAGCATTCCCAGGATTTCAACCCAGCCACCATCACACAATGCAGGAAGGCAGCCTGCTCTGCAAGTTCCCTCTGTCCCACCTAGAAAACAGGTTTTGAGCATCACTCAGCAGCAAGGCCTTAATGAGGCTCTCTCAGTCCTAATACAAACTCCACCGCTCAACAAGAGCTCTTACACTCTCCATCCTCTCAACTTTTGGACAAATACAAATAGAACAGCTAAAAATGCTTTTTTTAATTTCACATTAATAAGTACAAATTTACTTTTTTCTCTGTTCCAGGAGTGGAGCAGGACCTGGCAGCAATGTATCAATATGGGCAGCTCCCAACCTTTCAACAGCCAAGCCTCTTTTGAGCAGATTGGCCATGTCTTCACCCCTTTCTGTATCCTCATTTTCCTCCCAGACTGATGGTGATGCTGACACTGAGCTAGCAAGACTACCTGAACCTCTCTGTCCTTTAGCTTATTCTCCAGGGCTTCCTGTATGTGAAGATCTTGGAGCTGTCAGAGCTCAAAAAAACAAAAATGTTCACAGGGTAATCCATGCCCCACGCTGATAAGACACTTTTATTTCACTGAGCTGTTGGAAACAACAGCTCTGTTATGTCTCATTCCTACTAAAAATGGGACATCTAGGGTGGATGTGATTCCCAATAGCTGAGAGTGTCACAGGATGGAGTTCTTAGAGGTAATGATTTGACCTGTTTGGGTATGAAGAAGAAAAAGAAAAAAATCATAAAGTAAGTTTGTGAAAAGTTCAGAAAGATTTCTCTTGTGCAAATGAGGTTTGTGCAAGAAGACAGCTTTGCACAGCATTTATCTTCTGCAAATTTCCACCCCAGTCAGCTGCCATCATGTAAAAGAATGAGTAAATGGAATGAAGTACAACATTTTTGCACTAAATTCTTGGTTATCTGAAGATTTCCTCTGGATTGAAAAGATAGCTACAGCCATCCATTCCAAGAATGTTTAAATGTGATCAGGTAGGAAAAATAATTTCAAACAAATGCAGCAATAAGAGCTTCAAATTGCAGTGAGTGTCCTGACTGAAAAAAAGAGAATGATTTCACAGGGGAAAAATCCAAAGCAAAACTGCAAGAACAGTGCTAATTAAAGATGTGTCAGGTGCTGGCTCTGGATTGCTGTTCTGCTACTGTGTGCATTTCAGGGACCAATGACAGGCAAGAACTGGGGTAGATGTTGAAATCTCCCCATCATTTCTTTCCTTGAACTGACCCAGAGAAGTCCTTGGGAGTGGAAGCTGGAGTGTAAACCATGCTGCAGGCTCACTAGCCCCAGCTGCTATGCTAGCTGCAGCTGTTTTCTTACTGGCTAAATTGTTGGAAATGCAATCCAGAATGAGAGGGAAAACCGAAATCTGTGCTGAAAAACTGGCTTATATTTTTGTTACCTCTCACAAACTGGTCCACTTCCCAGCTTCAGACAGGGCTGAAAGCAGTGGTCCTGTCAGAAAAGGCTGCTTCTGGCTGTGCATCCTGCCTCACTGCAGACTGACAGGAAATTTAGCCAGAAATTCTGAGCCTCAAAACTATGCACAAGGTCTACTCCCCAGGGTCCCCACCAGCTAATTAGTGCTCTCCTGCCATGAGCAGTGATCTTTTCAAAGTCCAGCTTTCTTTTTCTGTTAAGACCAAAAGGCTTTTGCAAGCAAGGGCATTAGTGAAAGTTTCTTTTTTAATGAAATTGACACCAAGTTTCTCCCTGAGATTTTGAAGAGCTATTTTGGCTATATTTTAATTAAAAAAAAAAAAATGTTACAGGTGTTCCTTCTTGTGTCTCATCACTCTGATACCTCTTCAGTGTTTGCTCTCTGGGTTAACCTGCACATTGTTGGAACCCTCTCTCCCCACTTTCAGTACATATGAGACAATCCTACCAGTCACCTGTTCTGCTTGTGTCTCTTGTGTTCCAAAGAGTGATATCTGTAAATTTCTTCCTATATACACTGTTTATGAAAAACAAAGTCAGGAGCTGTTGCCTGTCAATCCTAGAAGAAATTCCTTCTGCTCAGAAGCTTTATTTGTTATTGATCGTGCTTGGGAAAGACCCCCAAGGTTTGCTAGCTATGATTTACACTGTTTTCTCATCTGCTCACTCAGCCTTCAGCCATTTGCTTTCTTATTGCTTCAATGGTGTGATTTTTGCTTAGTATTTGACTCAATGTTAGAACAAAAAGCAGTGGTAGAATGGAACAAAAATACTGGATTTTGTGCTCATGTACATATATCTATGCATCTGAATATCAGTCATCAGATGTATAACAGGATTAATAAATGAAAATCTGGTGGTTTTTTTCTAGTTGAGATGATTTTTTCAGACTCTGTGATTTACAGGTGTGTTTAGGGCACTGATCCTCACAACCCCTCCCTCTGCTTCCTACCTGTCTGCCCTGCATCCGACAGAAGTAAGGAGGAGTTTGTGCTCAGTGGGGAGATACCCAGGCAGGAGAAGTATCTCTGGCAGAGCATCTCATGTCCTGTCCTAGCACACACCCTGCTTTCACCCCTCTTTCACCCCACCTGTGCATCTCCATTTTCCCTGGCTGTGGGTGAGTCCAAGCCTCACAAAAAAACCTCTTTCACAGCCAAACCCATCTCTGCACTGACAGCCCCACTGCTCTGTTCTGCTGTCATTTTGGATCTTTCAGGAAGTGAGAGAATACTCACATGCAAAGCTGTAAACTGCCTGCAGTTCACCTGTCTCTGCTGGTGAAAAAACAGAATATTCTGCTTGCGGCACATCCTTTAAGAGGGAAATATTTATCAGGTGGATTAAGGCACTGAAGTGTGAACACCACTGGCCACACTTGTTAAAAGAAAGAAAAAAACAGGTATAGTAAGGCAAAAATCCTGTAGTATGTAAAATATTTCCTGGCCATCCTACCTCAGCCACATAATAGAGAATCTAATCCTGTTAAAATGCCTCCCATGTCCTTCTAGCCTCATAAGAGCCTTTAGCTTTATATACCTCTTATGAATAATTCTACAACAACTTTTATTACCTGCATAAGTTTAAGTTTTTGGGTTTTTTCTAATTTTTTTTTACTATGTGATTATTTTTTTAAATAGAGGGCTCTTTGTACACTAATGGCATTACAGAGCTGATGAGTAGTTTGATTTACATGAAGTAAAACGGGGAAAATTGCATGAGTAAGACAAGCTAATGAAGCATTGAAGAAAGAAAATGTTACTATGCTGTCAAAAAGAAGGTACAACAAAAAACCTCTGTAGGCTGACAAGAAACCAGACAAGTAGACTTTCTGAGTAACAGATTTACCAGCAGTGTAAGTCATCTTTAGTTTTGATAACATCTTCACTGGGAATGTGCCTGAACCAAACTTTCATGTTTGAATAACTTAAGACTAGGGAGATGTGGCTAAATAAGAATTTGCAAGTGTGTCACTGTTGGTTTAATGGATTGACTGAAAATTCTGAGCCAAATGAGTCTTAGAAGTTATGTTCAGCAATTTTAGATGTTCTTTTTCAGTGGAAGCTTTAGGCTTATAAGGGGCAATTTCACTTACTGGAGTAGGGAGTTGTTAACAGCTCAGGCATATTTGTCTTGTTCACAAGAAGCAGTGGAGGGTGGGAAATCTATGGACCTTGACTTAATTTCCCTGGAGTTAAAGTGATAGTGGATTTTTTTTTTTCTTTCCTTTGCTTCTACAATATTCAGCCTGTAGGTCTTGGTGCCTACAATTTCTTACATAAGATATACATTAGATATATTAGCACAGATGAAAAACCTGGTGTGAATCACTCCCCCCCCCAAAAAAATCACATTTAGAATTATTTGCTTAAAACCAGAACCAATGCTAATGCCAAAAATCAGTTTGTAGGACAAAACTGAACCCCTCTGTGTTTTATACCTTAAGGGGAAACACTTCAGGGTTGGATCTCCTGGCTTGTACTAATGCCCAAGGGCTGTGATCCAAAACTGCAATTTATTCTGGCTGATGGAAGCCTGCAGGTGTGGCTTTGTGTTTCTGTCCCAGGGTAGAGGCTTCTGTTCACCTGTCAGAGCTGTGTTTCTCCCAGATAGTGCATTCATCTGTGTGTGTGCCTCTGCACTCCAAATGAATATGTTGGGTGATATTAGCAAGGATTTCCAAGATGCCCAACCCTGCAGCATGTCTGTGCCAGGCTTGCAGAATAAATTGGTCAAATGGATGCCTTGGGATTTGCTGTCTTCTAGGCCAGACTTTTGATTTTTGTCCCCTGTGAGACTGCCAGTAGCTCAGTCAGCAGGGATTAGTGATGCCACCTGGGTGATATTTCTGCATTCAGCATTTTGGCAGCACTAGCAATGGCTTTGGGACCCACCCTCACAGACAGAAAGTCCAATTTGCATCCACCTGGCTCTGAAGCATCGTTTTCTCCTCTCTGACTCACTGGCTGTGCTCTAACACCCTGCTGGGGCCACCAGACAGCCTAAGACAGGGATGCTGCTGTGTCTGACTTGTTCCCTCTCCCGTAGCCACCAGCCTGTCCCAGACTGAGCAGTGCAGGCCACTGGCTGCAGTGTCCCTTGGGTTCCTCCTAAGTGCCCAGCAGACAGACCCTGCCCTGTGCCTGCTGCTTCCTTCTCACTGAGGGGATACTGAAAAAGGAGGGAGATATTACACAAAGACACTAAGGCAAAAAAATCATCAGCACAAAGATGAGTCCCAGTCCTTGCTGTGTTGCACTGCAACCTCTACAAGGTAGTGATTTATGCTTCATGTCACTGAAAGCTCCTCTCCATATAAAGTGGAGAAAGTTCAGAAATGTTTGGCTGCACATAGGGAACCACTGTCCCACTGTCCCCAGCTATTTTTGATATTGGTGACTTTGCAAGTCAGGTCAACCCTTAACTGAGGTACTTGTGCTCAGGCCAGCTTATCTGATCAGTTTATCTCTTCCTTCAGACTGATGAGCTAGAAACTTAGCAGGATCCATCCATATTGTTGCAGATTTGCATTAATATACCCATACCATTGATCTGCATATCCTTTTTGCATTGAGTTGTAAGGGAAATGACAAATTTGTTCTGCCTCTTGAAAATCATTCTTTTTCTCTTGTGCCCATCACTGACATTATCTGCTGCTTTCTGTATGATTTATTCATACTTTTGTTACTTTATTGATAATGTTGGATATTCTAAACTTCCTATCACCAAATTCCACTTACAACAGGCTTTGTTTTGGTTTTTTTAGTTTGTTTTTGGTTTTTTTTTTAGTAATGCCATTAATGAAATTATTGTCACATCAGTCTTGAGACCAATCCTGAAGGAACTCCAAAAATATCCTCTCTAGCCCAAAAGTTCCACTTTGCACACAGACTATTGTCATGTCCTCATTAGTCAGTTCCTCCTCTCCAATTTTGAATAGTGCCTCACATTTTAAATGTGCATTGTCACCACATCCCAGGAACATGTCACAGCTGAAATGTGATGAGGGCAGCTGGATCCTGAAGCACATCCACACTTGTTTGATACTTCTTGGCCACTCCTTGGTAGCCAGCACGTTTCAGACTTGGGAACCTAATTGCCTAAATCCCAAGTCTTGCTTCCTATTTTAACATTAATAGTCTAAGAATGTGAAAGAGATCTTCATCCCTGGCAGAGTTTTAGCTGGGTTTGTATGGAATTGCAGTAGCCCTAGCTGGTGTGTCACTCTGCACTGATCACTGTGGGCTGCTCTGTGGTCCCATTCAAGCAGCATCCTCTTCAGTTATTTTCCCAGGCTTTCCCACCAGCTCACTTCCTGCCCACTACTTTTGGCTTCTGAAGAAATTTTTCCTTTGCTTTCACCCTCCAAGAGTGATCCTTTTACAAAAGATTGGCAGTCAAACTGAGAGTAAGACATTCATATGAAGTCAGTAAAGAGGTGATCTTTTCAAAGTCAGGTCTTCTCCAAAGATGAAAGAGTGACACTAAAACCACTGGAAACATCAGTGTGCATTGACTTCATCTGGCCTTTTATATGTGACTTTTTCTATACTGAACCCATTAAGTGGCTGAACTTGGTGCCAAATCATTGCCTGACTGAAACAATTTTCTAGGATTTATACCAGGAGAGGTTCTGGGAATATAAACTTCTGTAATCTAATTCTTAACCAAAGTAAAATGACATAGCTCTTAATTTCAGTGAAGCTTTGTTAATGCATACCAGCTGAAATTTTAGGTCATTAATTTGACTTTTTTTTTCTTTGCCCCACTCCTCCTACCTTAAAACTTCCAGTAAGTCCTCTCCCTGAAGACTCACATGGATCTGGTAGGCCAAAGAATTTTATAGTTTCACTCAGACATGTATGGCTGGGAGAAAGGTTAGTCAAATATTTGTCAGAGGAATGCTGTATCTCCTGTGTGGAGTGACTGATTGGCATCAAGAGCCTTATCTCCCCCCATATCATGGGACAGTGCACCAGGCTCAATTGTCAATAAAAGCAGTATAAAAGGAAGACACTGATGCTTTGACTGTATGAAAGCCGGTTCAGAGTCAGAAGAATAGGAAAGAGCAAAAATCATTCATGTGGTGGAAATGGAAAAGCAAGTTGTGGTGCATTGCAGGACAAAAAAAATCTTCTCATAAACAGAGACAATGGATTTAGGATAAGTTAAGCACTGGACAATTTTATCCTACTGAGCTACTGAGTGGGACACATCTGGTCTCAATGCAGGGGCTATGAAGCTGAAAGATGAAATTTGCCCCAGCCAAGACCATAACCATATACTGATCAAGAAAGCAAAAACTAAGAAAGTTCTATGAGAAAAATGGCAGACACAATAGAGGTGAAGAAGAATATGTGAGTGTGTGAATGTCTAAACCTACCATATACTTCCTCCTATGATCATTTTCCCTAGCAATGGCAACTTTTCATAAGTTAGAACTTTCATGGTGGTAGGAATTATGCTAAACACATTGAGACAAGCACCAGTCTCAAATTAAAAACGTTATATTTTTATTTCTCTACTTGCATTTCTATATCTTTTTCATTGTGCTCTGATATTCAATAGCCCTCCTCCTCAGGCTTGCTTTCACTCACTTCCACTTAGAGCTAATTTGATTTTATTACTGAAAACCAGTTTCTTTTTATTTTCTCCATCTCAAATATCATCTCTTCTTTTAACTGTATTGGGAAATAGCAAATGTATTGACACCATTTACTTTAAATTAGTACTGAAAAATGAATCAAACACGGGGTGTTTCTCAATTAAAAATAATGAGATAATTGATGTCCAATCAGAAAATGCAGCCACATGGAGGAAGTCATCAATGAGTTAATGAAAACGAGTGTGTTACACTGCTTTAGCCTCCCTTGCAATCATGAACAATTTAATTATGAGACAGAGAACATGTTTTTCATTTGCAACATCTTGTACAATGGCATCAAAGCCTTTAGGTGCTACAGAAACATCAGGGATGCTCAAAGAAACAGAAGCTTTGGTTTTCCATAGCCATTCCTCTGACAAAATATTCAGTGCTGGACACTTGTTGCATCAATACACTGCTGGCAAACATAAAGTCCATGAAGAAAGCGTGAGGCCAAGTTAAAAAAAACCAATATCCTGAGTGCTGGGAACTAGAATGGTCAGATAAATCATATAAGATTTCCATAGCTGGAGTCACCTGAGAAATTGCCTTTTACTGCAGCTCACATTTATGTGTAGCTACATGGATGGTAAGACCCCTGTGATACTGACCAGAACAGAAATCCATGTATCTACTGTATTTACATTACCTTGAACTCACATCTTAAGCCTTACATCTAGACTTTTTTCCCTTTGCTGTCTCTAGCAACAAAGTTTTGAAGTATTATCCATAAGATGATGAAGTGAAGCATTTATATAGGCATATGAAAATCACAAATTTGTAAGAAAACTTACTGGAAATATCCAAGAGCTAAATGTAACAATGTAGTAATGCCATTCAAAGACTATCAGGGCAACTACAGGACAAACATCAAAATCTATTATTGGACTAGTAAAAACTCCCCAAAGAGCTGGGGTAGTGCCTGAGACTTTTAAAAGGAGATCAGAAAAAACACTCAGAAACACAGTGTGGAAAGTGTGTCTTCTGTGATGGACTGGATGACCTTGCTGCTTTTTTATTCTGCTTGTCTTAATCTTTGAACAATAGTGCAGTGAACCAGTGACTGCTTTTCAAACGCACTTCAAGAATCCACGAGTGTCCACTTGCTTCATGGTTCTCATCCCTACTCTGTTAAGCAGCACTTAAACCCAACAATTGAGCGGTTTCTCAGTCACTGCAGTACCAGGTACTTATAAATATCCTGTTGAAATTCAGGACTGGTTCCCCCTCTTGCATCCAGTAATGACCCAAGTTTCTTACAGAGGAAGGGAAAGGACAGCCAGCCTCTGTGTGTCATGCAGAGAATCACAAAGGTGATGCTCTTCACTCCTTTATGATCTGGTATATTCTAGTCTTGGCAAAAAAAACATTATAAGAAATGGGAGGGGAATCCAGGAAAAATGACATGCTGCACATGACTCTTGAATATTGCAAATGCTAAATATTTGGAAGGATTCTCGTCCCTTGCAACCTCAACCTCATAAAAGTCAAGCATTTAAAACATAGTAGTAATTAATTTGATATCTCTGTGTAGTCAGCAGAAGGAGTGGTCTTCAGAGGGCCACCGGTCCTGCCCAGGTGTGTCTTCTTCTCTCTCCATTGAGTACAGAGCCCAGAAAACTGCCTCAGATGGTTTCCTCTTAGATGGCTAATCTCAGATAAAACGAATTCTTCCCACCATGATTAGTTTCTTGCTGTGTGAATGACCTTCCTCACTTGGATTCCATAGATAGCAATGAATAAAATAATGTCTGATTGAAAAGTCAAATTTTTTTTTTCTTTTCTTGAATTTATTTGAGATAAACTAAAACTATCATTCTGTCCTGCCTTGATCACACTCATACCTGTGCATGAATGAGTTCTATGGGTATTATCTTATTCACAAAGAAATACTATAGCCCCATTAAAATGATAGATATTAAATATCCTGAGCTGGAAGGGATCCACAAGGATCATGGAAATCCAACTCCTATATGCATGTATATGCAACTTGCAAGCTACTTGCAAGCTTATGAGATGGTATGAAGCAAGATCTGAAGAAAAAAGGAACTGCTAGAGCACACTTCTGTTTAATATAAAGGAAGTATGAAGCTGCACTGGGGTGCCAGCAGCCTGACATCCAGCCACCCTGCAGCAGAAAAGTAGAGCCAGTGGCTGTGGCTCCACAGGGAGCATCATCTCTGCCTGCAATCATGCTGTATCATTCCATGCCATTTGCAGACCTCCCAAAGACTGCAGGTCTGATCTCCAAGGTATGCAGTTTGTACAGTTTTTAAGCCACCTGAGTGAGTCATTGGAAGCTGAGTGTTTTGGAGAGCATGCTTTATAATGTATTTCCATACAAAAGTTCAGCAAAACAGGATTACCAACCTCTGTATCTCACCTGTGCCAAAACCCCCAAATCAGATGGCAATGGCAACAATTCAACATCCAGTTTATGCTCCACACTTGATGCAGTTGTTTCAGCTCTTTATACCTGGTACCTTGTGTATTCTGCAGATATTCACTCTCACCTTAAAGAATCCCTAGCCATGTTCCTGGGTGATGGGATGCTAGGGCTTGTGAGGGAATTTTGAAGTCGTCCTTTTCAAATTATTTTGCTCAAAGATCCATCCTGGAGAAGGAGGGAAAATGAGCCTGTGAATGATACAGTTGAGCTGTTGATAAAAGCTTTGTAAAGCTTAGTAAAAGATGACTCTGGATGTGTGAATGACAGCTGTTGGCAATTCCTCTACATTGGACAGTAGTAATTCCTGCAGCCTCTGCAATTCTATCTTGGCTTCCCATGGAGATCTCAGTTTCTGTATGTGTGTGTGGCCATTGGTTTGATGCAGTGCATATGGAGAGGAAGTTATTTAGCTGTACAGTCAATTCACCATTATCCATAGGTGGATTTTGCCTATAAACCATGCAGTAGGTGTTGAGAGATCCAGACCTGAACCACCCAAGCCACCATTTACTAGTGCAGGCACAGTGCCACGTGCATGTAGTGTGCTGCTCTCAGAGCCAGTGCTGGTCTCAAAATAGTGGTGGTGAACTTCCAGTTTATGTGGCACTGAGCCAGTTGATAAATCCCATTGCCTTAAATTAGATCTTGAGGTCCCTACTCAGCACTGGCTCATAAGCAGCAGAGGTGTGTGGAAACCACCCTGTGACAACCAAAGGCTTTATGTGTCCCTTGCTGAATGTGGGGTGGTTCTGCAGGGCCATCATGGGAGGATTTGTCTATCATCCCCAGAGTTTGCTTCTCAAAAAGCATCTTGCTATGGTTCAGTGCTTCATGTTGTACTTCCACTGAAGCTCCTCCTTTGCACCATTTTGGATTGGAGGCCCCCAAAAAGTTTAAGGTTTGTGTCATTTGAATCACTCCTGCCAGCATCATTACCCAGGGTTTTCTTTCACCCAGGATATCTCTGCCTTATCATTACTCTACCAATTTCTCATAATCCTCCTATGTGCTACTTTACTGAATGTGTTGTAGGACAGGGAGGGATGTACAACTAAAGCACTTTCATTTAAACTATACCTCTTGAACATGGTCAAACCTCTGAAGGGTCCTTACCATCGATTGATCTCTTAGCCTTAAGATATACTGTGCATTTAAGGAGTGCAGACCTGAAAGGGGTCTCTTGTGTGTCAGCAATCACATTATATAATCCCTTTTATGAACTGATTAAACTCAGACTTAAAAGTGGTTAATATGTTTTATGCCCAAATGTTCTCCCATGAAGCTTTTTCTAGTAAACTACTGCCCTGATGTTTAGAAGTTCTGCAGTCTTTCATCAAAATCAGTTTACACTCATTTGTTCTTGGAAATACAAGCAGATTTTGCTCCGGACATTGTGCAAACCAACAAGTCCACAGGGACCTTGCTTGAGCTGCCTGTAATGTTGAGGTTGCAGGGACATGACTATTTTTTTCTGTTGAGTAAGCAGAAGGCAGCCTATAGCTGAGCTCAGATCTTTGAAAAAGAAAAAAAACGCAGCCCTTTAATTTGTACCTTTTTAAAATAAAATGAAGGCATTATGACAATTCAATAAAGCAGATTTGCTGAGTAAGTTGCTGTCACCTTCAGGTAGAAGGCTTTCAGTCTGGAAATGGCCTTCAAGGGACTTTCCTGAGGTCAGAAAACAGCTCATGGCAAAGTTGGAAATCAACCTGGACTGAATGATTTGCTGCAGTCAGAAAAAGTCTCTATCAGTCATCTGTCTATGTCAGTCATTCTGCTTATTTATTCTGACCACTTATGTACCTATGCACCTTGAAAACTCTAGAGAAAATGAAGCATGTCCTGTGTGATATTTTTTTTCTTGGGAACCTTTGGTGAAGACTGAATGGGATCCTGGCTGTTACTGTTAGCAGGATCCTTCACTGATGGCAATGGGTACTAGGTCAATGCCTCAGTGATTCAGATTTCATAGCTATATCCTTCATAAATGTTCTTCAAAATGGGACACACCAGCTCCCACAGGGAGGTTACAGACTCTTCTCGTTTCAAGGTACTAAAACAAAAGTGTGGGGAGAAGTTTTACTGAGAAACTGTTCAGTCATAGGGGAACTAAACATGATGCAAAATCTGTAACAAGGGAATAATGATGGTGGCAGGTACTAAATTTCCTCTAAATGTAGTGGCCATGATAAAAACTGGGAGAGGATATAGAATTCCTTTCTCAATCCCCTTTTGTTCTTTTGGAATGATGGCAGCCTGGTTTGCCTCAGACATGAAATATTTCGGTTCTGTCTGTGGTAGAATGGTGCTAAAGGAGGAATAAGGAGATGAAGGGATGTGTGATGCTGTAGAGGAAAGTGAGGCAATAGTGTGACCACAAGATCATCTGTATCTGCCTGCTCAGCTTTGGAGGTCTGCTCCCATCACAGTGGTGACACAGCCATGCCATCTATTCCCCAGGACACAGATATGAGGATTTGCCCAGAAAAATCCTCAGTCTGTTCAGTTCTTTAGGTGAACCAATTCACTGATATTTAGAAATTTTCATTTCACTCAATAACACTCCCCGGGTAGGAGAAAATATACATGAGCTCTAGGAAACAGAGCCTGTTTCAAAACATTGCTTCTGAAATTGCAAAGGCTGCCAATAAAATAAGATAGGTAAATGTAGCACATTTGTCAGGAGTTTTAAAACAAGCACCATCTAGATGCTGCCATTTTAAAGCTAAGAGTGAAAATGATTTACAGAAGCAATGTTTGGTTGTAAGTGACTGAAAAGCATGTCACCATTCCACTATAGATGGAGGCTGTTTCTTGATCTCAACTGCTTTTATTTAATTTCACTTCAAATAATCCCAGCACAGAGCTTTTTCTCATGCCTTCATTTTTAACTTTTTTTTTTTTTTTTCCACTGGCCATTTGGTTACCAATCACTGTGACAAATTTTATCTTGCTAAGTGATAGGCAATATATTTTTCTCCCTTGGAATTCTCCCTTTTTTCTTTCCCCTACAGAATTCTATTTGCCAGAATTTCATTCATTAATACATACACTGAGTACTGAAATATTATAAGCAGGTTTAGCTTCAGTGATTTCAGGGAAGGCACACCCATAGATTCCCCTTCACAAGCTAGCCTTTATATGGGAGAAATGGGCCATTCTTTTAAGATAAAAAGGGCCATTGTCCTGTCTTTGAAATATCTCCTGTTTGGTACTCAGTGAAGATAAATTTGAGTCTTTCCTTAAATTACTTTTCACTCTGAACTGATGTGACATTTATCTCTGCTAGAGTGTTGACTATATGAAAAGCTGAAGCTTGTTTAAAGAATGCTGCCAAACAAGAAAGATTGTAATCCATCTAATTACTGAGCTAGGATGTGCCAGTGCTGCAAACTTCAATTACCACCATTAAAGCATCAATTGAAAGCTTCAGCTGATTCCCAGAGAGTCAGACACTTACAGACATTTCATGCATTATACAGATGTTTTGCTGCTCCTTCAGTCACTAATGGTTTGCTATTTTGAACATTTGGGACTCCTGTAACACGAGAAGTAAGCTCCAGATGTAGAGGGATTTCAAGTGAATTCTGCCACTTTAAACCACATTTTGTCAATTGTTCCCCCCAATAGGAACTGATGACCTCATGCTGGATTCCTTTTATTTTTCCCAAGTGTTATAAGATAAATTTGCCCACAGGGTTACTTATAATTCCTAAGAATCCACATTTCCATGGATATCAAAAGCCAAGTACTACAGTGAGGTCCCTGGGACAGAATTCTGTAGGCACACAGATCTCTTTGTAGCTTCAGCTGCTAATTCTTTATATGACAGTGTTGCTGTCCACACATTTAAAGAATAACTCCAAAATAGCAAAAAAGGCCCCCATGTTTTGAACAAAGCTCTGGAAATTTTGTGGGCAACACCTTTTGTGATAAGCTTCCCCTCGTTTCACTTTGACACAACTGTTAATAACTCAGTTTGATTGATTCCCTTCTGGCAATGTGCTCTTAAGTCAGAGCTGGGTCAAAATCAAAAGAAAAAAATCCTGCAGTCTAACCTTAAAAAAAAAAAAAAAGACAAGACTTTAATAGCTGAACATTGAGAGGAGTTTCAGAATTAAAAGTCAATTTGAATCAAAGAGTCAAATCATTTTATTTTGGAGACATTGAGACAAAACTGTTCTATTTCCAAAACCGTCTCTTTTCAGATGCAAATTATCTAAGAGAGGTCACAGAAGTCATTGCTTCTGTGTCACTTACGTTGCTTATATTTTCTAAGGGCAACATTTGCACCTGTGCAGAACATCCAGCTCCAGAGTTAAATCAGCATTTGAGGGCTGCCCCGTGACTTTGGGCACTGCTGAGTTGCATCCAGCTCTCCAGAGAATATCCCTCAGGAAGATTACAATGCCTGGAAAATGGATGTGGCTGCAGGCTGAGACCCTCAGACTAAAATGCTGTGTGGAACTTTTGTGCTTAATATTTTCTCCTTTAAGAACAAAATTATTTTCTCTGACAGCCAATTAGCAGCTGTCTTCTATATCTATGTAGTTAATCCCCACTCGGTCTAATCTTTAACTGATTTTTCCAGGAGGGCTCCTTAAATAAATACCAGTGTTTTTGAGGACATACTAAAAGAATGTGAACTTTATTTTTACCAGGGTCTGGGAAGTGGGACTTTGTGGCCACAATATCACATATTTCTGTTTGCCAGCGCATCTTTCGATCTCTTCCAGGTACTGCTGAAACGGATTCAGAAGATAAAGGGGAAAAAACTCCCTCCTGTGAGGAGAGATTTGATTCAAGAGTAGATGTTTCACATCATGAACAGCTTTTACTTTTGGGCAATGGTCCAAAGCAACAAGAAATGCTAAAACACACAAGATTGCCAGGAAGTAATTGTCTGTCCATCTTTTACAGAGCGATTTCATGAGGCACTCATACGAGACCAATTAGGAGAAACTGCAAGGGTGAGCACCCTGGTACTCTGCAAGTAGTGGAAAACAGCATTTTAACAGCACAAGGACAAAGGTATATAAAAAATTTGAAAAAAGTATATAAAAGTACATAAAACCCCCAGAGAGATGGTAGGTGCCCCATCCCTGGAAAACATTCCAAGGCAGGTTGGATGGGGCTCTGAGAACCTGATTGTGTTGAAGATGTCCCTGCTCATTGCAGTGGGATTGGAGTAGATGGCCTTCAGAGGTCCTTTCCAATCCAAACCATTCTGTGATTCAATGGAAGAATAAAGTCCAGTGACTTTAGAAATACTGTGTATAATTGGCTGTTCCACAGATAGTGGCATGACACACAAGGCATGATGACACATTTTCATTCAAACTTTCAATTTATGGTAGCTGAAAATATGAAAATGAGAAATGGTAGAGGGCAAGCATGCCCAACAGTTCTGTAACTGTTCTAATAGTATCTAAACAAAAATGGCAGCCACTTCTGGCAAAGAAGGGACTGCTAGCAAATGAAATTACATCACAGAAGAATCAAATGGAAACTATTGCCTAGTAAATGGGTAATTTTTTGTTTTAATGGCAGGTGGTAGAAGAATGGCCCCAAGAAGAATTGGGTATTGAAAGCAGTTGAGGAAATGTAATGCCTTTTAAATACAGAAATGCAAGAACAGCTCCACAGCCAAGATCCAGGTATTCCAGGATTTCTGTCTCTGACACCGATTTGCTGTAAATGTTTAAAGACAAGTTATAAAAATGAATCAAGCCTCCAGTTTCACTTCCCTCAGCATCTCCTTCCAGCAACATGTGGTAAAGGAGGTGTATATTTATTTTTCATGGTTGCTAATGGATTTTCATTCAATACACTTTTTTAATGGCATTTTAAATACATCTAAACTTCTGGCACTTACAATATCCTGTAGCAATGGGTTCCATTTGTTTAGGTATGCATAACAGAAAAGGTACTTCCTTTTGGATTAAATCCTCATTGATAACTCGTTGCTTGCTTTCTAGTTCTTGTTTTAGGGGAAAGAATGGATAATTGTTCCCTAACTGTCTGCTGCTTGCCACTCAAGGTTTCACGCATTGCCCTAAATACACAAAGAATTAAAAATATTCAGTCAGATTTGAGGCATATATGGGAAGAAATTCAATGGTTGTTTTAATTCATCCTTCTGCCAATGAATGAAAGAGTAACTGCAAGGTTTTTTATGCTCAGCAGCCTGTGGCAATAACTGAGGACAGACAACTTATGAAGTTTTCTGGAAGTTCTTCCTGATGTTGAAATGGAAGCACTGCAACTGCTATAGGGTTCAAAAATTGAAATAGCGCTAAACATCAATGTAAGGAATTACGGGTCCTTCCTTTAGCCATGATGGTGAACTCCAGTCTCTGTTGTGACCATAGTGCTCTTTCACTTGCTGCAAAGATCAGGACTGAAAATATGTTTGCCCTATTGTGTCGAACCCAAGAGCATCCAAACCCTATGGATCTTTCTAGTAAGTCAGAATTTAGAAGGTGTGTTTTAGGAAACTCCCTGTTTCTCTGCTCTACCCTGCTGGCACCTCTGAGTTAGCTTGAGTAAGGCTGGCTCACACACTCAAGTGACGTAGGAATTGTAACATGGGTATTTATTCTGCTCAGGCCAGTCTGAATCCTGAAATTAATTCAGTGCTGTGTGTCTCTGTGAGGAGTAATGACATCTGCTGAGACATACCTTGTGAGTAATCTGGGAACCATGTTCCTGCTTATGGAAGAGAAAGTGCAAGTGTTGGCAAGAGAAAAAAGTAGCCTGTGTAGGAAGGAAGCAGCTCTTCTTGTGGGTGTATCAACAAATGCTAAATTGTTAAATCTCTGGATAGGCATCAGTTCAAAGGGCCTATGGGTACTTCAGAATATTATGCAAGCTGTATGCATATTGCAAATTTTAATCCAAAGGGCAGGGTGATATTCCAAGATAATGACCTGTGTAAGGACTGGAGGCAAAGAAAATCTTTGTCTGATTGAGTTAAAGCTAGAGATGATCCATAGGATAGAGAAGGATGTCCCATTCTCTGGGAATGAAAAAAGTGATCTGTTTTCATACTTAGTTTAGCCAGCTGCAGGCATGCAGGCCCAGTCAAACTTTGTTGAGCAGAAAGATTCAATTTCATCTTCAAAAATTGTTTCTGTCTTCTACTGACAAAAAGGGGATGTCAAAAATATGAACTGTGAAAACTGGAACAATCAGTCCCCACAATCAGAAAATACTTTCATGTTTGAAATGTTTTTCTGCGTTCACATTTTCATTTATAGAAGTTGCTTCCCAAGCACCCCTGGACAGGTGTAATTCAATAAATTGATCTCAGAGGCTTGTCTCTATGCCCTGTGTTGAGGTAGCCTACAAGTACCTGAATGATTCAAGGCTCCTTATCATCTTTGGATTTGTTAAAGGAACCACTGTGTCACCAGAGTTAGGAGTATTCTGAGGATTACAGGATTTTTTTTTTTCTTGTATCCTCAATCTTCAGGACAACACATCCACTGCAAAGAAACAAAAGGCATTAGGATTGTACTGATAGCTGAGGCCCTGCTTCTTCTGCTGATCTCAAGTTTGTCAGTATCTGACTTTGCTGCAGGAGAGACAGAAGTGGCAGGGATGGTTTTCTGAGAGGCTCTGAACTGGTGAGAACTTTTACAAGCCTATTTCTTTGTTGAAGATTCCTCTGCTTAAGTGTAATAAAAAGATAATGAACAATTGTTGCCTCAGACTATGTGGAGGTTTGTGTAAGCAGGTTTACTCATTTTACTCTGTTGGTTTTAAAGCTTCTGTCTCTCCTAGGGATTGTGGTCTGTTTGCATGGGGTTCACAGCAGAGAATTCACACTTCTGTAAAACTGTGTGCTCTGCTTTAAGACTACTCCAGAGTTATTTTTAACAATGAAAGTTAAAAAAAAAACAACACACACACAAGAAAACCAGAAAAAAAAAAACCTTACTGCAAGTCATTAAGAAAACCAACTCATTGAGTAAAAAAAATCATTATCTTTGGAAAAGGAAACAGCCAATATAACTGCAAACTACCGGTCTGACCACTCATTTTTCATTCTTGCAACCACAGAACATACAAGAAAAAAAATCCCCTATCTCAGAGATTAAAGAGAACTCAGACTGATGGCTTATTTAAATGAAGTCTCTCAAGCTGTTTAAGGCTGAAAATCACACCTGTACCAAGAGCCTGGCACAGAGATGAAGGGCTGGGTCTGATAACAGGCATAGGGCTCTGCAATTCCTTGAGCTTAGGTCATGGAATAGAATTTAAAATTAATCAGCCATTTATGTCTGAGGGTGGGCTGAGAACCCTCTGAACATGTTCCATGGACCAGACCCCTGGCCTGGGGACAGCCCTGACTCTGCAGAGCAGGAATCCAGCCTGGGACTGGGTGCCTGCAGAAAAGCAAACATACATGTTTCACAGATATTTCGAAGAAAGGTAAGGAAAGGAGAGTAGGAGGCTACAGCTCTCAGTCTGGGAATTTGGCACTAATGTTCAGCTTCAGTCAGAATCAGTTAGATTCCTAAACCTGAAATGTTCCTAGGTGGCCAGCAATGATTCAAGGCCAATACTGAAACCATTAAAAATTGTCTGAGGTCTTAACTTATGTCCTTGGCTGTCCTTCAGAGGATTTGCTCATGGTGTACTTTGGTGACTAACTAGTAAATCAGCCTGGTCTTGGCCCTCCATCCAGAGCTGAGCAACTCCATGCTGACAGTAAACACCAGCCACAGAGAGCTGAGATCTGCTGGCAGATACACCCCTACCAGACAGAGGAGACCTCATTAGCTTCACCTGGGGCTGCTCCTGATTTGCATTGGTTTAACTGAATAACAGACTTTGGCTGGAAATGGACTGGAGTAGCAAATCAGCCCCAGCACAGCACAGCCCTGCTGAGATGGAGGAAGGCTTAGGAAGGCCTTTTCTCATGCTAAAAAACATAAAAGTCCCTCCCACTGCAATCCAGAAGTCACACTGCATCATTGTGTTTCATTTTTCAGTGCTACCACTGCTAACTTTAATTAGGGAAGAGAATTAGGCCCAGGATGATGCTTCCTGGAGCTCTTTGTCCCAAACCACCCTTTGCTGCATGAGCAGGCTGGAAGGTGATGTTACATGTAAATGCAGCTAGAAAAAAGGGGCAGCACATTCTTCTGCTGGTACAAAGTCTTGCTCATTTCAGTCAATTTGTTTGAGCCATCTGTTCTCAGCCACCAACTATTCATTTCCAGCATGGTCCCCATGTCAGCTAGCCAGGAAGACTGTGTCCTGAAGATAATGCTCAGTTGTCCCTTGCCACTGGAGGAATGTGCCCAAGAAACATTTCTCTCTGCTCAACCAACCTCGAAATGCTGGTGATGAGTTCAGTTCTTTGCCAATACCGTATGAAACTGCATTTCTTACAACCACTGCCATTTATATAATGCAATATCCATATGGTGATTATTTTATTTATGTTTCCCTTACTTCAAGGCAGAGGAAGCCAGCAGCTGGGGCTGCAAGATAGAGGCACCCACCAGTTACTGGGCTGTGTTGTTCATGGGGTTGATAAGCTTTTATCACCCACTGGGAGTTAGGATCTTGTCTAAGTGATAGCATCCATCCCTTGAAAACAGAACAGAGCTCTCACTGTTTGCCTGTCTGAAAGGAAGGAGTTTATAACCCCAGACTTTACAGTGACTGTGAGCTAAAACATGACATAGCTCGATTGTCTTCATTTCTTGACTCATTCTCTTGCAAGTCACAATGTGAGCATTTGCTTCCTTTGCATCAAGAGTTTAATTGTGTTTGCATTGCCCCTTTCTGTGTATTACAGACTGGAAGTCTTTTACAAACATCTCCCCCTCCCATGTGACTTTGATTCTGCTAATCCCTACCCACCTTTTGAATCAATTAAAAGGCAGTTTATGGTTTACAGAGAGAAAAAGTGTAAATGAGAAGCAATTCCTTTGGTCATTGTGTGTGTAACTGGAGGATGTTTCAAACACAAAACAGGAAAAAAGGGTTACTTCAATGGCTTGTTTCTCTTGCTCTTTGGATTTCATACCAAGGGAGACAGAGGGTAACTGTTGTTGTTTTGCATTTTTAATTAAAATAACATCATAAGATTAGCTATATGGTAGCTGGATATCATCTGTATGGAAATTCTTCAGTTAAAAGGAAAACAGGAAAATTTCAGAAGGTCTCTTTTAAACTAATCTAAAGAATTATCTGCTTGTGCTATTTCTTCAAGTGGATTCCCAGGAATTTCAACCTTCTCCACAGAAAGAGATATTTGGCCCATTTCTTGCATCAAATAGTTTTATAAGAAAATAATAAAGCTACAGGGTATGATTTTAGCATTCTAATTTTTCACCTTTGTGATTCCAACTACAGAAAAAATTACTTTAGATTGTCTCTTTAGCTAGGGAGTTTCTATAAAGCACGATGCTGTAAAATCATAGGGGAGGGAGCTGCCACTTGCTTCAGTGACTCTTGTTGTTTTCAGTCTTAACAAGCACAGTCTAAAAGCCAGTAAGGGCTCAGGCTGCAAAAGTAAATGTGACCCAAATGGGAGCTGAGCAAGAGAGAAAGGGCTCTGCTGTCAAGAGGAGCAATCCTCAGCCACGTTATGAGATTTAGCCTCTGTCTTTTCAGGCACAAGCTCTGCTTTTTGTGGGGCAAGCTGGCTGCTTTGGTGTACTTGTTTTATTTTGTGTGCCTTCTTCCCCAGAAGGTTATCTTCTACAGGTATAAGGGTCAGTTGTGCAACAAATAGTGACACAGTAAGCCCTGGTGTGACATAAATTGAATACACTCCTGTTTGTAGTCAGACCATTGCACAAGCTTCCGACACCCTTACGTCCGTACCGTGGTGCTGTACTGCGGCTGCAGGTGACACTTTAAACTCCTGTGATGTCTTTACATGTTTAGACATCTCAAACTGATGTCTTCACAACATAAAAGGCTTAACAATAATGAGAACAAGCAACCTTCACCTCAGCCCCAACCTCAATTCCAGCACTTGGTAATTGAATTCCCATAGAATTACGTCTGTTGGGTAATTTCATAGAAGGACGTATCGTGCTTTTAATATTTTGCATCAGCTTTTAATCATAATATTAATAATATTGTATGTAAGGGATGTCTCTTTTTTGTTTTTAAACAAACTCTTTTTAAGGGTAAACTTAGGGAATAGAGCCACATTTGATCAATATTCATACAGCTCTGTGATCTAGAAATTCAAGTGCGTTTCATGATGTAAATTGCCTTTAGAAAGCTATTTATTCTGATACATTTTTGGTTTGAAGTGCAATATTTCTGGGAATTCCTCACTCCCACTTAATTTTTTTCCAAGGAAATGTGTGTGACTTATCAAAGGAGACATTTGTATTTCCAGAGCAGAGCAGGAAGGGAAGCATAATGCTTTTTCCAACTTGATTTTGAGGGTGGGTTTTTCATAAATGCTTATCACTGGAATATCTTCACTCCCACTTATTGAATGGCTTATGGGATTTTCAGGGCTCCAGCACAGAGTGCCTGCTACCTGCCACAGTGACTCCTCTGAGTTGGTTAAGTTTTACTGCTCCCACTCTTGCAAAACTTTTAACAGTTGAGGTGAAGAGGAAGAGTGGGATGGGAAGGAAGTGGAGACCTAATTCCTATTTGTATCCTTACAACAATTAATTAATAATTTGGAAAATCGGACCTGGGCTGTATTTGGAGAGTGTTGATTGTCTGTGTGTCTTTGGGGTTTCCCATTTAACAATGGTAGTTAAATCAGTACAGTACAGTAAACCAAACATTTCTAAGGTGTTATGATTCTGAGCTTTTATTTGAAAAAGGGGGAATGGCCTTTCCTTAATATTGTGAAGTTTTGTGATGATAAATCCGCGGGTACCAGGGACAGGAGGGCTGTTTAGATCTGATGTGTGCATGGATAGGGTTCTGAACTTCATGCCTGTGACAAGCAGAGGGTGGCCAGCTGGCCCACCAGTGCTTCACCAAAGTAAGTCCTGCTCTGAGTTTGGTATTGAAGGTCCCTTTGACCTCTGGCTCTCTCCCTGGGAGAAGGAAAGCCGGGAGCAGGAGCGCTGGTGGCAGAGAGGCGAGCGGGAGGGCCAGAGGCACTGACAGCACTGCTTGGCACAGCAGGGATGCTGAATTCAAGGAGGAAGGTGAGACAATAATGCCCCCTCCCTGCAAAGAGGGGTGACCTCTGAGGACAAGCTCTGCCTCCCACAGCGTTATCTGTTTCTGATGTGAGCAAATGCTGAAGTGAAAGAAACGTCCCTCTGTGGCAATAAAAGGAGAATGAGCAATAACAAAAGTTAAAGTGTAACACACAAAATGCGAGTGGAAGAGCTCTCCCCAAACCATAACCAAATTCAAGCAGTGAAGAGGAGACTATCTGCACCCAGCCATCCTGAAATGGCAGCAAAGAATGTGGGGGTACAGCTGCAGGGGCCAAGGATCAGCCCCAGCTGTGCACACATACTCAAAACCCCAAGATATTGGCAGGGGGCTTCCTCTGACACGAAACCCAGGGAAATTCCTCTGCAAAGGGCTGCAGTTCACTGGGTTGAGCAGAGAGCTGGAGGGCAGGCAGTCTCACAGAGATGGAGACCCTGCACCACTCAGATATGCAGTGTGTGTGCATGTAAAAGGCTCTTCACCTTACCCAGGGTCAGGGTTGTACCCATGTTTGGCATTGACCTTTATGAATTTACCTCAAGGTAAAACTGGAATGCTTTGACTGTGCTATGTTTTTAAATTATGATGCCTTGTCTGGGTTTTCCTAAAGGAAACCATGACTTGTTATTAGCCACAGAGACAAGAAGATAAGCCAAGCATTATGCTCAGCAAAAGAAGAAACAAAGAAACAAAGAAGCAAGACAAAAATAAGAGATGCATTTTGTTTGCAGAAAGTTTTTAAATTTCTCTCACATGGAACTGAAGAAATGACAAGGGGCAAGCATTATTCTTTATGTGCAAACATAATTGAAAGGTATTTTTGATGGTAGTGATTGTAAGAAATAGGGGCAAATGTGAATGTCTCCTACAGAAATAGTCACACATTTTTGCCTGCCTTTAATTCCGGTACATATTCAGTGGCTTCAGACACATTGGTTATTTCTCAAAGGTCACAAATTATGTCTTTGTCAGTGGACCATCTTTATAAAAACAGTTATTAACTATATTTTCTTATTCTATGGGATTGTAGAGATCTACTTGAACTTCCCAGGTCTGTAAAAATGTTGAAAGGCTGCAATCTCTGGGTATTTCCCATTTCACCTGCCACTTGAAGCAGGACAATCACCAGTGCTACATGAGATCAAAGTTTGTTGCAAGGCTTTTTGAAGAGTAAATAAATTCTTATTTTTTCAGAATACTGGAAGTAGCTTCTGTCCCTTAAGTCAAATATTTTCTGAGCTGAGACACATCCAAGATTATCTCCAGGTCAATTTTGTCACCCATTGGCAACACCTAGAGCTCTCTGGGACAATAATTTTTATGGTGCAGATATCGGTCACTGAAATTACTCTTTCAGTCCTACTGGTGGAGTTTAAATAAAATAATGTTAGTCATCAGTAAACAGGAAGATGATTTTGGCAGAAACCCTGCCCTGCCCCTGAAGAAGCTGTCTTGCTTCCACCTCCCCTCTGAGTATCCCATTCTCAGTGTTGAACTCAGCTTCCCTGCAGCATCTTGTTCAGGCCTCCAGCACAGACATTCACACCTTCTTATCCCCAGTCCCACAGATCTGTGTGGCCATCTCTGTGTGCCAGATGTTCATTTCTGCAGCTGCTGTGGAGCCTGTAAAGTTCTGCAGTCAGATGTAACAGCTTCCTCACTTTGTGGGGAGATTTGGCTCAGTCCATGTCTGACCACTGTGAAAGACTTGGGCTCCATTTGAGACCTGCACACACCTTTCACAGTTGCTTGTTGTTGGACTTCAGGTTTTATTCTCCTTTTTGGGCTGGCCTGTATAGAATTAATGCTATGTTAATCTTTAGTTCCACCAAGAGAAAAAAAATATTATACCTGCATCAAGAAAATAAAGAGGAGAGAACCATAAAATAAAATACTGCTACACTAAAATGTGTAGTGATGGGGTGAGGCAAGAAAGTAATCTTTATAGGAAATTGTTTTGCTTGAAAATCAGATTTTTTTAAGAGTGATGGGGAAGGCATGGGCAGCATTGTCACTGCAGGCAGAGAAGGGCCAGATTTGGGCTTATTCCAGGAGAGGATTGGAAGAATAAACTATGATCACTTTGTTTTGGTAGAGTTTATCAGTTAAGCCATGGCTTGCAAACCTCAATTCTAAACTCAGCTAGTAAAAAACATGAGGCTTTCAAGCATCTGTGTTGGGTCAATCTTTAGAAAAATGAAAATGAGAAATTCCAGAAGCTTCTGGTATTTCCAGTACAGGGCCAAATTTTGCATGATCTGAAGAGGTATGTTTCGGTTCTGGTTACCACTGAGAATACTAACCAAGAAAAACAGAAGAAACTTCTATCTTAGAAAACCATAAAATTATCTTGTAAAGTTTCAGGTGAACAGAATAAACAATAGAAAGATGAGCTCTGGATGAGCAGGGGAATGTGCTCCCTTGCTTTCTCAAGCTCATCTGAAACACATTTCCAACCTTTCTAAGGCTCATCCTTGCTGAGGAAAGAAAAATACACATCTATTTAGGCTGCTCTTGCTCTGGTTAGGAAACTGGAGAAGCTGTAGTTACTATTTTTACAAGTTTGCTTCCTTCAGGGGAGAGATATCTTAGGGTTGAGGGGGAGGTAATGTGATCTCTTTTTCTATTTTTATAAAGGGCCTGGGGATGCACCAGGAAGCTGCAGATCTGTGCAGTTGAAAGTCTTCAGCTCCTCTTTTGAGATACTAAGGGAGGAACAGTTAGAAAAGCATGGCCTAATTAAGGATATCTAATACGGTTTCAGGAAGGGAAGGGCATGCCTCATTAACTGGCTGGAATTCTTTGAGGATATTGCTGCTCAGGGAGACCAAAAAAAGGCAACTCACTGTGACCATTGTGTATCTCGGTGGGCTGGGAGAGAATAAAACACATTTAGGAAGGCCTTGGGTTGCTACTTACATTTACAGAGTGGGTAAAAATGTAACATAGAATTACCTGGTATTTAAACCTGCAGGGAGTGTAACTCTCAGGTCTTGAAATCCTGGGTGCATTATGGCTTTTAATATCTTATTTCTTTTTAAAAAATCAAATTATTATTATTATTATTGATCTAATTGGCTTTTGTGATTCAGCTGAAATGAAAGGTGCAGTGTTTCCAAATGATCTTGTGCTAAATTTGGAGAGCAGCGAAGAAAATTGCAATTAGATACAGACAGAGTTAAATGCTTTTTAAAGTTTCTAGCATGGCAGATGGCATATTCAATAAAGGTCAGATAAATGTAGCATCATGATAATAAGTCAAAGAGCCTAGAATCAGGAGAGGGAAAAGGTGGGGTGGATGGAGGGTTTCTCTGTGTATTGACAGCTTTAATGTGGGAATGGCGGGAGATGCAGTTTTCCCACATCTTTGCAGAAACAGAATCTAAAAATGTTTCAAGTTACACTTGGGAGAGAGAAATTACTCATAAATGCACATTTTGACTGAGGAAAAGTAGTTTTGCATGAACCTGCTCAGTGCTGCAGGAGCAGGGTTTGCAGCTGAGGGACAGCAAGAGCTCATGCTGGAGGGAGGATTGATTTTTGGATGTGGGGCTGAGGTCAGTGGGGATGTGGAAGCAGAGAATCCATTTGAGCTCTTCTCATCTGAGGGTGGCATGGGGCCAGTTTGGCCACTCACCTGGTTGCCTGGCCATCCCAAGGGCTACAGGACCAGCTGAGTGCAATGCTGTCACTTCTAACTTTTCAGAACCTTGTTGCATGTCTGTCTGCTGGGAGTAAGGGTGCTGTCCTCATAAGCTCTCCACCACCTGGAAATTCCTTCAGAGCCAGGGAAACTGCATGGTTTTGATCCCATTGAGCTCCTCAGAGCTTGAAAAAGGCCAATTGCCTTTCTTTTCATAGAATGGCTTGCTTCAGAAAGGATCTTAAACATCATCTAGCTCAGCCCCCCTGCCACAGGCAGGGACATCTTCCACTCGACCACGTTGCTCAAAGCCCAGTTCAGCCTGGCTTTGAACACTACCAGGGATGGAGCATCCACAACTTCTCTGGACAGCCTGTTCCAGTGCATCACCACCCTCACAGGAAATGATTTTTTTCCTAATATTTCCTAATATCTAGCCTAAACCTACCCTCTCAAAGTTCAAAGCCATTCCCCCTTGTTCTGTGACTACATGGCATTCTAAAATGTACCTCTCCATCTTTCTTTTAGGCTCCCTTCAGGTACTGGAATGCTGCAATTTGGTCACCCTTAGGCTTCACAGTCCCCATTGTCTCAGCCTTTCCTAATATGAAAGGTGCTTCATCCCTCTAATCATCTTGGTGGCCTCTGGACTCACCCCAGCAGGTGAATGTCCTTCCTGTACTGGGGACGCTAGAGCTGGATGTAGTACTTGGGCTGGGTCTCACAAGAGAGTGCTAGAGGGACACAGTCCCTCACCTTTCTGCTCACAGTCCTTTAAATTCAGCCCAGGACAAGTTTAGCTTCCTGGGCTGCAAGTGCCCATTGCTGGGTCATGTCTGGCATCTCTTCCAGCAGCATCCCCAAGGCTCATCAGGACTGCTCTCGATCTGTTCATCCCCCAAACTGCAGGGATGGGGAGCAGGCTCCCAGCCCAGCTGTAGCACCTTCACTCAGGTGCAGCCCCATTTTCTACATAAGCAGTCCTTTCATCTTGATTTCTGGAAAGCCAGGTACTTTCTTTTGCTTGCAAGAGAAAACTGGACCTGAGAAATTATTGAAGGGGCTGAGAAACAGCCTTGTGACTCAGTGAAGGTTTTATTTCTTGCTGAGCAAAGGGACCATTATTAGAAGATGGAAAACAGGTGTTAGAAGGGAAAGAATGGGGAAATCCTTGTGTTTCTTTTAATAACCATGAAATTTTAAGCACTTTCAAAGATTTTTGCCTATATCTCTGTTGATGAGGCTCCTTTTCAATTTAGCATGAGGCTGAGCACACATCACTTTTCACTTTGATGAAAGAGGAAGGACACAGAGAGGTGGAGGGTCAGGATGGACACACAGAGGGGGAGGTCAGGAGTGTAATGAGTACCTGCCTGAGGGAAGCACCACGCAGCAGGCATGAGAAGAAGCATGGCTCTGCTGGAGGGAGGTCACTCAAGGTCAAATGTACCTTGAGCATCACCCCTTTCCCACACCCCCCTAGGGTCTGCTCACAGCCAGGGTCCAGGCCGTGCTTGTGGACTGTCCCTGCCCTTTAAGACTTCATAAGAGTCTCTCTCTCTTGTCTGCTACTCCCCAAAAGCCTCTGCCAGAGTGCGTGCAGAAGAGCCACTCTTTCTTTTGCTTGCCTGAGGAAGAAACAGTGTGAGTGTTATTGGTGGAAAAAGATACCAGACTGGTATACCTATTCCAGCTGAAGGCTGGTTACAGCAAACTCAGTGCAGGGAAGATGCTTCCAAGATATTTCCTGAGTATTTGTCCTTATTTTCTGATTTGTTCTGTGGGAAGGGCTCCTTTTCAAGGACCAGCCAATCCTCATGACTGTAAGGGCTCTACAAGCACCAAAACCAGAGATCATCCTTCTACAGAGCCTCAGGTGTAGGATGGAGATAGAAGCAAGCAGCCAACGATATTAGTGAGAGAGGGGAGGGAGAGTGGCTGGGGGATACCAAGAGACAGTGTCAATTGCACTGACAGTCCTTGTTTGGGGTTGACTACTCAGCTGACAACTGCATTTTTAGAGTCTTTCACTGACAAAGAATTTATGTTCGGGATAAGAAGCATAACTTGTTTTCCAGAGGTTATTCAGCTCTTGATCTCTGGTTCAATACAGCCAGGGAGGATATTACCTATGGTGACTACTTTGTGAGCAATGCATCTGGTTCTAGGGAGCTGGAATATTCAATACATCTTACTAAATCACTGGCTAACATTCAGCAGGGAGGAATAAAGGAAGACTTTGTCTGAGGTGAGTTTTGAGGTGGAGGAGCTTGAATTTTTGTGTGCACAGATGTGTATCAATGTCCCATAAGCAGTGTCCTTCTAGCACCAAATTTTCCATGGGGAAAAACCTAACTTGCAATTGACTGGGGTGAATTTTAGACAAGCCAAGCTTCTGAGATTATTACATGTTCTTAATAGGATTTGGACCAGGACTCCAAGGTGTTAGCTGAGTGCTGTATGAGTACAAGGGAAGAAATTGTATTCTGCAGACCTGTAACCCAGAGTATAAAGACAATTTTTGAAAATACAGCTCAACTATATTCAATATGTGTTTTACTACTGATTTAAAATGGTTGAGAATTTAAGCAAAGTATACAGAAATTATGAAACACAAACAATAGACTATTCAGTGCCCCAGAATAAGCAAAAGGAGACAGGGAAACAAGGGATGTCCTAGATTATTCAATTGACTGTATTTTGAAACTAACAGACCAAAAAATAACATTCAAGAAATACTTCCATGCACAGTCATTTGTGCTGTGAAATGTCATATGCCTGCAAACAAATAGGCAAACAAGGCCGTGCACATTCATTCCCCCACCTGCATGCAGGATGTTTCCTGCTCTCACAGCATTGTGCTCTTTGCACACCAAAATGCCTTAAAAATACACACACTTTTGGATTAAAATTCCAGAGTCCAAGACTGGGTTCAACAGCCACAAAGGACTTCAGTGCAGAACTTGAGCTGGTGAGTTTTAGTCCTGGGACCTTCCCATGACACTGGCAGCCCTCCAGCACCCAGCTGTGGCCATGCAGCTCCTCGGCACCGGTGCAGCCCTCTCTGTTTGCTCAGCTCCCGACACAATAAGATGCCAGTCAGATTTGTTGGATGCTGTGTGATCTTGTGATATTAATAATATAATGATAGCATTATAACTGGACCATTCAGCTCCGTAGTTTGTTCTTCTATAAATGATTTATAAGTTTTATGCATTTTATATGCCTCTCATTAAAAATGCATTGAAAAATACTATCAAAATACCATTTTGTGAGGCTCAGTCTCTCTTTATTCTTGTTACAGCCATCTGCCATTAAGCTTTAATAACTGGCTGATTATAATTTATTAATTTATCACCTGTTCTTTATACAGTTGGATAATTGTCAACCAATGTGAAATGGCCTCCTATTGTGTTATTAATCCCCAAAGCAATTAGAAAACCCACTGATTGCACAAGCCATTGAAAGTGGGCAGTAACTCATGGTAGAAATGATCTGCAGTGCTCCCATCAGTGGGTGATTGGTAATCACGTTTCTGTTACCAGTGAGAATTTGAAAGGGGCAGTTTAACTAGGGAGACTTTTAATTTTATTTATTTATTTTATAATAAGCCTGGATTTATGTGGCTGAAAGTAGATGTGTATGTTCCATCTTGTCTTATGGATTCTGTGGGCAGAATCTGAGGAAGGCAACATCAATTTCATATAGCGTCATGCTCCTGCTCCTCAAATTTTCTTTGGAGAGATTTCTGCCCCAGCTAACATCCCCAGGATGAAAGGGTAATTTAGGGATTGCTTTAAATGCCAAATCTTTTAGGAGATTGACTTCAGTCAGCTTTGGATGAAGACATCAGACTTCAGTATCTCTCCTTTGATTTTTATCTGCCAAGGATTCAGTGTGGGTTAGTTGTGGGCTTTCTGGTATGGATGTTTACAGAGTGTGAAAAGGGACAGAGCCAACGGTTTGTTGGATCCAGCAACTGTCATTTAGCAAAGCCGTTTGCTTACTCTGCCAGTGTGAAGGAGATATGCAGCCCACCCCAGATGTGAAGAAGTTCCTTATCTGCCATCCTATTTGCAGTGCAGACGACGTGTTACAATACCTCTGGCACTAACAAGTCACATTCCGGTAATGCTGTCCCTGATGCAGATTTAACTGCTTTTCTGGTGAAAGGAAAGAAAGGGGAAAAAAAAGTGCCACTGACATCAGAAAGCAGAGACACACCACTGAGGAAAGCAGCTGTAAATGGTTCTTTGTCCTAAATGAAGTTCCTGGCCCCCCTGGTGTGTGTGCAGGGACCACGCTGGTGGGTCAGGCACTCTGGAGGTACAGAGCTGCCAATTACAGTGATATTCTGCTCCACGTGGCTTGAAGTGGTCTGGGAGAACTTTTTCTTAAACAAGATGATCACACAGATCAACACTGTGCTGTTGAAGAGGCCTCTGGGCACACTTAGGGAGAGATTTTTTCATCTCACTTCTGTCTCCAGCAATACCTACCACACAGTAAGTATCTTTGTCAGTGAAATGTAATGATTCCAGAGTATAAGAGAGTCTTGAGTCTTCCACCAATATCACACTCCATCTGCATAATGGTAGCATAGTTGAGTTACTGCCCTTCCACCCAACACTTCTGATGCCTGTGCTGTCCTCTTGCAGGTTTACTTTGACAAAAAGACCTGGAAAAACGATGTTGAATTGAACAAATTAGGAGATTTGTACTTCCTCCTTGTACAGAGAACCCAAAGCAGAAGTAAAGAGGCCATTCTTGAAATTCTTATACTATTTCTGGCTTTTCTGGAAGTAAAAATCGGAAGAAATCTCATGCAAATATTTGTCCTTCTGAGGCATCCAAGCTAAATATGCAGATACAAGGGGTTTAGATAAAGCAGACAGTGAATACATAAAGTACAGTGAGTTCCTGAGACAATTTTCCACCTTAACCCTTAAGTGTGCCCATGGAAAAAATCCAGACTGTAGAAAATCCTCAGAAATAGTGTGGCCACTGTGTCTTGCATTGAAGGTACCCACCTTTTGCCTACCCAGTCCTCAGCTGGGATGTGCATGGAGAGGATTTTCCACTCCTTCTGTAGATATTCATAAGACTACTCTGCATCTTAAACTAGAGTAATTACTGCAACCTCTTCATCTTAGGTTACAGCACAGAGTTTGCCCTCTATCATGACCAACAGCAAACTAATCATGTTTTCCCCAGGTTTGAATTTCATGGTTCTTGAGTCAGGTTCTCAGCACTGGCTGGGGAATTTCTGGGCATGAAACCTGGTTATGGAATTGCACACTTGCAGGACATTTCTCAAAAGATGGATTGTCAGCAGTTACAGGTTGTGTTTCCACTACAGTACAAAGTTTACATTGCAATGTTAGTGGGCCCACAATGCATATAATCCTTTCTGATCAGAAGAGCAACACAGAAGAAAATCCACATTCAAAACAATATTGGGGGCAACTATCCATGTAAGAGAGCTCTCTGTCTTCTGCTGTTTCTGAAACTGATGGTCTGTATAATGCACCAGAAAAAAGCCAGTTGAAGAACAATATCCCAAAAGTCTCTGAATCGTGAGGGAGTACCAATGGCATTTTCCCTCCACAAAATCATGATCTAAGGAATCTGTCATATTGTAACTTGACAAAGGTCCAATTTGGGAATCCATTAAAAGAACCACTATCAAACACATATTAAGGTCTTTATTACAAAAATGTGGTTGAATTCCATGTGGATCTAAACTCCATTTAGCAAACCTTGGCCATATCCCATATTTGTTATTCCCACAAACAGATTTCATACAGCCGTGTGCATCTCTGAACACATCAAAGTAATATCCCATAATTATTTTTACTGCATCGAGTGATGTTCTCTGGCTACATCTACCCTGCTGAACACATCCACTGCTGGTTACAGCCCCATTAGATTGGTTGGCCTCCTTGACAGAAGGGTAGCTCTGCTCTTTCCTTACCACACCTGGCTTTACATCCTTCTTCTGGTTCTTCCTCCCCTAAGACACAGCTGTCATTTTGGGTCCCCTTCTCAGTTCAAATTCTGAGCTGTACTGCAGTCTTATTGCTTGGTGTGCTCATGGAATGAAGTGGAGATTCTACATTTTGGTCTTGTATGTATGACATGGTAAGTGAAGTTTTTGAGATTGGAAAGCCCTTAGGGAGTTGCCAGAGGATTCTGCAGAGCAGAAGAAAGACAGCCTGCTACACTCTCATCCATGGTTCCTGCTGGGAGATATTCCCAGAGCAGAATAGATAAGACAGATCACTTTGATTTTTCTTTCAAAGGACCTACCTGGTATTTTCCAAAAATAGCATAAGAATGAATTAATGTTTGTGCAATATGGAGGATCAGTGAATCCAGAACAGGCATACTGTGGGGAGTGAGATGATGATGTAGACATACCCCCACCCAGGTAAGTGTATGCAAATTGGAGTGATTTTCTGGGGACAGAGAGGTGTGGGAAAGCACTGGGAAACTCAGCATTCAAATGTTGTGACTGCATTTTCATCATTGAGAGTCTTCATGGAGAGATCCTGAGCATTGGCTGGTAATCCTGCTCTGAATGAAAAATATACACCCAGATTTGGGGTTTCTCCATGAAGGAGGAAGACAGAACAGCTTCACCTGGGTTAATTCTGAGTGAAAACATAAACTCTGACACACAGGAGCACTTTTATGTGGGAAAACATATTATTAGAACTTGACTGAAATATGTAGGAGACTTAACAATAATGACACCTAAATTAATGTCTCAAATACTGAGTACTAGAGTTTGGTGATGACTTTCTCACTCTTGTTTAGACTCTCCTTCTTAGGGAAGGTCTTGTGAAAGCAATCTATTTCTTTAAGAAAGCTGTGTTGCAATGTGGATGGTAGAGAGAGTGAAGATCCTCTGGAGATCCTCTGCAAAACACCCTGGAGCCATTTGCATCAATTAACTCCACCACCAGCATGTGGCTGCCTGTAGGCCAGGCTGTTCCCTATTATCTCTTGAAGTGGAGATAATTTTTCATAGAGAAAGTAGGAGGCTTTTGCTTACGAGGATGAGTTCACCCAAGGGTGCTCAATTTAAGGGCTCCTCTGTAGTCTCTTAATCAGAGTGAGCAATTTATAAGATAGTGCTTAAAAGAAAAAAAAATAATTTTCATTTAGTCTGTTGAATTTTACTTAATGTGCTGCAGTTTGTTGTTAGGACTTCTAAGCTCTGATGAGCACATGGTGTGTCACATTCCCAGGATGTGATCCAAGACAGAAACGCAGTGGGGACTACCATCAAATGGTGTCCCTGGTTCCAGTTCTGACTTGAAAAGAGCATCACTAACACCTCTAGCCATGATTTTTTGGCTTTCTTCCAAGGTTTCCTCCCCAACAGATGCTTAAATCCCAGAAGAAAGCAGGGATGAATATAATGAAGCAAATGAACAGCATAGTTAATTAGTAATTAAAGTCTCTTAAAGCAGGTAGGATTGCACTGAATCAAAAAAGAAGGAAGGTTTATTGGATCTCTAACCTTAAAAGATTTTTCTATTGTACCTATCATGCCATTTTATCATGACTAATTTTTAAAGAGTGAAAGATGGGAACGCGTCCTGATGTCTGATACTCAAAGCAGAAACACGGAGCAGTTCTGCCATCTCCAGTAAGACAATCTGGTTTGCTGCAATGGTAGAAGAAGATAAATTTGCAGCCAGGCTACTGATTTCAACAGAGAAACAGTAAGAGAAACAGAAGAAAACACACAGAGAGCAAGCCTATCATTAAAGGACAGAAAGGACTTTTTAAAGAGCTCCTGGGGACAGGCCTCATTATGTTTGTGCAGTACCTGGCACAACAGAGCCCTTCTGAATTCAGTTTTTGGAGCTGCAGACACATCCAACAAAATGACAGCACCAAATACTGAGGCTTAAAATAAAATTTGTGACAGATGTATTAGGGGCAAGGTTTGGAGAGGATGAGGATTGGGGTTGATGGGCTCTGACAAAATTCCATTACAGTGAGTAACATTTTAATTGAAAAACAATAAGAGAACTCAAGGGTGGGGAAGGGACATGGGTGAAAATCAGAGGTCACCTGCCGTTGTGATAATTTAACTGAAGTTTTGGAAATGAATCATTGCAGCAGGCAATGGAAGGTTTCACCTCAGGCAGTGACAGGAAATGCAGGGCTGTAGCTGAGTGCAGAGCATTTTGGGCTCTCAATCAGCTCCAATTGCTTGGGAAAGTACAGCTGTGCTCAGAAATTCTCAGCTTTTCTCTCACTTTCAGTTCGACAGAAAGAAAAATCTCAAGCAGCCTTTTTCAGGTTATTTTTCTCGGAAGCAAAGGGGTAAGTGGGAGGGGAGTTCACAGGAGAAAGACACAAAACTCACAATTTTACTCACATGTCTAATGAAATCACATCCTGTCAGTGGCCAAAAAATAGAAAAAACAACCAATCAAAAATAAAAACTCAAACCCCAACAACCAAACCAAAAAACCCAACAAAAAAACCAAACAAACCTCACAATCCCACGCCTTTGTTTGAAGGAAGAGATACAAACAGCTGCCCAAGAGAAGATCCTATTGAGAGACACTTCAGAAAAGCTCACTTTTGTTCACAAACATGCCATCTAGGCATCTAGGACTTTCTTCTCTGGGCATCAGACTTCCTGGGATGGGAAATGATCTTGCTCATTGCTCAGTTGAGTTTAATGCCAGTATTTATAAATCAGAGTTTTCCAAACTTCTGTTTCCAAGTGTGCCTGACACTTCCTGCAGGTTCTCCTCATTCTGGGCCAGGCTGCAGTGCACATCAAAACAGTCCATATTCCACGGTAGTACACTTTGGAAAGCCATAATCAGATAACTCTGTGTGTGTTTGCCCTTGGGTGAGTAAGGAATGTGTAAAGATCAAGCCATCATATCCTCTTGGTGTGGCACAACTCTATGGCAGCCTCAGCAGCCCAGGAATGGGTTAGATGTGAATGCTTTAATGTTTCTGAATCTGGCTGCAAATGTCTTCTGTACCCAGCCTAAAATGTCTTGGGAACAGATTTGTTCTACAAATCAGTAAATGTTGTGTGGTGTCTCTATGCTTTCAGGTGTCTCTGTATTGTTTTTTATCTCATGTTGTGGACATGGTAAAGCATGGTGGGCTTTTTAAAAATCATTGCAACCATTAGATACCACATGGTGTTGGGCAGGAACTAGCAGAAGAAACCACTGGCATCTCTGAGGCCTTGGATGGATCTTCACTTTGCCTTGATTTCACTCTTGTTCAAACATGGCCCATTTGACAATTGTCCCCTTAAGAAACGATGGGTGACTGAGTGGCCATTAAGTGTTGGTGCACACAAAGAAGCAGCATTTCCATTTTGCTGGTTAAGGACCAGATACTGCACAGTCCTTAAACACATGCATAAATGGATAAGTATGTGCTCGTGCCCCACTGGATTGTGGTGTGGTGCACACTGATATCATCTGGGCTTTACTAGGGTTTCATATGAGAGCTCTGCTGGACCTGTAATACACACAGTGACCTGTGTGCACGACCTACAGGTGTGCTGGTCAAAGAGGAATCAAACTCTGGAAAAGCTCCATAAGAATATAGGCTGTGAGGTGCAAATGGATATAAGGGAAGGTAAAACTCTCCACGCATGATGGATGCCAGGCATGAATTGAGGAGATCCACGGGGAGAAACTTACCCACAGGGTTTATATGGAATAAAGATTTAAAAACATGTGAAAATAGGTAAAACTTAGGCACTGCATTAGATTTTCTTGTTTCCTTACTTTATGCTTAAAAATACCTAAGAAATTATATGCAAAACAAGAATTAACAAATCCCTACCTCAAAAGGACAGGCCAAAATGAAACCAGAATCCCCTCATCTCCTGTCACCCTTAAAATCCCCCAGCATTTTCACAGTCTGATGCATGTGAGACGAAGCATTGAAAAGCCAGGAACCACTTAAAGTTACAGTATCTCACAAAATTTTCATGTCTGTAGGAGAGATGCACCAAATTTTCTTTGCAACTCAGAATATCTGATTTTTTATCATGAATTAATTAAATATTAATTTATTATTAATGTACACTAAAAATGCAAAAAATACGAAGTGCAGCAGAGTGATTTTGAAGTGCAAAATGTAGCCTTTCTAATTTGAAAAATGTTTTACACCCACTTTACTCTGTTATCTGTTGCTTCCCCAGATACAAAACCCTGCAAAGCAATGCCCAAGTAAATCTAAAAACCCTTATTAATTTTATTAACTGCACTATTTGTCATACCTATTGTTAACAGATATATGGTGAATTTTGTACCAAAAGTCTTTTCCCAAGAGAGTCTCAGGGCTCTGAGTATCACAGCAAAATGTCTGTAGATGTTCAAGTGAGATTGAAAGTTTGTTTTGATCTCTGAAGCTTTGCCTGGCTTGAGCACAACCACACAAAAATGCTGCTAGTCCTAGGATACTTTGGTGTTTCAGAGAAGCAAATGGCAGTGTGCAAACTGGAGCTAGAGGCAGGATGAGCCAGCAGGGTGTCCAGGTGGCCAAGAAGGCCAAGGCATCCTGGCAAGAATGAAGAGTAGTGTGGCCAGCAGGACCAGGGAAGTGATTGTCCCTCTGTACTCAGCTCTGGTGAGGCTGCACTTTGAGAGCTGTGCTCAGTTCTAGGTCCCTCATTTTAATAAAGGACATTGAGGTGCTGGAGTGTGTCAAGGGCAACAAGTCTCATGAGAGGACTAGAGAACATTTCTTATCAGGAGTGGCTGAGGCAGATGGGTTTGTTTGGTCTCGAGAAGAGCAGGCTCAGGGGGACCTCACAGCTCTCTGCAGCCACCTGACAGGAGGTGTAGTGAGGTGGGGGTCGGTCTTCTCTACCATACCTGCAGTAAGAGAACCAGAGGAAATGGCCTTAAGCTGAGACAAGGGAGATTCAGATTACATAATAGATTTTTTTTTCACAGCTAGGATGGGCAGACACTGGAATAGTTTGCTCAGGGATGTGGTGGAGTCACCATTCTGGAGGTGTTTAACAGGTGTCTGAATTTGGCATTGGTCAATGTGGTTCGGTGGTTTAGGGGTTACACTGGTGCTGGTCTGATGGTTAGAGTGGATGATCTTAAAGATCTCTCCCAACCTTGATGATTCTATGACTCTGTGTTGGAGTAGGGTTTTATATAGTATGGGGGCATCAGCAGGCCATCCACATGTTTATGATGAAAATCTCAGAGCATGTGAAGTGGCTCTTCTTCAAACATGCAGATTTTTGGCATTTCTGTGAAAGAGGAAAAAACTCTTGTCAGGAGTTAGTAGACTTTAGTACATAAAGTATGCAAATTACTGCATTTCAAATGAATTCTAAGATTACTTTGAGGCCACCCAAACCTCCTAGATAGTAGTTATAGACTAGTTTGGTTTGGACAGGACCTTAAATATTATCTAGTTTCACCCACCCTGCCATGGTCAAGGACACCTTGCACTACAGCAGGTTGCTCAAAGCTCCATCCAATCTGGCCCTGAACTGGAGAATCCACCTTGTCTCCAGAAACCTCTTCCAGTATCTGAAACACTCATGGTAAAGAATTTCTTCCTAACATTTAATCTGAATTAATCTTTTTTGCAGTTCAAAGCCATTTCCCTTTGTCCTCCCACTACACACTCTTGTAGAAAGTTCCTCTCCACCTTTCAAGGTGAATACCTCTGTTAGCATTAGGGTAAATCTTAAGTGTACAAATGTTGAATGGGGCTTGGGTGCTGACAACGAAAAATGATACAGCACTGAAGGTGCTTTTTGACCCTCATCACTGCTGTACCTGAGTTACCTGGAGCATCACTTGTTCCTTCCTGAACACTCCAGCGGGAAAAGGAGCTTTCTGGGGTCCTTAAATATAAACAGTCTATCATTAATGTGACCCAGGAGGGACTAGAACTGACATCTCCAAAGTCCTGTGTTAGTGCCCTGTCCCTTTGTCAGACTTGGTGACAAAGTTGTTCCAAACTTCTGTAATGCAATGGCAATATCAGACCAGGTCTGTCTTGTTTGGGGTGATCTATGAGATGAGCATGAGCTGAGCTGGATGAGTGTGGCTTGTGGATGTGTGGTGGGGTCTGATACAAAGGCTGCAGAAATATATGAACTCTGTGTTACCATCTATTCGTTTGTAAGTGATCAGGCTTGTAACTGCTGTGGTTGAAATTTGCAGTTCTAAATGGCTTTTGTAGATATTTAGATTATATAAGATTTACAGCTTTAATAATATGAATATTAAGGTGACACATTTAAAAGTATAGACTTACTATAATTATTTTTTGACATCTCTCTAAAAGCCGAGGACTGTTTTATAAGTAAAATAACCAACACTAGTATTGCTCAATTCTGTACCAAATTAAGTTTAAGAAGTTTGTACATAATAAATAATGTTATGATTTGAAAATGCTCCATTACATTATGCTAATAAGTCTTAATAAGTATGGATCATCACACACAGTTGTTAGCTTTATTGTTAATCAGATATTTCTCATTAACACACTGTAGTTAAGAATGAAGTGCCCTAAAACTGACTGTGTAATGTTAAATGTAATTTCTGAAACTACCATATTATGCTCTTATAAGTACCTTGGAATTGCTTATTTAATGGAATATTCAGCCCCTGAAATAAATCCTTTACTTTCTACCATTAACTTCACAAAATGTTTTAAGGACAAATACAAGCACACTGTCCTTTCAGGAGAAGGTTGAAGTTATTAGAGGTTTGAGAGATCCTGATCAGCAAATGCCAAATCTAAACTTGTCACAACAGTACTTATAATAGCTGAACTTTCCACCTCCCTGTGAGTGGCCTGTCTTGTCACACTTATTCTACCTGACCTATTTTCCAGCTCTGCACTTAAAGATGCTAAAAAAATGTCTGCATCTCTTGAATGAGGACAGAAAGAATTTTCATAGTGCTGAATCAACAAAAACCCAGTCTGTGGCTGGGGACCTCTGCCTCCTGCTTCCCACAAAAGAGATTTTCCTTCTGGAGCCCTGGACTCTCTCCACCTGCATCATTCACTGGCTGGGGAGTTTCGTAATGAGATGAAGATGCAAGGACCTCATGTTACCTCACTGAACTGATGCATGTCTTAAAGGCAAAGAAAATAGGGAATGTAGAATTGTGTGCTACCGGTGTTCAGTGCAAGTGTTCATCCTGCTGCACTGTCTACATTTGCAAAGGGCTTCAGAACACAGAGCTACTTATCAGCAGCTAACATGAAGAATCAGACCACGGGATAAAGCCCCTCCCACAGTCACCTGGGTGGTTTTCTGGCATGATTTGGGGGCAGTCTGGGCTGATGGCTCAGCACCTGGGAGACTGGTCTGGGAGGGAAGGGGCAGTCCAGCTGTCTGGAAATCAGCCATTCCATCCAGGGTCAGGTTCTGGCCTTTTTTCACTTAGTACAACCATAGTCACAGAGATAGGACATCAGGATACTTAAGGATAGCAGCATCTTGTGCACCTATTTCTTGTCTGACGGTGGCAGTGACAAATATGGATTTACAGCCACTAACAAATTTCTTTGTTCTTCCCTCACTCATATCTTGGAGAGACATGTAGGCTAGAAATTGTACAGTGTACTCATTCTCTGGCACTGGACCCAACTGCCCCATCTCCTACAACTAATCTGTTTTATCATGCCAGATGGGTTGGCTGAATCCAAAGTGACTATTGGAAATGGTCTTTGGTCCATGCAAGCTTCTAAATTGGGCTTTGGGATTTTTTCAGGGAATACTACTTGGCACAGAACCAAACTGTGCTAGGGACTATGAACTGTGCTGACAATCAAGCTCTCTTTTCTGGGAACGACCCTGGCACTGTTTAACTCATTAGAATAGATGTCGTCTAACAACTTTCCAGTTAGTTAGTCCTTGGGGCCACATAATTGATAATATCACACTGAGGAATAAATAATAGTATTCAAGTTAAGAAGAAAATTATTATAATTCCAGCTTTACATGTCAAAAAGCTAAAGGTCATAGGACTAAATCCTCAGAACTTGTTGGGAGTTATATAAGCCAATAAGCAGGCAAGACTATAAATGTTTATTGAGATTTGCACCAAGAAAACCCTATAATGTAGACAGAACTTTTGGACAAGATGCAGCAGTAGCTTCTCCTACTGGGGGTACAGTTGACAGGTTTCAAGGTGTGCTTTTGCTCTTTACAAAGAAGTAAATGTTGTCAAAGTAATAAAATCATAGAATGTTCTGAGTTGGAAGGGATTCAAATGATTATTGAGTCCAGCTCCCATCCCATCATCCACCTAGGCTCGCACCATGTGCCTGACACCATTGTCCAAATGCTTCTTGCTCTGTCAGGCTTGGTGCTGTGACCACTTCCCTGAGGATCCTGTTCCAGTGCCCAACCACCCTCTGGGTGAAGAACCTTTTCCTAATATCCAACCTGAACCTTCCCTGACACAACTTCTGGCCATTCCCTTGGGTCCTGTCACTGGTCACCAGAGAGGAGATCAGTGCCTGCCCCACTGCTTCCCCTCATGAGGAAGTTGTGGATCTCAATGAAGTCCTCCCCCAGTCTCCTCCAGGCTGAACAAGCCCAGAGCCTTCAGACATTCCATGTACTCCTTCTCTAAGGAAGAGAAAGGGAAAGAAAGGGAAAGGTGAGGCTAAGGCAGGAGAAAGGTGTTTGTGCTGGGAATGTGGGGCTGGTAACAAAGAATTGCCACTGTTAGCAGGGAGCAGCACAGATGTCTTGTGTAGACTTCACCTACATGTCAGCACTGCTGCCAAATTCTTATTTCCCCCAGCCAAATTTCTTCATGTTTTCATTCCTCTGGTTCACTCCTTCAATAAATGTTATAGAACTGCTAAGAACTGCAGATGCAACTGTGACATGGATGGCCATGGACCTCATCCTCATTTTAAACACAGTGGACCCTTTATTCCAACAAATACATGGTTTATAGACAGCTTTTCATTCTCACTGGACTTCCTTAACTTTTAGAAGCCTTGGTTAATGTTTTATTTTTTGAACATGTGTAATTCTGCTAAATGAAACAACTAGTCAATGTGAAACTGGTTTCTACTGTCAAATTATTACTGCAAACCCAGAAGGGAGTACTGTGTAGCTGTCGTCAGGTCCCCTGTTCCTTCTCCTGCTCTGCTGAACCAGCACTTTGTCGTCAGTCTACTTCCAAAGAAAAAATGCTTCTTTTTTTTTCTTACTGGGCAATTCCAGGTTTTTCAGAACAGAGCCACAAAGGTGAAAATTACAGGGGAGGGGATGTGGTCTTCCCTCAACAGGATTCCAGTACCATCTGCTGGTAGGAGAAACATGGGTTTAGCCCAGACCTCTCCTCTCAAATCTGTATTCTGCCTGTGTGAGACAGTTCAGTGTATTTTTAATTAATTACTCATGTCAGTCAGAGCTGCTCTGCTAACGCCAGTCATATCTTAACAAATGGGCTCCTCACACCTTTCATAAATATTTTCTCTATCAGATTCAGCCAGAGGGGCCCAGCTTTCAGTAAAAGAACATTTGGTTCAGACATCAAGGTCCTATCTGACTAATGGCATTAGTATGGTGAGTTTATGTCTCACATTATTGTGCATGTGTCTGGGAAATGATATGTAGCAACACAAACATTTGGGGCAATATTCTTCCCTTCTGGCAGATTCAGAACTTAAAAAATTCAGTATGTGACTGGATGTTCTTTGGCCACAGAGACATAAAAGCAGACAGACCCTCAATGGGTCAGTCCCCAAATTATTGATGGTCTTCTGGAGTATTGAATACTTCTAGTTCCTTTTGTGGGCTGTGATTCTGAGAAGCACATCTTTACTTTTGCACTTCTGCTCCAGTCTCATTGAATGAGTTTGCTGTTGAGCTGAGGTTATGTTTTGAAGCTCTTCCTAACCCTAGTTTCAAAAGTCACTCTGGCTTAGTCTAGAGTATACTGTGGGCATCTGCAGAGACACTTGAGCTGTCTTTAATAGGGCTAGCATAGGCACAGGCAGAAATTTGCATGTTTCAGTATAAGCTTCAATATCAATACCCAAACTTATTTCTAAAATTAGTTCAAACTCTCTGTGTGTGTTATAGTCACGTTTCTGACTAATCTAGCTGATAAAACACATTATCCTCTCAGCTTTTATCTGAATTTACATTATCAAAATATTTCTCAAAAATGTTGAACTTATATATCTGGCAAGGTAATGTTGTATATGTTAGTAAATTACTTTTCAAGTTCTACTTTATATCGTAAAGTTTTAGCAAAGATGGAGACAAATCTAGGATATTCAAATGCATAACCCTTAGTAAGGTTTAGCTTTCTTCAACTGTATGAAAGGTATTTAGAGGATGGTAAAAATATTTGTTGCTTATACAGCACAAAATACAAAATAAACATTCTTCATTACTTTTCATTGCAAGCTTTATAGATGGAGATATTAACAGTTTGTTATCATACAATAAAGACCAAGATCCCTAATAACAGTATTTAGAGATTTCTTTCAGCATTTTCTTTTAACTCAAACACAAATCTTAGTTTTCTTTAAAATCCATAAATCATCCAAATTTTATGTGTTGCAGGAAGTAGCCCGTGGGCTAGGTACCCGATGTAACCAGTGGCACATTTCCTGTAGCTGGCATAAGTAGTACTTATTACAGTATTATAGAGTTACCAAACATTAAAAGGTTAATGAAAAACAAATCCTAATGATAGGGTTAACTTACAAGAACTATTTCTGCTAACACATCCTTGCTCCCCATTTAAATATCATTTCAGTATTTAAATATTAATATACTGCAGGTTGATTATTATTATGCTTGGAATTAAATTATCTTTGTTATATTAAAATGAACCACTAAACACCAATTTCACTGTTGAATATTCTGATGTGATATAGAGTCTGAAAATTTTTGCTAAAATTCCTCAAACATGTTTCTCTTTTTATGCTGAAAAGCCTTATGTATTCTTAAGTAATTCAGCATCACATTTAGACTTCTGATGACTGCCATGATAAATTTAGATGTGTCACTAGGGATTTGGGGTGCAGTTTTATCTTCAGTTTAACCTGATACAGCCTACTTTTGCGTCTCTGCCCCACTCACATATTCCAGCCCCTTCCTCACACAGTATCTGCAGGTCATGTGAATGTGCAGGGAGTTGATGTGGAAATTAACCCCATGGAAGAAAAAAAGATATTTTTTTTCTGCTGGTTTAGCAAACAGACCCATTTGTTCAAGGTGATGGTAGGCCTGATGTGAGGAGTGCTGCCAGGTGGGAAGGGGCAAGACCTGGCTGTCCCCTCTTGGTAGCAGCTCCAGCCCCAGGGTAAGTATAACATGATGTTTTGTCTCTGCCTATTTAACTCTTCTATCATCCCTACCTCCCAGATTTGCTGCTTCCTTGTGCCTGCAACATACAAGGCACAAAGTATGTCAAAAAGTATAAAACCCTTGAAAGGATGGCAAAATACTAAATGAAGGGGAGCAAGCATGCTCTGTCTCTCATACACATCTGTGGCAGAAATTGCAAGAGAGTCTGCCCTTTTTGCAGCCACAGTGATAAGGAGGGGATGCTAGAGGAAGAAATTAGATCAAAAAACTTGAAGCCTACACACAAATTACTCCTTCCACTGCCTGGACTCCAGGACTGCTGCTCAGGAAGGCCCAACATGGGACCATGACCAGCTGCTCCACGACCTTTAGTCAACATTGGGTTGCAAATGTGTTTGATGCATGTAGCTCTGTTACATACAACACAGATATTATGTATTAAGCCTACTATAATCTTTAACCAAAAGAAGATTGGTGAGAAACAAGTGTCTTAGGGTTGCTAAATATTTTAAATACAAAAAGATTGAGAATACTTGTTTCTTATTTCTTTATTTATTGTGAATGCAAGTGAAATGCACAGCTCAGGCTGCATGAGAACTTGATAGAAAAAAGGCAATGCATAGCTGTTAAAGTCATCACCTTGCAAAGAAACTGTTAATTCAAGATGCTGAAAAGATAACAAATGTCTGCTGAGATTCTTTAACCTGGAATTTTTATTCACTCCTGCAGAGCTTGGATTGGTTTTTAAATAGTGTTGGTATTGAAGAGGACATCCCTGTACATCCAGGTGCCTGTTCCAGTGACAGGAGTTTCAGGATGTATTCAGAGCCCCCTGGCTATATTTCCAGAAGACTTTTCTGGGGGAAGCAGGTCTATGTTTTATCTCAAAAGTATTGGGACACCAAGATCTGGAGTAAATAGTACATAAATCCTAAAAATATTTACATTAAAAATATTCTCATGGGTTTTAATTTACCTTTTGAGGTCCTGCATGCCTGCCTTTGAAAGTGGGTCATCTTACAGAAATCCTTTGCAACTTATTACTTGCAGGAAGAGAAGGCCTTTTCAGGCATCTCCTCTTAATGATCTGAAATTAGTAGTTACAAACCTTAAGGCCCATACTAGTGACTCTGCTTCTTAATCCTTCCTGCAGGCATGTTCCATTTGCAATGTATTTCTGTGATCTGTTTGCATTATTGAATTTGCCTCTTCATTCCCATTTGCTGAGTTATTAATCAAATATGTGCTGCTAGAAAGCAGAATAAAGGTGAGGTGTTTTGACAAAAATCAAAGTTCTTTCTTTCATGTTCAGAGCATGTGTTTGGGTTGAGTTTTTTGTTGATTTTTTTGTTTGTTTGTTTGTAGTTGTTGTTTTATTGTTGTTATTTTTGGATGGTTTTGGCTTTTTTTTTTTTTTCCACATCATTGTGTTTGGCTTCCCACTCACAGGAACACCAAAGAACATTTGCACAAAAATTAAACCTCACCAGAGAGCAACTGGTATTTTCCTCCCACTTCCTCAATAGAAAACCAGGGGAAATGCCCACTCCAGTGTATGGAGGTTCATATACTGTCTCAATGGGCAGTTTAGATTTCTTGTAAAATTCACAGCAGACATACAACCTACTTCTAATTTCTGCCCAAGACATGAAATCGAACCTGACAGTTTTTAGTTACACACAGCCACTAAAAGAAACATTTCTGCCGGAAAACAAACACGAAACCCACTTAAAAACCAAAGCTGGCAGCAACCAATTACCTATAAATCCAGCCTTGCCATGCTTAACTTGTGGGAAAAACTATTTGCATGGTACTTTATATTGCCCAGGTGCTCCAGAAATGGTAACTCAGACATGGCAGTGTTTTGCAGAAACTTAAATAAACGGTGGCGTTACCTCCCACGGCCAGAGTCAGTAGTGGAGGTAGGGTTTGATCCTGGCATTCCCAGTACTTGACTCTGGGTTTTCTTTTGGCTCACCAAAAGTGCACAGAGTTTTACAAGAAGGGAGTCCTTGCTTCTGCCAGGTCCTCACAGGCTCCTCAGGAAGAAACAGGAAAAATGGCCCGCTGCAGATTCACTTCACAGGCTTTGGCCAAGGAGACTTCTGTGAAAACCTGCGTCTTTCTTCTCTGCTTCCATTTTTTATCAGGGAGCAAGGGCTTCCAGAAGTTACAGATTTAGATCTAGATCTAGAGCACTTCTCTCATTCAGGCAGGCTGGAGGCCTGTACTTTCTGGAGATTATAGGATCTTTGACACCATGGCATCACAGATGCAGTGACATGGAGCTGTTGTGGCACCAGACTGTGGAGGGACTGTTCATCCCAGCACTGTGCTCTTGGTAGTTTGGCAAATTTCAACATCTCTGTTTAAATTGGGGCACTGACAGTGCCAGGGTTTTCTTCCAGGCCCTCAAAAGACAGCAGATGCTGTTGTCCAACTCTGAAAGTCTGCATTTGGACAGGACTTCAAAGATTTTAGAATTTCCATATGAAGATGCATTAGAACCCTCTCTAAGCAGTTGATAATATTCAAACATTTGCTTATTTCATGGTTTCCTCTTTCTCTCCCCACCATTTCCACAGAAAATTTTTTTTGTGTTTCTACTTCTCATCTGAAATGGAACATTTTATTTTTTTCCCCTAAACTTTGAGATTTCCCCAGATTTTTATTTGGTGTAAGTTGCTCAATTGGGTATAAATACTGCCCATTGTAACTACCACTGGACTCTGACAAGCTGCTAGCAGCTCTGCTCTTACTGTTATTTCACATATGCCCATTTGGAACAAGTCGAAGGGGGCAGACCAGGGGGAGGCTTCTGATGCTGATCTCTGAAGATCAGGGGGCAAGCTCTATTTGATGGGTTTCCACAAGAGTTTCTATGTTGCTGCTAAGCACAGAAACAAGCTGCCAGCATCCCTCCAGCCATAGATGGCTGCAGATCTGTGGTTTAACTCATGAATGTCCTCTGCCTGTCTGCCACTAACCCTCTGCCAAAGACAGTCTTCAGCAAAGGCTGCTCATGGAGAGGTCTGTAGGAAAGACTGCTCAGTTTGTGTCAGGTTATTCAAAACAGTCCAAGTACTTGTTTTGAAACAGGTCTGCCAATGGTCCTGAATTGGAGGAGGAAGAACCAACATGTTCTGCTGCAGCAGTGGAGCTGAGGGATGGTCACTTGCAGTTCTTGAGCACAGGCAATCAGCAAATCCAGATGAAGAAAGACTATAACAGACAGACTGGATCAAGCTGGACACAGTTTATCTGGAGATGGTAGGGAAATCACTGGCAGTCTTGGCTTCTTTGGGTTTCTTGTCACTGCACAGAAGTTAAGATACAAGAGATCTCTTGTGTAAGGTGTGGGCAAAAACCACACTTCACTGCCTGCACAGTAAAATTTACATTAAAAATTATAACTGTGTATTGACATATTGACATCCATAGAATTCCACATATGAATATTGAATGAGGCCACAAAAACACTGTGGACCTTTGTTGTGGTGGCTGGGAATATGATGTGAAGTATGATGAAAATCTCAGGTGATGCCTGTCTGATTTTGCCTGGCTGTTGAGAAAAGCTAGACAGCAAGGGTGAAGTTTTTCTGGTCCAAAATATGATCTCAAAGAGGTTGTAAATAATAACCTTCTTCCTGATGCATTTGAGTGGACTGAAGCCCTGCCCATCAACAGTTTACTGGTGCTGCAGCAGAGCATCCCATGCCCAGCTTTCCTTGCGTCCTACTCTAGCCCATCACAGGAATGCCCATGGGTGACTTTTCCTGAAGTGAACTAGTCAGAACTTCTGGACAGAAACATTTTTTTGTAAAGGTAATGACATTTAAACAGTATCTCATGGTGTTGCTCCTGCTTAGCGAGCCTCAGCCTAAAATGTTTTGTAATATCAGTTATGCCACCAATATCACTCACTCTCATTCACTGTGAAGCCAGCAACAGCAAAAAACTCAATCACATCAACAACCCTCTGCTGCCTGATGAGTGGATTGGTCAGCATAATTCACAGCACTGCAGGTGAGTTTTAGCAGTGCAATTTTATCCAGGAACATGGTGCTTTCACACATCTGATCGAATAGCTGTGCTTGATTTTTGTATCTCAGGATGGGCCCAAAGGATATGATGATTTGCAATAAAAATATAGCTTAAAATGCCTTTGTGAAAGAACTACTATTTTCACAAAAAAAAAATCCATTATTCCCCAAACTTTCCCCATCATAGTAACATGAGTAAAAGATGTGTAGTCCCATTTCTTATGCTTGTGCATACGGAGAGCAGCACCTTTGGGGCTATTGACAAACACGAGGCAGCTGTTACTTGCCAAGTGGTTATTTTTGCAGAGCAGACCAGGACACTTGCTGTATTGCCCTTATCAAAACAAACGCTCTCAGCTTTGAGGGTAACACTTGCCAGTGCAGGGTGGGAGCTGCAAGGAGGGCAAGCAGGGCAGTGGTGGAGCTTGTTACTCGATGCTGCCGAGGTGTGAGGGGACAGGATGCCATCACACCACCACACCTTCTTGCTGCAGCAGCCGCCTATATGTGCACACTTTCTGATGAGAGTGGATTGAGGACCTGACAAAGCCATGGTGTTTGTGCAGCATGACTACCAGTCAGGGCATTTCATGCTCTGCAGATGTGGGCAGAGACTCCTTGGGGTGAAAACAAGCTCATCACACTTCAAACTTTCATATTTGAAGCTTTGCTCAGTACTCGTTGCTTATCAGATTTTCACTGCAGTATGGGTTGTCAGCCACTTCTCTGGAGATACTTTAAAATAGTGTCACCAGTATCTGATCTTCTCACTCTCCCAAGATATCACCAAAATTGCTTTTGCTTTCACTGCAGGGGTGAAGGACTAAAGAGTGTCAAGGGTCTCTTTACCTTATCAATCCCTTCTGCTCCCTCTTAAATGTGTTTGTAAGCTCTTTTTATGACGAGCCAGTTGCAGTGGGGGAATTCTGGTGCTGAGACTTCTTCACTCTCTGCCCATGAGACAAATACTTAAAACTCTGACTTGCCTTAATTTTCTGCTGGGGTAGGACTCACTAGATTTGATTTGTACTCTTACACAGTGCCCATCCCTGTGGTACTTGAGCTTCCTCTCACTTCCTCTAAGATTCCCTTCGGGTTAGTTTTGAGAAGCAAGAGTGACTTGTATTCCTAATCAGATATAAAATGGGAGAAGAGATGCTTATAGAACATAATTTTTATGTCATGTGGATATCTCTGTGTTGTAAATCCCAAGTTATTGTACAGTTGTTGATTACTGATTCTGCTCTTTGAAATTCAAACCTGTGGTCTTCTCAGGAGGCCTGACAGAATTTGACAGAAAATGATTACCTTGCTATGGATTTTTTTTGTCCATCTAACCCACTGAATTTAATAAAATATTGAGAAATGGTTTCAAAAGAGGGTTCCAGAACATGGGGGAATGAATTGTCCTTTAGCAGCTTGTAGAGGATTTAGATAATTTCTGGATTAGCCTGTTGAATTTCATTTAGGTCCTGGTTCTGCAGAACATTTTAGTACTGCTTACTTTGCTGAATGAATACGGATGGATCTGAACACAGACTCAGAGATCATTACGTATTAGTGAATGAGATTTTTAAAGGTATTTAAATGTTTAACTCATTAAGTATCTTTAAAAATCTGTCTTTAAATACTTTGCTGAATTAGGGCTGTAATTCCACCTGAATTCTCCGTGGGCTGGAGTCTCCAGTTTGCCAAGTTCATTTGATCCCTTTAGACTTCCTCCTGACATTTCTCTTGATCAGCAAATGTGTGTTGAAATACACCTTGTTCTGTCTATAGCTGGCATTTAAAATACATTCATTAAACACGTTGGGTAATGCGTTATTAAAGAAACACCTTTTATCCTTCTCTAATCATATTCTTGGTACATCTCTCATGATGCAATAGGTGCTGGGTACATTTCAAAGGTGTGTAATTGTGTCTCAGAGCATTGTGATGTAACAGGCTTCTCAGGTATCATCCTTCCATGCATGAGACAGGGTTGGGTTGATTTTTGGGATGAGAGCATATCTGATATGTTGGAACTGGGTGGAGGAAGAGGTTGGTGGTAATGCTGCTGGAAGGTCATGCAGGGTTATGGTCCAGTGCTCTTTCCAGAGCAGCCACTGGTCCGTGCTGGGGACACGATGCAGAACAGGTTGGATGGGAACGTGTGTCCCATGGGCTGACCAGGCTATAAAAGCCTGAGTGACAGAGCCAAGGCATGAGGGGAGCACAGGGAGGGCAGTGGTCTCTCTGCACAGAGCCTGAAGCAGCAGCTCCACAGCACCAGTCCTGCTCACCCTGCTCTGAAGCAGGGGAGGTGTGCTGTGCCAGGGCAGGTGACACAGAGAACGCCCATCACCCCGCACTGCAGGTGGGGTGTCACAGCCTGCACACTCCCCCCAGGAAATCTCTGCCTGTCCATCTCACCCTCACCTTATTGCTGAGCTTTGGGAGGAATGTGAGTGCTTCATTGACCACGGGGTTGAATTTCACCCATATTAAAGCCCTTTGAAAACTTAAACTGGCTTGCTGATGAGATACACAGAAACACTTCCGTTCTCCTGTGTTACCATCTCTGAGTTTTGCCCTTTCTGAAACACAAAGCACCCACGGAGGGATTTCAGACCTTGTGGTAGCCAGCAGTGAAAGAAACACTATCCCCCTGTAACACAGGGAGCACTCCGTTGACTTAAGTCAGGTTTGGCTGAAGGAATTTCCATCAGCTTTAGCTTCGTACACTAAAACCTGGCATAAACATGATTGAACATTTTTGAAAGTAGAGAATAAAACAGACCTGTGAGAGGAATCATCATCAGACCCGCAACAACTCAAAATCTACCACCTCTCCGCGCTTGTGCCGTTTATCAGTATTTAATACAAATAGATACACAGTGGAGCAAAAGGGAAGAAGAGAACCCCACAGGACATGACTTCCAATTAGCAGGGGGTCACATCCCCTGCTGTGATTTACTATTGGAAAAACATGCAAAAGATAATTGAACATTACACTCTCCTCTCCCCCTGCTGCTGGCAGCATTAGGAGAGGAGCTGCTCTGGACCCCTTGGGGAGGTGGGGAGAAGGATCAGGCAGATACATGCAGAGCCACATAATAACAGTGATTCATAACCTCGTGGCACTAAACTCACTGGGCCAGATCTTTAGCTAGTGCCCGCTGGTGTAGCTTCATTGACTTCAGGAGGGAGATGCTGATTTACGTCAGCTGCAGATCTGGCCCATTTATTTTTTCTCTCTAGGAAAGCAATAAAGTATACAGAGGGAGACCAGGATGTGCAGTGCTCCACAAGGCAGCATGATGGGATTCTGCAGAGGAATGCTAAATAAAGAGATAGTGACCACTCCTGCTATGTAAGATCAAGTTATGCTGTCCTTGTGCCTCTATGAGTTGGCTTAAACTGTGAAATTTGCTATTTTGGGCTTGAAATGCCCAAAGAAACTGAAGAGGTGTTAGTTATAAACTCCACCAATCAGTCAAGGAAAATTCACTTTCTGTGCAGTTTTAGGAACAGACTCTTGCTACCAGAATGATTGTCTGGAGGTGCAGCCTGGGGACGGTGCTCGTGTCGCAGTACAGCTCCGGCAGTGACTTGCAGCGCGACCTTGAGCAAATCCCTCAACAGTCCTGCTGGTCTGACTTTCCTCCTTGCCTCTTAAGAAGATTTTCTTTCCTTTGTGTGATTGCCTGGGAATTTTACAGCTTTCTAGGAATAAAGGCAACCCTTTTCTGATGAGGCCCAGGCCAGACACAGCTGTCCCTTCTTTAGGGCTGAGATTACACACGATTCACCCCAGCCCTGGGTAGGACAGTCAGCAGGGGGATTTTAGCACTTCTGGGGTGCAGGGGTCCTAGGACAGGCTGAGATCTGTGCAGCTGTGCCAGGAATATCGCTGCTGTAGGAAGAAAGTTTGCTATGGGGGCACCAGGGCCCTGGGACCCGCAGGCTTTACCCATCCCGTTTGGCACAGGCTGCAGAGAGGAATTTCTAATGACAAGGTTTGGAAATGTTAGCAGTTTGTAGTAGCTCGTGCCTGCTTTCACTAGCTGAACCAGGCAGTGATTTAATGGCATGTGTGGCTCACAGCTAGCTCATGCATGCCTGCCTGCTGCACTCTGAGCAGCCCGGTGTGGGAAGGTGGGCTGTCCCCTGATATTGTACATACCCCTGAGAGGCTGCTGGGGAGCCGTGCCCATCTGTGCTGAGCTGTGTGTGACTGCCAGGGCCCGGGTTCAGCACTGGGAACTGCATTCACAGGCACAATAGTTCCCTCCCTAGTGACCAGCCTTGATGTAGTTGCAAGAATACATAACCAACATGTCTGCTTAATACTTTTTCTTTTTATGTGGCTTTCTGTTCCTGTCCCTCTGTATTGCGATGTTGTCAGCTGCTGGAGGCAGGGACCATGACTTTATATACCTCTGCTAAATGCTAATACACTCATCACATTGCTGCCTAGCGAGCGAGACACCGCGCTGTGAGCTGGCTTCAAAACAGCAGGAGCTCTGTCTCACTTTCCCAAAGACTCGGGTGGTGCTGGGGCTGGAGTTTAGGTGCCTGTACTGGTGAATTGGAGAGAATTGTGCTGATCTGATCTTTACTGCAATAGCACCTGAAGGGGAAGAAACAGGAAGAACGAACCTTGGTATTGTCAGCTCCGCGCTTAAAAATAATTCTTTCTTTTTAATCCTTAATTAAGCCTCTATCAGCTCAGAAATCTTGATACTTTAAAATAACTAATATTGGGCTGTTCCTGGTGTTCCCCTTTTTCATTCATTCTTTTTGGCATTCATTTCTTTCCTTTCCCTCCTCCTTACACTCCAATTTCCTGACTATGAAACTTTAAGCTTTATTTTAATGGGGAGTGAGATTATGAGGAATCAGATGAATCCAGGAGCTGAATGATTAAGGAAAAAGTATACACAACAACACAAAAAAATTCCATGCTTGTCACATCAGAATTTGTTGCTGCTAGAGAAGTCCTAGGAAAGAATTAGACCAAGGCTAGTGATGGAACCTGGGAAATGGTGTTTCCAAAATTTTTATTAGCAGCATATACCAGGTTCATCAAAATTAACTTTCTTGATGCAGTTTTTCAGCATACTATTTCCATTTCATAGCTGGGGAGCTGGGACACCAACAACTTGCCCAAAGTTACTCAGGCAATCCACAAAAGAAAGAGAGACAAAATAAACAACAAATGTGTTAGAATCCTTGGTCAAAATCCTCATCAGCAGGCCACTCCTTCCGGCAGGTGAAATGAGCTGGAGAAGAAGGTTAGTAGCACCAGCTTAGCCACCCCAGGCTGAATTAGGGTTCAGTGTAAGGAAGCAGGAAAATGTGTGGCTGTCTGTCTGGAGGGTATTTGCACTAATAAAACCGCTGAGTCTGGGAAGTTGAGCGTTTTCCCGTGTGATTGCTGCTGTTTCATTTTCTGGTCATGGTGGGAACAGCCTTTCTGCTTCTTAATAGAATTAGTAAAACATCCAAACATTTCATAACTTTAATGGCTGTAGAAGTGGGAGAAGCTCCAGCTGGTAGGAGTAGAGATGGCTCCTGGTTTTCCAAGTCAGCTTGCCCTTTCTTTGGGGCATTTTTGGTGGATTTGGGGCATTGGTGAATTTTTCTTTGAGCTACTTCATTTTAGTCATGTAATGTCTTCTCACTGTTTAAGTCTAGACAGAAGAAAAGGGGAGAACAGATAAGTAGGGGTGTAAAGTTAACATGTAAAGAAGCATCCCAGAAATTGGAAGAGATACATTAAATATACCTGTAAAAATTATGTATCCACTGCATCTCTGACTGGGCACACAGATTGAATGAATATTCTGTTTGTTTAGAACATAGAAAATTAACATTTTAGGATATTATTAAACTACATTTAATATGTGCTTTTGTTGAAGTCAGTAAGTAAGGAAATAAATAAATAGCTAATGAATTCCATGGGCTAGCAAAAAAAGGGAATTTGTAGTGACTAGACACTGAGCAGGAATTTGGGAACACTGCTTTGTGTTAACTGCCAAAATGAGTCATCTGCAGCCTCTTTGGTGAAGCACATCGAGGACTGAAAGAAGATGCTCCAACTCACCTGTAAATGTTTTCAACATTAGAATGTTCCCCAGAGCATCCACTCCCATCTGCACGGCTCCTTCACTGTCTGTCTGCAAGCAAAGCCTACATTTATGACTCACAAAATCCTACGTGGGGATACTTGGTTGCTGCTGGAGGCAACCTCTGCAGGTACCCAGTGTGGGAGACCAGCAAGCCTGGTCTGAGGGACAACTTTCAGTTCTCTTTGGAGACCAGTACAAACCACTAAGTTTTTCCATCAGTTTAGAACAGGAGTAACCCCTTTCTCTCAAAAGCACCATGACACTTCTTTGGTAAATATTCACTTGTCCTTGGTGTATCTTACTCTGCAAACAGCTCCGTGGATCATTTTTAGATGGAGAGAGAATTGCTGTACAGTATCACAGGGTGTGACAAGGGGTAGCAGGAGTGGACTCCGAGTATTTGCACTGTGCCTTGGGAGCCTGTGATGAAAGGCGAGATTCAAGTACAAAGTATTATTATTCTAATGACGTCCAACTCTCACTGAGCTGTGCCTTGTGGAAGTGTGTGAACTTTGGAGCATGCCCTGATGAATGTGAACCATGACAGCTCTCTGGAGATGCAGGGGATGCTGGCAACAGCTTAATCAATTATGACAGCAATGGTAAGATCTGTCTAGATTAGAGCACTTCAAAAACTACAAAGCCTCAGGCTTCTCTGTCTAGGTTTTTTCGAGAGTAGGACAATGAAGGAAGTAGATTGATTTGGGTCCTTTGAAATGTAGTAATACTAGCATCTGCTGGCTTAAATGCAAGCACAGCCAGATAGTTCTACCATCTGAAGAAGCAGGACAGTATAGGAGGCAGTGCTGTGAATTTTAGAGTTATGCTTGACTGTGAATGGGTTAGATATGATGTTTCCCTGGGAGAAGGGTGGGTTCTCTCAAATATGTTATTGTAAAATAAGACAGGAATGCAATAAAACAAAAGGAAAACATCACACGGAAAATATCTATTGGGGAATGGCTAACTGCAAAAACATCAGATCAAAGGAGGACGTTTTCTGTTAGGAATCAAATTATCCTCTTCCTTTCCAAGTCAAATGGACCTATTTGAGGAACAGATAGGCAAGATAAAACCTCTCAGCCAGTGATTTTATCTCCCTCTCAAGTGTGTGTGCATGTGTGATTCTCAAATAAACAAAGCAGCAGAACACAAAGAGTTGTGTGAGCATGACCAATTACTTGACTAGGTGTGTATTTTCACAAGAGGAAGGAGAAAATGAAGCCAGGTGAGGCTCAAAGTTTCCAAATCAGCAAATAGGAATAAATATGCTATTGCTATAACTGTATTTCCTAGATATTTTCCTCATAAGCAAGTCACAGACTAGATACTCAGCTGAGTGGAGTATTCAGCTATATGAATATTTCATGTTGTATGAAGCTGATCAGGTCACTTGAAAACCACTGGTCCTTTTAAAGGGCTTCACAAGTAGCTGCTCAATGAGGTGCCCAGACATTGCACAGAGTTGTCATTTCACATTGGCAGGAGTGGCTGCATGCAGGGATGTCTTTTGCAGAGGCTCTGCTGCTCAAGAATGAGTCACGGCCCCCTCATCCCCAGAGTCTACCCCTATTTTCTGTAACTGTTCCTGACAGCTACATCCCTTCCTGCTGCCAGAGCACGGCTTCATCTGGATCTTAGCAATAGGAAATCTGAATCAAGAGTGCAGGAATGATCCTGAGACACACAGTGTGTTGCCACTATTTGCCTCCTGGCCTGGCTGTGCCACTTACGTCTTCAGTGATGCATGAAAGCTTTTTTGCACCGCAGTGGTGTCACCTGTGGCATTGCCCCATCACTGTCTGACGTACCAGAGGTGGGGACAGGAGTCAAGCATGCAGGTCTCATGTCTGGTGTGTGAAGCCTGGCAGGTCTTACGCAGTCTGGTGACAGCAGTGAGGGCTGGAAGCAAAGCTGCAGCTGTACAATTAAGTGAGCAAACACGGCTGGGCTTGTTCAGGAAACAATGCTCTCCGACTCCCGAGGGAAGAGTGGCTTTGCCAAACACCTTGGCTTTGGCTAGAACCTCCACCTGCTGCTTGCATTCTGGGTTAATGCCCTGTCTGAAGCTAGAGGGTTGGAGCAGACCTGTGGCACTGACAGCCCTGCATGCATGGCAGGAGACACACTCACTGCTACTGCACGGTGCTGGCGTGGGTGAAGAACAGGTTAGGGGTGCAGTCTTGGCTCCAAATGCTGCTCCAGAGGTTGGTAGCAGGCCAGTTTACAATTCTTCCTCCCAGGGTTAGGCAGGACTCTGGGGAGCAACCATTTGGGTTTGACTCTCACTGCAATATCTTGGGGATATGACGACGTTTCTGTTTTCTCCAGAAAAAGTGGATCAATGACATTCACTCACTGAAGCAAAGCACCCTGAGGTCAGACCATGAGGGGGGAATGAGGAGTGCCACACATTGCTGTGGGCTGACAGCCTGCTGCCTATGCCATGAAACCTAAAAAACCCCATGAAGCATTGCCATCCTTCCTTCACATATTGTTTGAAATTACTTTCTATGCTTGGCCAAGCTTAGATAAAACTGATTTTATTGCCAAGCAGGGCCCACAGTATGAACCCAAGCACCTAGAACAGTGTTGATGTTTGGTAGGAGATCAGAGTATACCACCACAGACCCTGATTCATGTGAAATAAGGGACATAAGTCAAAGTGTTAGGCAGATGGCTGACTGTGAGTGCCTGACTTTGATGTTGCAGCTCTTTCTCCCTCTTTATTGCATAGAAAGGCACAGTCTGGCAGTACTAAATGCTAGGCAATGAATCACTTACTTAATGACTGTAATAGGCAGCCAGAACACAATCCACAACCTTTTGGGGTCTGTCCAGCGTCTACTTGCCTGTCTGTAAGCACACATTTAGAAATAATAATTGACCCTGAATTCATAAGGTCAGTACTTTTACATACCTATGTTTTTATGATGAAAAATAACAGTGTTTTCTTCATGGGATTTAATTTACAAAGAGGAAAGGATTGGACAATTGTTGGACTGGTATTATGGGAATAAGAAGGCTGTAACTCAAAAAAGTGAATAATCATGAAAGGTTTTTGACCTTTCTTTTACTTTTAAAAAATTTTCTTTTCCAACCTTGCTGTTTTAGAGCTGCATAGTCACTTTAAGAAAGTGAATTTGTTGCCAGTGTGAGAGAGGTTTTCAACGTTACCCCAAGGCCAGCTGCCACCCAGCTGAATATTGTAACAGAGCAAATAGTTTTTTATTTCCACCATGAATAGAGACCAGGCTGAGTACCCAACTGCAGCATCTTTTGCAAACTCTCCTCAGTAATTAATGAAGTGCAGAGACCACTACTGCATGTGGTTTATTATCATTTAGGATGGCTGGAGATTACCTCCACAGTCACGTCTCCACAGAAAACCCAGGTTGTCTTTCCTTACCATGTATTAAATCATCTTTAAAGCATCTTCTCTTTGTCCTAATATACCTGTTTAGTTCCTAGGTTGAAATCTGGCATAATAACTTTCTCAAAGTATTTTTAAGTAGCTTTCACCATGATTATCTGAGTTGCACTCTGCTTTCCCTGCCTACAACATGAAAAATAAGCACTCACCAAGTCTTGCTTCTTTCTGTCACCTTCCACAGCCATCTGAGATGTTACACAGGCTGATGCCTCTTCTTCATCTGTGTTCATGCACTTCTGGATGGGGCTGAAAATGAGTTAGAAGAATCTGTTTGCAACTTCCTTCTGGCCCTTGTGCCCAATTTGCCTTCCATTGATACCATGGAGGGGGAATAGGGAAGGGAGCTGTATGACTTGGTTTGGTGTTTTTGCTCTTGTCTCTTGATGGCCACACTCACTGGGCAAATGCTGGGCTGGGAGGGTGTTGTTGTGTCCTTTATGCATTCTGACCAATTTCTATCACTCATTGCATGCTCTGTCTGTCACAGCCATGATTACTGACTTTGTACATGGCCCTGGAAGCTGGAAGGCTTTGGGAAGATAACTGGATTTCTCTGGGGAGGCATGTTGCTGTGGACTTGGGTTTATTAACTCCTGTTGAAAAAATGACTGAGCCAAACTGCCCTTTGTGTTCACAAATCTGGTTGTAAAGTTGTTATAGCCTACAGAGAATGTAAACACTCTCCATTTGCACCCAGCAGCATTGCCAAATTCTTTCCACCTATTTTTTTTTGTCTCTAAATTTCCACCACTTCCACAAAAAGCAGTAATTTCACAAAGAACAAGACGACTGCAGGAGTGTCAGTAAGTTCCAATGGGCATTTTGAAGCCCATCTTGTCTGCATCAACTTAAAAAAGATATCTATATCAGCATGATATGGTATCTATATCAGTTCAAAAGGATTTGAAACACCAGGTCTGACGTCCCAGATCTGCATCTGAAATGAAAATGGTGAAATGAGGAAGAAACTTGGACTAGTTCTGGAAAGTCTGTGAGGTGAAAGGTGGCCTTGGTCTCTCCACAGACACAAGTCATTGATTTTTCTTTTCCTGGTGGTTTCTTTGGAAGGTAATTTTTTTTCCATTAAAATGATTCATAGACTTTTAGATACTGAGCTTTCATGAACAAGAAAGTTGGTGGCTTTTTTCCAGACAATAGTATGCTAAGTTTTTCCACAAGAAACAAGTGATAAAGGGAGATGAAAAACCTGAGAAATTTTTGAGGGGAAATTTTACTGTATAAGAAAAAGAAATCTATTTTTCTTTGCTGAAAAAAGGCCCACAAAAAGCAGAGAACAGCTGGGCTGCATGTTCCTAGAAAACAAAAAATACCTTTAACCTCCTGTCTTTTGGAGAATCCAGCATTTTTCACCAGGCTGAGATTTATGAAGAGCATTAGAGTTAGTAACCAACAAAGAACATAGAGGGACAAGCTTTAATGTACCTGCAGAGGCAAGGATTGAACTTTGGTTTTATGATTAATCTAAAAGACAGCACTTCTGGTGGTTCTGAGCCCTTCTGACATGATCTAGCCACATTTGTTTAGATCTGACTCAGATGTGTGACTATCTGCCACGAAATCACTGGCACCAGTTTTGCAGCACAAACTATGACCTACAACTTCTTTTTTTTAAAATTTTTATTTTTTTATATTTTTTTATTTTTAAATTGGTCCAGGTCCAGACTCAGAGCAGTTTGGCTTCCTGAAAACCAACTCAATTCACAATTCTGCCTCTTTGTGCAAACTAAGAATGAGCACAGGTTTGAGAAGAGGATTGTTCTCAATGGTATATAAATAATTCCATGTACAGACAAGTAGAGTAAGCTGGTTCTCTTTCCTCAATAAGCCTGTTAGTTACTGGTATTTTTCTGAGTCTGAGATGTGCTAATAGCATGAAGGGGAAATCCCTAATATGTGACAGATTGATGCTGTGATATTCCAGAGGCTGAGTGAAGTTTTACCACTTGAGAGTGTGATGTTCACTCATGAGATCCCAGCAGAGCTGGTTAATTTTTTTCACCAATTTAAGTCACTGCTGCAGAGGTTTTTGCTGTGACAGAAGGAGGGAACTCACTCTGTTCCCATGTTAATATTTGACTACATCACAGTTTGAGTGACCTATTAATTGATCAGTTGCAAACTGCTGAAATGACAGTTTTGTATGTGTGAGTGTAGAGAAAACAGGGAACCCTATTCAGGTCAGGTCTTAAGGCTGTGCAAAGATCCACAGTGGTGGATTATCTGCAGACAATGTCTGGGGGAATCCTGTATGTTGCATGCTGTGATAATTATCAGTCTTAGAAAAATGCTGGTTAATGTCTGAAATTCCTGGAGTTATGCAGTTTCTGTGTATAAAACAATGTGTTCTATTGCAGCTGTGCAATTTGCCTTGCTAAAAACGATTACACAATTCTAATTTTTCTCATCTTGCAAGTTAAGTCTTATTTCATTAGAAGACAAATTGGAAATGTGAGGGAGACAATCTAGGTGAGAAGTTTAACTGTGCTGATGCCACAGAACGAAACTTAATCATGTGTAGCATCAAACAAACAATACAACAAATTGATTTGCATATGGAAAAATCAAACAAGATGATTATTTAAGCTAAATCGGTTGGATAACAGCTGAGTGAAAGACATAGAAATAGACGCTAAAATGATGTGTTAAGGTGAAATATTCAAAGATGTGAAAATGTGGTAAGGAACTATTAACTAACTCACTTAGAAGTGAAAATAAATGAGAGACCTTTAACAGTACTGGGACCTGGAAGGAGTCAGATGCCAGAGAAGAGGGGAGATAGTAAGGGTCTGCCACCTTCAGGGTGGCAGATTGTGTGGTAAATCTGGGGAGAATTCTTCACCTAAGGGTAATAATTTGTAGTTTAGGAGAGAAAACACAACCACATTTGGTTATGTATTTGAACTTGTGCCCTCTCTGTATTTTTAGCCATGTACAGAACAGCAATATTAGTGTCCCGAGACTTGAGCAACAGTTTGGCAGCTTGGCTCTCCTGAGAGCAGCTTCATCTGTGGTGGAGATGATGGATAAATAGCATGTCATTTACAGGGGTGTTTCTTGGAAGGTCTCTTCAAGGCTGGTGAGCAGGAAAGATTTTCCACATGGACCATTGAGGAAAGTCTAGGAAACATTTTCAGTGGATTTACAGAAGATAACCTAAGAAGAATGAGCTTGCTCTTTGGAGACCTATGCTGGCTTTACAGGGATTTGCTCTTTGATCAAGCAGGGTCTCCTAAATCAGCAAATTGAAACTAGTTGAACACAGAGGAGGAGAGAAGCAAGACCTGGACTGAGGCATTTCAAAGGGAAAGGAAGAAATTTATGCTGTGACAAGGTTGTCTTTTCTTTCCTTCATGGGGCCTATTGATACACACTCCCCTCAATTACTGTGATAACTTGTTCCAGAATAGAAGTCTCTTCCACGTAAGGTGTTAGCACAGCTGTGCAAACAAAAACTTCATTTAAGAAAGGTGTGTGTGTGTGTGTGTGTGTGTTTGTGTGAATATCCTCCCATGTTGAGAATGACTGGATAAGACAACTGGATAGAAAATATTTATCCAGGCCTAGTCCTGGTGCCACTGAGGTTGGTGGGAGTTTTGTTAACTTGGGAGGACAGAACCAGGTTTTGTGTTCGTTCTCTGGGGGTGGGACAGACAAAGCACAGGACTGAGTGGTGTTCTGGTAATGTGCCACAATATTTTAATCAAGGGACTTGAATCATTCAAGGAAAGGAGATGCCTAGTGAAGGGTGGAGTGCCTCAGATAAATAAGCAACTGAAAGTTGGGATGTTCATCCACCCCTTATCTGAACTAGCCAGATCTCTTTGTTGTGCAAAATGGGGCTGAAAGGCTTTAGAGGATAAGCTTCCTTCTGACATTTGATATTCTCTGCTGTTTCAGCTGCAGGCACAAAATCAGCTTCACAGCAGTGTCCATTTCTCTGCTCTTTGGTTTGGCCCTTTTCTTCACCTCACTTTTTACCATGTGCCAACTGCTACAGGACACAGTCAGGAGCTACAGCTGCTGCTGGAATCAAATCCCTTCTCATCCCAGCATTAATTCCCTTATAATTCTGAGTGGGGTCAATGGCTTGTAAGTCAGTAACAGAAAGTCTAAGCAATATTGCTTTTGTGAGCACAGAGTTGCATCTAAATACAGAGAATTTTTAAGATGCTGAAGGAAATGAGGCAGGATGAGTTCTGTTCTGTCCTGGAGCTGTTTCATCACTGTGATGGAACACTTCAGATTTCTAAAAGCATTTTCTTTCTACTTAGATGTGGCATTAATAGTAAGCAAGGTATGCAGTTTAGCATTAGCTAATACAAATATTTTAGGCTAATCTCAGTTTCATTCTGCAGGTATCAGCTGCAGAACTGGTGTTCTGAGACAGTTTTTCTCTTGGTTTGTGTTTCCAGGATATTTAAGATACAGGTCTGGATATGCAATCCTGTTCTGAAGTGTAAAGTAGGGTTTTTACATGTATAGATGGCTGATTTATGGGATTAAACAGTTCTTAGAGGATTAAATGATATAACCTAAAGCAAGAAACAGGAGTCCAGTTAAGACAGAAATAAAAATATGGCCCTGGAAGATGTCTGGATGAAATTTATTTGAAGAATAACTTTCCAGCAATTGCTAAAGGGTCACTAGTGTTATTTTTTCACTGAAAAGTCAACTGAAACAATTTGATCTTCAACAGCTGAAAAGTAAGCTTTTTCAGCAAGTGTACTGTTGACAAAATTCCTGTGTCAGGATGGAAACTTTGTCTGTTAGATTTTGCACTTTCTGATGAAGGTTCATGCTCTTCTGCAGAAGGCTGACTCCTTTTATAAAAGTAGGCTCTTTACCTGAAAACCTATTTTTGTTTTATAAAGGTTTGATGCACCCAAGGTCAAGGTCTGCTGTAAGATTTCATCCTTCCTCATATTTGACTCTTTGCAGCATTGTGCTTCTGGGTTTCCAAAAGGAGCAAAACTGCAGGGCCACTTTTTATGGGTGTTTGGAGAGGGGTTTACTTAGCTCTCTACGCTATCAAATGACTCAAGGAATCACCATATGTCAGATTAGATCAGCTCAAAAATAACAGCCAGGAAACTGCTGATAGCTTTTTTGGAGTTCCATGAAAGTTTACATAATTGTCATTGCATGTCATTTGGTTTAGCAGCTGCAGGAAGATCCTGCTCTCCAATAAACAGAGATAATTGATTAATAAACTGTATCTATAGCCACCACAGTTTATTCTGTGCACAGAAAGCTGTATACCCAGGTCTGGAGTCTGCTCCTGAAGACACAATTTACACATTCTTTTACTTTAAGGCCATATCTGGTCTCTAAAATTGTGATAAATCATTTAAAGTCCCAAAATTGATTAGGCCACATTTTCACATTCATAGGATTAACATTTCAGAGCCAAATTAAATCTGTGGCAAAATTCGGTTTGTTTTTTATATAATGGAGGTCTAGAGGGGATGGGAAGGTCACTGAGTACAGTCCCTCTGCTCAAGTCACAATTTTTCACAACTTACAAGGAAAAATCTCATAGCTTTTGTAATGTTGTCAAAAACTTGATTGTTAGAGAACCCCTATTCTCCCTTAAGGGTATTCACAGGCAGTTTGCTTCTTTTATTGAGCCAACAATCATCCCATTGCTTGAGTAATTTTTCCATGCAGTTTATCAGTGTGGGATATTTAGATACAGCAAACACATTCTGGGTCAGCCTCTGTCCAGTGAAGCTAAACAAAACTTGTACACCTTGTCTCCTCTCATTAAATGGGCTCTCTGTCTCTCTAGTCAGTTCAGGAGCTTCCTCTGCACCTTGTGAATTCAGGGGTCTTGCAAAGGGATGGCCAGAATCACAGGGGAAGAATGCACTTTCCCATTGCCCTCATCTGACAAACCCCTTTAAGGACAGGTTGCTAATATGCCTGAGCTGTTTCCAAGAGCTAATTTTGGTGGGGGGAATGCATCCCAGAGGCAGGCTCTGAATCTTCCTTCCCAGGCAGGGCCTGGGATACTTCAGTGAATGTCTTCATTTTATGACTTTTTAGAAGTGAGAGGCAGGATCTGGAAGGCCATGACCCTGGGGGAAAGGAGTGCCCTATCTCCTGCCCGTGACTGGCCCAGGGTGGTGGTGTTTGCAAAACCAGGTTTTTATGGGGCTTTTGTGACATGATGGAAGACAGGCTGGGCGGGTGGAGGGTGCATGTACAGTCCTGGGTTGTTGTGGTCTCTGTGTACCCAGTGAGGAGCAGAACCCTGAAATAAATCACCTAGGCTCCAGCAAAATTGGTGTGGATGTTTACACCACCAATGGATCTGGCCTCTGGGCTTAAGGTTATTCTGCAGAAATAATACATTTTCCTTTTTCTTCTGGAATTTTAGTGGTTTTTGTGCATAAAGAAGAAAGGTAGTGTAACTTCAAATAAATATTTCTAGCATGTTTTCTCTTTTTCTCCTTTCTCCTTGCCTCAGCTCTCTCTATTAGACAGAAACAAGAAGTAACTAATGTTTGTCTCTGTGCCGTGGTTTGCTGTGTCCAGGCTGGCCCAGGCTCCCACAGTGGGGCTGCTGGTTGTACACCCACTACAGCCCACCAGTCCCAACTCTCCTTGCTGAAGCTGTTGTGTCCTTTGCAGACCTCCACTCCCAGATTTGGCTGACAATGTGTGAAGGTCAGGAAATGTGCTCTCAATTCAGCCAGGCAATGTAACATGTCCCAGGCTTTTGAAGAAAACCTTGTAGGTAGCACAAAAAAAAAAAAAAAAAAGCTGTGCAGTTAAACTTTCTGATATTCCCTTAATATCTCAACATCTTCTGAGTTTTCCAAAGGTAGCAATAAAAATTAAAAAACCCCAAACTTCAAAACTATCTGCTTACAGCAGATTCAGTTTATTTAAGACATGCAGTAAAGCATTCATGAGGTGCATAGTTTATATATATTCTATAAATCTGTGGGAGTATGTATTACACTGGTAATCAAAATACAGTTTTCTTTCAAATGCATTTTAAAGAAAACAATGTAATTATTCAAAATATCATTAAAAATGCACCTGCAAATATATATGTATAATTAAAGTATGTATAGTTAAAATTTATTTATTTAAATAAATTTAAATAAAGTTATTTATAAAAAAAAATTATATAAATAAAATGTATTTAATTTATAAAATAAATATTATATTTATATAAAATATTTTATATTTATATATTAATATATAGTTATTTATTTATATAAATAAAATTTATTTATTTAAGGTATGTATAATTAAAATTTATTTTTATATATATTCCTCACTGGAAGGATTCTGCACTAGCAGTGGAGGTAGTTATTGCAAACTGTGCTCAGAAATTCATTTTGGCAAGATCCTGAATCACTGCAGAGTTAGGCAACACATCCAGTTATTTAGTGTGTTTGGGTTGGGCCCAATCTTTTACTTCCTTGTACTGCTAAATTTTCCACTTATGAAAGATGGTCATTAGTAAATGCCCATGAACAATTTTCCTTCATGGAAACAGAAGAAAAATTGGACAGAATAAAACAGTTTAACAACTTGAGTCAAACCTATGGAATCAAGCAGAAAGAATTTCCTTTAAATATTGCAACATTTTTTTCTAGGAGTTATCTATTGCAAACATTTTGACTTTTGAGTTGAATGTGATGTTTCCATTTAGAAATTAACCCTGAAAAGAACTCTGAAAGGGGCAGATAATGCAAAAATTATTTCAGTTTAAATACAGTTTTTTGTGATTAATGCAAAGAACTTTTCAGAGAAGTTTGTATATTTTTTTCCTTTTGGATTGATTAAAATGGGAAATATTGTAACCACTTCTCTGGAAAAGGTAAAAAATGCCCAAGTTTAATGACTAATACTTCCTTGAGTAAAAATCTGGAAAATGAAGCTTCAAAGTTTTCCTTAAGTTATTAGGCATAGTGTACTCTCATGTTACTCCCAAAGCAGTTTAGCAGATGCACAAAAATATTTGAGCAGTTCATGTGAAAAATTCAAATTATGAGTGCCATAAGGCATAGATATTTTGTGTTTTACATGTACATTAGTCTGTACCTTCACATTGTTCCTGGATATGTGTGTGATGGGGATTAATCTGTGGATGTATTTTATTATATTTTTACATGGAGGAAATTTGTGCCTTAGTTTTGACATAATTTCCCCAAATATTTACAGATGTAGGGGTAGTTTATTTTATTTGGTTGTTCCACAGTTGTTTCAGATTTTTTGCATGCTCATGGAACAGTAGCCTTTCTTATTCCCTCAGGCTCCTCATGGTAGGACCCTATTAAAAATTCAGGTGGTTTCATCATTCCTAGTTGTTTGTGTTGTCTGATGGCTTGATGAAATGTAAAAGCAAATTATTGCCCCAGTGTTTCCTGTCCCTGTGAACAAGCTACAGATAAGCACCAAACCCCAGCCCTTCACACTTTGTGGAGGGGGTAACATAATTAGAGAGGGGCCATGAAATTGCACCCACTGCCCTGGAAGGAGCTGGAAGTTGGTTGCTTTGATGGCAGAGGGGCCCAGGTGCCATCACCCCGCCTGCTCTTTCGGGGGAACGTGCCTGCACCGAGGTGTTGGTAACAGAGTCCGGCCTGTGTCTGAACACACCGAGAACACAGGACTCAAAGGTCATTTATTTGTGCATGCAAGGCCCCGCTGTTCTTTCCTTGTCCTGATGTGAACCTCTGATTACTGTGTCGCATGCTTTGAAGCTGATTAACTTCTGCAGTCACCCCGTGCCCATGTACATGCAGGTATGTGTGTGGGAGCACTGTTCCTGCAGTCAGCCTTTGGGACACGTAGGTTTGTGTAACAGCATCTCAGGCTGGGATGGGGGGATATTGTAGTGTCCCTGCTCACAGAACAGGGATTGTATCTCCGTGGTCTTAAAGGTAATTTTGACCCCAAACCATTCTATGATTCTATGATATTTAAAGAGCTGCTCTAAGTAAACATCTTAGTTGATACAGGGAAAGGAAAGATCTGCTTATAAGCACCTGAATATTCTTGCTTTGGGAGCTCTCTCATCTCCTAATTCCTCAGTGGTGGGAGGAGAGGCAGGTTCTTCCCAGAGGAGAGGTTTCCTCACTGCCCCACTTTGGGGAAAGGCACGTCCCACACCCAGCCCCTTCCCCTGCCACCAATAATTCCATCCCATTAGGGTTTCCCCAGTGTCCCTTGTGGATCTAAGAACAACTGGGCTGTAGCTTACCACCCTGTGAGAACATTGTCTCACTGTGCAATCCCCAGAGCACAACAAGGCAGGCTGTGTCTCTCAGGACAGCCTGGCTCCCTGCCGTGCTCCTGCTCTGCCTACATGGGAAAGCTTTAGCCTGATGTTAGCTAATGCTGCCTGTAAACTGCACAGCCTGAGCTGTGCCAGCTGCTGCTCCAAAGGAGCAGCCCAAGCCTTCATTCTTCTTCCCACTCACCTTTCCTGTAAAGCTTTTGCTTTTGAGATCAGAAACTCAGTGACCTTGGCAGGGAGGGAAGTGGAAAATGGGTTTAGTTTGAAGATATTACTCAAAAACACTGTTCAGGACTCAGATAGCTTCCCCTGGGGATTACAGAGCGAGCAATGCTAAAATCAGTGTGTCAAGATGTCACCAAGCATGCACTAAAAGGAACTTTACATGGTGCAATGAGAGTGCTGCAGTCGGGGCTCCAAGTATAAAGAAATGCTCCGATTCAATCAATGTCCCTCACGTTACCCTACTGCCTGCTGCCCCGTTCAGCAGTAAGCCTATTTCCTTCCTTTTACTGCTGCCATGCTCTTTGCTGCTTCCCTCTCCATGAGCATCTATCACAGAGCCATTCCCATCCCCTGGCTCCGATAGCTAACAGGCACCTGTCACCAGACGGGGCTCCGATGATGCTCCATCGATCACGCAGAAGGAAATGGTTATTGAGTGGGTGGCAATCAACCTTTTACCTCTCCCTGGAGCCAGAGTGCATCAGTGCTTCCCAGCATTAGGCAGAAGCCTCCTAGAAAGTGTTTTTTGCACACGCATTTCCTCATGTGTGAGGCTGTCGTGCTGGTGCTGAGTCACAGGGCTCAAAGGACACAGCTGCAATCTCTTGTGAAGTTTCACTTTGAACTTAGTGCCAAAGGAAAGTGGAAAAAGGATGGTGCTGGTTGGTGTTCAGCATCTTCTGACAGGTTCTGCTTTCCAAGTCAAACCTGCTGTTGAGATCAGGGGAAAAAGTCAGGCTGATGCTCAAGGTTTCTATCACCCCTCTCCACCTTTCCAAATAAACATCTAAACTGAGGTAGGCTGCAGAGACACGTTAGCCAGCATTACTGGAGAGAAGAAGTCCAAATGCAGATGTTCAGTGGGAAAGAAATAATTAGGATTAAATCTGAGTTGATAATATATACTGGTATAACTCCAGCATTTGCTGGAAAAAAATTGAATTTTAAGTCTGGAAGAATAGAAAGACAGAGCATTTAGAAGAGACAAATCCTTTGGTTTCCTTACTGTAGTAGGGAGCAAATCACAGCCTGTATGTTCTGATCCTCAGTGGCATTTGGGCAGTTATTTCCTTTAATTCCTGTTAGCAGATAATTGCACTAGGTAGACTTCAGCCAGCAGGACTCAGAAGGACCCAAGGGGCTGCAGGGCTGGCAAGCACAAGGCATCTGACTCTGGACTGCACACACATAGCGCTTCACATCTGCCCACACATTCATTTCTGAATGGTTTTGCATACATTTTTTAATGACCTTATGAGTTTTCTAATTGGTTTCTAGTCAAGCCCTGCTTTCATTTGATACTGTGTGGCATATGGGATGATGCACACATCACTCCTTAAGGCCACAGATTTGGATTCACTGAAGTTTTTCTTATCAGAGCACTGTGATTTCTAACTAGCACTGGCAAACCAGGTGACCAGCGAGGCCACAGTGCCCAGCAGCACCATCTCCTCTGGCTGGTCTGCTGCATGGGGGAGGTCCTGAAACAAAGTGTGACACCTCACTTCAAAATGCCAGGTTAGAAACTGGTGCTTACATGCTGATTGATAACCAGCTGCAATGTCCCAGCTGTCTGGGCAGTGAGAACAGCTGGCTGTGCCACCTCTGCTGCTGGACAATGTGGAGCCATTCCCACTTGTCAGCTGGAGCTTGAGGTCCTGCAGCATAGCAGGACTTGACCTGATCCCATGGCCTAACTCTGGAGAAATCCTCAGCTTCTCTGTCTATCACCTTTGCTGTGTGTGACTGTTTATTTTGTCTGTTATGTTTATTTGCACTTTTCCCACTGGCTTTGATTTTTGTTGTCTACAGCTTGAAAGTGTGTGGGTGTTGCTTTTGGATTTAGTACTGCTACCAGCAAGAGCATGGCAAGAACTCAAAATGAGTGATTTTTTTGATGAAGCTCCCCATTTTCTGTTCACAAATGGTTCATGAACATAGTGCAAAATTCCCTGATGTGGCCATTAGCAAATGTAATTTGCAAATTTCTTTTGGAAAGTAACTCTTGATCTGCAGGGGATCATTCAAATTATCATTCATGTTGGTATTGCAGACGTGATTTGTGCTGTAACGTGTGTAACTTAACCAAAATATGTAACTAGCTTAATGACTCAAGGCATTTGAATTCCAACCAAATACCATAGGTGATTCCAGAAAAACTTTTGGGGCAATGTTGGTCATCTGAATGGTTGCTTGCTCTGGTGAAAAGAACTGTGGCAGAGGAAAGAATCCTTAGACAATCCTTAATTGGTGTCTTCATCCCTGAGCAAGCACCTGGTGCCCTTGGACTGGTCCCTCTCAGAGGGTGGGGGTTCGGTAGCAGTAGCAGCAGCAAGCAGCAGCTTTGTTTTTGTACCACACATTGATGGAGATCAGCAGCAGAGTGGAAGGGAGCAGAGGTTGCTTAGATGCCTGTGGTTCCTGTTGGAAGAGGAAATAATGTCCTGCTCCATATTTCTAGAAGAAAGACTCTAATAGGCCACCCTAAACACAACACAGATAAAAAATCCTTACTTTGTTCTTCCAGGAATCAGGTGAACAAAAGAATTTTAGTCCCTCTGTAAGAGGAGGGGACCATCTATATCAGCCAAACTGGTGTTTGTGGCCAGGGGCCACAACAGTTTACCTGACTTATCAGACTAAAGTCCACATCACTTCTGAAAATTTTCGCCCCTCTCCCTGAATTCCTGTGGGAACACTGCTGGAATTTATGGAGTTTTTTGCATCCACCCACCCCTATAGATAAGCATGCTTTAAATTACTGCAAAATAGTTGTTACAAGTGATGGCAAAATATCAGGATTCACTATTTCCTCAATTTGCAAATTCTGGCAACTTTTTTTTCCTCTAACAAGCAATAAGTAGGATCACAAAGGTATTCTCTATCAAAAGGCTTTTCACTCTGCCTTGGCTTTTAGACAGCTTCCGATCCAGATCTACTATAGATATCTCCTTTTGGCTACTATTGGATGCTCCCTGCAGCGTGCAATAAACATTCACTTCATATCACACATCTCGCCCTGACAAGCAAATCCCTTGCATATCAATGTGGCCCTGTGAAGAGATTTTGCTTTTTTACATTCCTTCCACTCCCAGCTGTTAATTTGCACTGACTAGATAGCAGGGGGTCCCACTCTGCCCCAGAGACATGCTTGCGACTTTCACCGACTTTAATAGGATTTGCATGAACATACACGGAGTCAGTTCCTCAGCAGAATTCAGACGAGCTGGCTAGAAATTTCAAAGTCATCAAGGATTTTAAACAGCCAGTTTTTCTTACCTTTAATGGGAATGAAGTGTTCAAAGCTCAGGTAATCGTTAAAAACCATGGAGTTCATAATAATGAACTAGGTTTAGTCTTACTGTCTCATACAACCTACTGTCTGCAGTCACCCTGATCAAGGAGAAAATTTAAATGGGGGTAGAAATTGGTCTTTCACTTATAGAGATTTTATTTGAAGTAAATTGCAAAATATTCATAGGTTTGGCTGCTGCAAGTGTGAATTACTTCTACAAATATTTTGGAAGATCTGCAAAGGACTGAAAACACCTTTCCCTGCCACCATTGTTTGTAGAAAATGATTTATGTGTGCTACTGATAACTCCTATTTCAGATTAAAACTGAACTACTTTAGATTAAAAGTGTAGGAGAATTCTAAACTGTGCAGGAAACATGTAAGGATATTATGTATATGTATGGCATTCTGTATCTTATTTTCTTTATCCACTTGAGGCATAATCAGCAGTTATTAAAGTTATTTTAATACACAGTGGAACTGACAAAGGCATCTAAACAGTTGGATATTCAATTCCCACAACTTTCAGAGAATATATGTGCCAAGAATACACTTAAGGAATGGGCTGGGATTTGAGAATATTTTAGGCCCCAATTCATTCCAGGAAGAGGAAAGCACTTACATGTTTTTTAAAAGTCCATTTTTCAAAGATAGCACTTGGTATCTCTGGTGTCTCACTTCTGGTTTGTCTGTCCCTCTAGAGCAGCATGGTGCTTCTGATGGAGCTGATACAGGCAGTGCAAAAGAACATGATTAACTGTTTGTTTTTTAAATATTAACCAAGTCTTCACTGTTCCAATTAAATTTTATCAAATTAAGCAAATTGCTTGGGGATTGGAAAGAAAAAAAACCCCTTTACTTAATTATTTAGCCAATATTTACTGGGTATGAGTATATTATTAACACAGCAAAGGAGGCTATTAATTATTATTCACAGCATTTCTAATAAAAAGAGATGGCATCTGCTATTTCTGTAAAAGAAATATTGTCACTAATAATCCATTCTAAATTGTAAATGTGATATAATAAACTGGATGTGTCATTTCTCTGTTCTGCACTGACATGTGCTATATGAGGGAGCTGAGCTTTTTTCGGGGCTGTGTCAAAAAGCTTTTTGTTGGTGACCTTTAATCAGCTAGTATCCAATTATGCAGAAGTCTAATGGCATATTTGTGTATCTGAAATATATTTTCCACCAGACAACTGTGCTTTGGTATCACCTTCCTTTTACTCATGTTATCATAAGAGAGGCAACAAAACTAGAAATGAAAAAATCAAACAGGATGTTATTTTCTTTTCTAAGTGAAAAAAAAATTAATGTGCCATTTATTGCATACTTTGCATGTACAATCTATTTATTGAGACAGAGGAAGTGAGAGAAAAGATATTCTGAGGCAAAGACTGTTGAACTGGTGTTGTTAAGGTCAGCCTTCAATTTTCTGCTTGATTTTAGATGCCCCCTGTGAACTTTGGTTAATCATCTGTGACCTGTGTCCCTGAAATCCACAGTGTGTCATGAAAAGAAAAGATGGGAAAAAGAAACATGTTGAAACCTTTTAGGTTATCTGTCTATTCAGTGTTACGATCACCTCTACCTAAACGACTTCTGGCAAATGTCTGTCAAATTAATTTTTTAATGTTGGATTTCTTGCTGCAATTAAAATCCTTGTGTTTAATCCTGGCCTCAGCATATAAGATGAGCTTATTCCTTTTTTCTTTCAAGCACTTCATGAATGTTTTTATGTCTCCTCTCAGACTTGCCCTTTTCCAAGGGAATCCCAGTTCTTTCCTCCTGGGTCACATTTTTCTCCACATTGCATTCTCGCTGCTGGATGCAGCCTTGCAGGGCTGAGTAGGGCAGGAGGATCTTTCAGAAGACTTACAGGTGACATTTTTACTTGTACACACCAGTCTCATATTTGTGTTTTCAAAAAAAACAAAATTGTCAATTTATGTTCATTTGTTGATTCCCTAATCACTTTATCTCTACAACAGTTCTCTGTCCTGTATTTGAACCAATTGTATTTCTCACCCATGTGAATACATTTCATTTTTTCCTGTTGAATTGGTCCTCATTTTTCCTCACCACCTCTCTTATTTGCCACAAGTTTTCTGGTTCCTGTTCTATCGTTCAGTGTGTTTGCAAACTGTCTGCCTGAGCTTGATTTTATCTGTAAATGCAATAAACACATTATTATCCCTTCTTCCAAATCATTCATAAAAATACTGAACTTTGCCAGAAATAGGACAGAACTCTGTGATTTCCATCTGGTAAAATCCTACCATTTTGACACCATATTATTGATAAATTACCCTTAAAATTCAGATTTCCAGCTATTTTAACATGCCTTTTCTCTGTAGTTTAATCTTGACCAGGATTTCTTAGCTTGCTTTTGAGAATATTATGTGAAACAGTGTCAAAAGCCTCACTAAAGTCAAGATGCATGACATTTTCTTTTCTTTCTCTAGCCACAAGGCTTGTTACTCTGTTGTAGAGTGGAATTAGGTGGGCTTGACATGATTTCTTCTTGACAAATACATGTTGGCTGCTACTTCTCTCTTTGTTACTACCTAGGTACTTAGAAATAGTTGGATTATTTGTTCCAGTACTTTTCCAGGTACCAAGTTAGACTGTCAGTCCTATCTCCTCCTTTATTCCTTCATAGAGATACGTGGTCTGCTGGCTCTTCTTCACTCTTCTGACCCTACAGATCTTGCATGAATTCTCTAGGAGATTTGCTAATGCCTGTGAGATTATTTCTTACTGTTCTTTAAGTTCTTAAGTTCTTTAAATATCTTGGCATAAATGTCCTAACTCCCCACTGAATTGGAACCCTAAATATTGGAACCCTAAGTATTTTTTAATCTGATCTTCCCCTGCTGTAACCTGAGTTGTTGCCTCTTGGTTTTATCAACTGTCTTGTCATAGTTAACCTTTCCAGTGAGGGCTGAAATAGAAAAAGATGCCAAACATTTAACTTTTCTGGGACTCATCTGGCAGGAATTTATTCTCTCCTTTGAGCAGTAAACCACTGTTTTCCCTCAGAGTTCTTTTTACTGCAAATGTGCTTACAGAAAGCTTTTTGCTTCCTTTGCTTATTTCCTCTCTTTTTGTACCTTTGCCTTTCTGAATTTTTCCCCACATATTTATGTCATTCATTCACATTTGTCTTTAGTATTTCAATGTAGTTTTCACTTCCTGTACATTTTATTTAGCTCCAGGTCATTGAAGAGCTCATGGTTTAGCCAAATTGTTTTCTGATTACACTTCCTATCCTTCGTTCATGTTGGCATGGCTTCTGATTGTGCTCTCACTGTCATTTCTTTAAAGAATTGCCAACTCTTCTGGACTCTTTTGTCACTTCAACTTGTTTCCGAGGAGATCTCACCCACCAATTTACAGTGTTTATTGAAGTCTGCCCTCTTGAAATACATTGCTTTTAGTTTTCTCTTTCCCCTCCTTCCTTTGCTAAAGATAGTGAATTAGTTTCATGGCAATTATAACTCAAGTTTCCTGATCCATAAATTTGGATAACATCTGTTTGTCTATAGATTATAAACCCCCTAGGGAAGAAAAATTTTTTTTCTATTTATTTTCACTTTTATTTTTTTTTTCCAAATGCAACACAATGCAAGAGTATTCCAGTCCCAGCTGATTCCTTCAGCTTTATCTCTGAGAGAGAGCATTGATAGTTCTCTGCTCTGACAACCTGCTGTAGTATCTCAGCATCTCCTCTCTTGTCAGCTTCTTAATTGGCTGCTGTTAATCAGGCTGAAGAGCACGGGCGGTTGCACTGGCAATTACATCCAAATAACAATATAAGTGCTGGTAGTGACAGAAGAAATGGCCATATTGAAATATTTTGTCTGAGGGTCTGATGTCAAATTAGAACAAGACACAAGTGCACAGAGATGTATGTGGGTTTCTCCTCAATTTCTTCTAAATTTGTATTCTGGGTATGATGTGAATGAATGTGGCTTTGCAGGTCAGAGAGCACCTGTGGTAAACTCCAGTCATCTCCTCAGTGGGAAAATCCTGGGGAAAAGGTGGAGCCTACTCCAGAGACCAGATACAGCTTCATTCTCTGCTGTTCAGGGAAGGACTAACATTCTATACAGGAATGTAAAGAATTTCCAGATACAGATATCTGATTGAAAACCTTCAATTAACTTCAGCTGGAAAGAGCAATAAATGTAGGTCACTTGGTCATCTGCTCTGCATTCATCTGTGGATTGTCTGGACATGGAGAAGACTCAGGAATTATCCACAATGTCCTTGTTTTACAGTCTTCCTGTGCCAGGCTCTTCCCTTGCACTACAACATGCTGCACGGGGATGGAAAAGGTAGCAGGAGTGGTTAGGACAAAACTCTGGCCACTTGCCTCATGTCTGAGTAGCTGTGCAGTGAGAAAATGACTTTATGGTGCTGGCCAGAGGAAATGGTCAGTCTGACCTGCAATCCTCGACACATTTCCTTGTTTGCTGTTGGCACCATATCATGAGCGGCAGCTGCTGAATCCAGCCACAGGTGACACATTTGCAGCTAACTAGAGTTTGCTCAATATTATCTGACAAATTAGGCTTCTACTGGGAAATGTCTTAATATCCATTTATTAGGGAAAGCCTCTCAGGTTCATGATAATATTTCAGGAGTTAAAGAAAGGCAAGTGGGAGATGTAGGCTGAAAGATGATCTGGCCATGAAAAATCATTAGTCAGTACATGTTCTTTAGGGTTATAGGTGGCTGGGACTCAGATTTTAAATCCTAGCTACTCTGAATTTGGTCTTTCTGCCTTTTTACTTAAAATTGTTTCCCTTTGTGTAAAACCCCTATTTATTAGATTAAGGACTTTAACTAGGGTTTTCCTTATTTGTGGTTGTACTAGAGCCCCTGGATTATAGAGAGAATCCACTACTAAGACATGTTATTTCCTTTTCTCCTCTGTGCCAGCTGTTTGTATCACCTCTGTGCTGGAGAATCCCACTGTTCCATGAGAGGAGATTAATGCAAAGCTAGAAACCTGAATTAATTATTGCAATTGTATTATTGCAATTATTGAGTAAATCCTTACACTTTCAACAGAGAAGATTCAATGAAGCTCACACAAAAGTGTTTTATAATGAGTAAAAATGGTGTAAAAATTCTTGTTTCTGTTCATAGTCATGTCTGAGGGTGGTTCCTTGGCATTTATAAATAGTACTGTTAAAAGGTCTTTATTTCATCTGAAATAAAGGTTTGGAGAGAGAAAAAGATATGGAGGTAAAATTACTAATATTTTTGCAGAAAACTCATTCCCTTCATGATCTACAACAACCATATTGAGAAATTCACAAAGAAATTTACACTTGTACACAGAGAAAAATTAAAACAAACCCAGTTTTATCATCTGAATGCAGTAGTGCCTCAGATTAGGATATTTCTATTCCAGAACCTGCAGGAACATTAGTCTGTGGATTATAGCTAAAATACTTAGTGGAATAGTGAGCCAGACACAATGTGTACGAATAGCTTTTCACTGCCATTCTCCAAAGTCTTGAGTATTACAAAAAAGCCACAATGTGACTCCAATACAAATGTTTCTATTTAGCAGCTGCTATTGAGGGATCATAAGAAAACACTCTGCTGTGCTCCTGGTGGTGTCTGATTCAAGTTTATGATGTCATTCATTTGTTAAATGCAATCTGAGGTATTTTGTGCAACCACTGCATATCAGAAAGTGATCGCTTCTCTTGGCATCATCAAAAATGCATTTTCCCCTGTAATTCCTATAAGTGATGGAGTGGCAACATAAA
>NC_031769.1:141237289-141523494 GCF_001522545.3 Parus major
CCTGTAATTCCTATAAGTGATGGAGTGGCAACATAAAAAGTGGGATGTGACAAAAATGATCCTCAGAATAAATCATAAATATGTAAATTTTACTCATGTCTCATACCTATTCTAATTCTATCATTTGGATGGACTAAGTCATGTACATTCTGAAACCACACAGCACTGAGGTTTCTGTTATTGTGTAGATGTATCAGTGATGGCTCTGATGATTTTCACCTTGTAGGGGATTTTTAAGTTTAAACACAAGCAAAGTAGTAGCAGCTGTCTTGCACCATAGTGAAGATGAAAGTGTATGCCATTACATTCTGCAAAGTGGGACAGATTCTGATATTTGAGTACTGGGAACTGAGATGAGAAAACAGCAGATGTCTGAGGTGGTGAGCTCTGGTTAACTTTTGATTTGGAGAGCAGAACAAAATCAACATTGTCTCCAGAGGTAACTCCTGTAAAAAGTCCAACTGTATTGAGATGAGTTAAAAAAAAAAATAAAAAAATTTAGGTTTTGGCTTATTAAAATATCAATTGACATAAAAAATATTATTTTCAAGTATCACAAAATTTGTTTCCTGTTCTACAAACAAAACATCTAAAGCTGATGAGATTTCCTGCAGTATTTCAGTTGTCCTGGAACTAAATTTTTTGGAAAAGGTGAAGCTTAAAATTGATGTAATGCCACAGGTATACATTTCTCTAATAGTCAGTATTTATGTGCAACTTGATCCCTGAAGTTGCTGCCCTAATTTTTTTTGTTTGTTTGTTTTTAAATAGTTTTAGAACATGTAATTTCTAGAATAAGTTTCCTAATATTTTGCACCCTAAAGTATATCAGTAAAGAAGGCAGAATCATTTAAACTACATGATTTTACCGTGGCCATGGTATTCCTTTTTTACGCAATCCTTTTCAGCAGCTGGGAATTTATGTTGCTAGCATGTAGATGAAAACAAGCAGATATGTAGTAAACTATTTTTCTGAGGGTGATTTAAAGCATTTGTGAAATGTGCTCTGTTGCTGCTCCAGATTGCTTTCTACGTTTGTGATGAAGACGCTAAAGGGACTTTCAAGCTTCCTATGATTCCTCATAACTTCAGTTTTTTGACCAAGTCTCTTCTAACTTGACATTATTAGTTTCACTCAGCTGTTTATTTATTATTTATTTTCAAAGCAGGTACAAATAAATTCTTACTGATGTTTTACTACACAAGATTTTTAACATATTTTTTCCACTGAAAACTCAAAATCCTCTGAGGAGGGCCCAGATTATGGCAATGCATGCATAACTTTCCTTCTTTTCCCTCTTGTGAAGCTGATATCACCTTAAACACTCTGAAGAGCTGAGGAAAACCTCTGCCTCATTTAACTACAGCTGTCTCAACATGCAGGTGTATTATATCATTATATTATTAGCTCCACAGGAACCACTGAGAGGATGTAAATCTTCTGTATGAATATCAAATGGGCTTCAGCTGAAACTTATGTTTATGCAGAATAAATGACTTGTATTTACAGATGCGTCTCATGCAATTATGTGTGTCAGGCTGGTGAAGTGTGGCTGATGTTGGAAGTCTTGGTGACCTAGCCAAAATGAAGTCAGTAAAAATGCATGAGGTTTATATGCAACCACCGGCCTCCTACACAAGTGCAAACAGGTGGGAGTGATTTTTATTATAGTTTTGATCAGCTTTGGATGGAGTAAACATGCTAGATTTTAAATAACTTGTTGATCACTTGGTGACTGTGATTATTGCTGGTCATTACAGTGAAACAGCTACCTAAATTAAATAAATAAACACTCTGGGGTAGGATTTGTTGATGTGAGTATGCATTTTGAGAACATAGGCATCTACAACTGAGCAGCTCATCTCAGTCTCTCTTTGTAGCTAGAGGAGAGTCGGAGTCAGCCAGTGGAGTACTGTGTTTGTTTTAGTCAAAAGATGTAATTTCCATTTTGTGTGAAGTGTTTCTTCCTGAGACCATTAGCTCTGCTGGTTTGGTCTCCACTGGCTACAGGAGGTACCCAGACAGCTGCCTGAGATACAGGTGTTTACACTGTGGGGACTTGGGAGTGACATCCCAGGCCTTGGATGGCTGAGTCTAATTTAAAGCAAATTTTTATTTGTTGTGTAGGGCTTAAGCCAGCTCATTGTGAGTTTAAGTAGCTATGGATGAATTTGGCTACTTAGTTTGTCCTCACTAAGAGACTTAATATTTGAAAACAAAACTATTTTAAGGGGTCAGGGGAAACCAGGGGTAAGACAGCAAATTGTATTCAATGAGGAGCGGTCATGGGGTCCATTTCATTGGCACAAGCAGGGACAGTGTCTGGTTTTGGTGCCGATAATAGGCTGGAATGTCATATGGATGTGCTTGTATGGATTGATGATCCCTCATTTTGCTGTTTTGAAGAAAGTGACCTTCCTTTAACAGCTACAGACAACCAGGAATGACTACTGATATTACCAATCTCTTGCTACTGTTGATGTCTATGAGGGCTTTTTTGTAAAAAATGGCAATTATGATGGAAACCACTTTGCTGGGTTTTGTGGGTTCTGAGATGCTGAATTATTTCAATAGATACTTAGCTGGCTGTTGTGCTCAGTTGAAACCATGGCAGAGGGAGAGAATTCTATTTAAAGAGCAGAGTCAGATCCCGATTCTCTTTTTGTCGACTAATCAGTGCCAAGCCACAGAGCAGAATGTGAGATTGAGACCATTCCTTGCCCAGCTCACTTCCTAACCATGAGTGAAGGAAAAAAGCTGAATATATCACTGGGGAGAAAGAGGTGGTTTTCCTATGGATCTGTAATACAGGTGTTTTTTTGTGGTGCATATTAGTGAGTTAAAAACTCTTGTTAGAGGCCTAGGCTAAACAAAGAGTGAGGAACCTACTTATTAATCAGTGCTTATTGTGAAATAAATGGAGAGAGGTAAACTTTGCATTAATAAATGTCATTTCAGCTTTGGGTTCAGAGTGCTAAGCACCTGGGTTATGGAGGCAGACTCAGATCAGATTGACCAGGGAAGGTGCTCTTGAATGTAATAGAACCAAGGCCTGAGTGCTTGTCTTGGAGGCTGGTGAGATGCAAGGATTGATGCCCATCATTTCTTACAAACTCTCAACCTTCCACTGGTGTAGCATGGGTTAGCTATACCAAGCTTCAGTTCAGCACTGAGTTCTCCTCTCCTTCAGAGCATGAGTGAATCTCATGCTTTCCATCTGACTTCACCCAGCTGCTTCTCTGTACTGAAATGCACAGAAAATTCCAGACAAGAGATGTGAGCCTGGTTCTGCCATCTCTGCCTGCCCTGGGAGGTGGCTGGGTCTGCCTGTCTGAGAGTTACATTATGCTGGGCTTCTCACATCAGAGGCGCAGAGGGATTGTTAAGGGTTGCATCTCTTCTCTCTGATCTGCTCCTGACTAGATCTTATTGAGATGATATAGACTAACCCAAGATGAACTGTCAGTGCTGCCATATTTATTGCCATAAGATTGTTACTACCTTATTGTGGGGAAACATCTGTGCACCACTTCAGACTAAGCTGATATTGGTGCAGTTACCTGGTCTGAGCTCCTTTCACTGAAAGAGATTTTCCCTAAGCATAGATGAAGCTGTAATTGAGTCCCCATGACCTGTTCACACTCACATCAAGGATGAGATGGTGGTTTATTCATCTAAGAAACAAGTCCTGTGCTTCTCTTCACTCTTCTGGATTTTTCCCTCTTGTTTTCATAGTTTCCTTGCTTGGAAAAATGAACTGAAGTAGCTTTCTCAGTGTATGGTTTATCTGGTTACTAATGATGTGGAGCAATTCAGGACCCTTAGGACTTCTGTGTTGTTGCTTTAATAAACATATTTCAAGATGATGAGGCCACTGGCACACTCTCTATGCTTTTATGGTACAATGGACTTAAAGTAGCATGGTGCATTTTATTTATTAGCCAGCCCATTAATCACACAGGTATCAGCTGGCTTCAGGGAAATTTTTAATTAGTGATATTTAAGGTTGAGAGAAAGTGCTTCTGTGACAGACAATGAGAGCAAGCAGAAGCAGGAGGCAGGCTATCTTTGTGACTCTGTGATTAATACAGGATTTAAATAAAATATTCATGAAAGGAAATTGAAGTTATAGCCAAATCCAAATGTTGAACCACCTTTAAACTTCAAATATAAATTCCTTGGAGATTCATTCTTTGTATTCATTAGTGGAGAGCGAATCTGATGAACATAAGAAAAAAGGGAATTTCTTCCCTAATGTAATAATTTAGCAATATTTTTAAATGTTTTTACTAAATGTTCTTGAACCACAATTTAATGACATTTTTAAAATCTGCATCCTTATTTGAAATGGCTCACAAGCCACTGAAACAGATATAAAGGTGATATTAGGGGTGGAGCTTGGGACATCCCTGACAAACGCTGATGTGTGTGAGGCAGAAAGTAAAGGTTGTGTGGATGGCAACTACATCCTTCTGGCAGTGTTGGTTTAGTGGTTGCTAACACTTAAAGCCTGCATTGTCACATGAAAAATGAATGGTACTGGCTGTACAAACATCTCCCTTGTTAGATAATTAATCAGGTGTACTTTGTTTTGATATAACACCTCTCTGGTGTGCTTGCAGCCATCTCTTGAAATCACCCTGTAAAATGGATTGTTAAAGAAGGGGGGGGGGGGGAATAAATAAAAGGAAAACCCTGTAGGAATTATTACAAGCATCTCTGCACAACTAGCAAAATGGAATATTAAATTCTTCTACTTGAACAAAGCAAATTTTTCAGTCTTGGCTGCCCACATTTAGCAATTTAAATGTGTAGGGAAATTAAATTTTCTAAGTTGTTGGGCTCCTTCAGCTCCATTCCTCTGTTCTCCTTACTCTTCTTCTATGGAGCATCTGCTTTCCTTAAACACAGAGCACAGGAAAGTCCTTTGGCCTTCAGGTGCTACAAACTTCATAGGTCTTTGGTCTGGATTCCTGCTCTGGAAAGGAAAGCTGAAAATTTGTGCTTTATTAATTGAGCTTGTTGGAAAGGAAGGAACATGAGTGGTGCTGTCGATAATGTGTTGTAGTGTGTTTATCTAATTTTGCTAAAGTTCGTTAAAGCTTGTTGGTATGTTCTTGTTTCCCCCTGCTGATCATATTGGTACGTCCCAGTTGTCAGTTATGTAACACCTCCTATTTTTCTTGAATGTTCCCTGCCAGTCGCCTTAGCCCTGCCCTTACTCCCTATCCAACATTGTAAACCCCACCCCTTTTTCCAGACCCTTCTGTATCAATCATTCCTCCCTCGATGCCTCATTGATTGTTACCTCATGTTCCCGCCTCCTTTGTACCCCTCTTGGCCCTGAGAATGTACTTGCCTCCCTCCACTCCTCCCCCTGAGAGTTCCCATTGGTTCCTGAGCTGTACCCTCCCCTGAGAGCCTTGTGTATAAGAACCCGTGCACAATGGGGTTTGAGGCTTTCTTTGGTCCTGTACCCTTCTATTCCAGAGCTCTGTTCCTTTCCTCAATAAACTTGTTCCTGGGAACCTCAGCTGAGAGAGTCTTCTCTGTGTTTTTGCCATGACCTGTGACTCCTTGAACTGCAGAACTCGGAGAGAGACGGTGCTCTGAAGGTTCTGCAGTGGGGTCGCTTTGCCCTTGCAGTTCCCCACTCCTGGCACCTGCCCGTGCCAGAGTGGCACCGTAGAGCTAGCCCGGAGCTCCAGTGTGGCCAAGGAGCATCAAACATGAGTCATGCTGCTTGTGACTAGAGGGAGAAAGAGATCAGGAGTCTCCAAGGCTGCCATGAGCAGGTATGTGACAAGGGGAGGCAGCAGCCAAGAGAGCACCATCAGGGTCCTGCTGACAGTAGTGATAGGACCAAGAAAAAGAGTTGGCTTACATCCCTTTTCTGCTGGCTTGTAAGGGAACAGGAAAAGCTCGTGGTGTTACACTGGTGGTCTTGTTGGGAAACTGTGTCCATACACCTGTCTGCTTTCTCAGCTGAGAGAACTTGTATGAGAAAAGAAAGTATGGGATTTTTCTCTGTTTTCATCAGGAGGTGTCTAGGCAGGTGGAGGGAGCTCACTGAGACTTACAAATCACTTAAACCCCTTCAAATATAGGCCAAAGAGTTTGCATGCACAGAATCACACTAAGGCAACTCAGGGCTCTGGGTAAGTCCACAGCTGGCTTCTTCTTGTTCAAGCCCAAATGTTTCTTAATGCACTCTACTTCGCCTTGTGTGAAAGTGGGTCTAATTGTCTTCTCTTAGCCACTGAGACATTTTTTTCCATTCCACTTCGCAGAGTTAAGGGCTTCCTTTAGTGATGAAAGATTTCAGCCTTCACGTTCCCTTTACCTTCTTACGTGCACACACATAGAAACACAAAGTGCTTCTGTATTATTGTTGCTCACAAGATCAACAGGTTCCAGAATTAAAAGCAGATGTTCGCACCTCCCAGGAGCATAATTTTTGATGCCTCCTGATCTTTGCAGGCATAATTTTTTCAATTACAGCTTCATTAATTTTCTTTGTGACTATAATGGCTACAAATAAATGATAGAGGGGTTTTCATTAGACAAAAAAAAAAAGAAAAGCTGAGATTCTGAATTTATTGCTTGACACCAGGAGTCAGGTTTGATATGCTCTGGCTTTAGTCCAATTTCCTTTGAATAGGATGAACACGAGGTGTACTGTTGTCCAAGAGCACTGACCTTCCTTCGGACCAAAAAATACAGGTAATGCTACATTTTCCCAAAGCCTCATGGACTATTTATAATTGTTTTAGTCCTCTTGGAAAAATAAGGCTAGCATGTGGATATCCTCTTTTAATCTTTTTACCCATGGCATGGAATAACCTGTTAAATTGGTAAGAAGCCCGTCTGAAATGTGTATCACTGTAGAGTTGTAATTAATAGTAAGGTATATTAAGTTAAGTTGCCTTATAATTTGAATAAGGGCAAAGCTGCTCAAAGGGCTATATGCAACCTATGCCTTGAGTTGCTTTAAAAATGAATTTTCCAGAAAAAACAGAAGAAAAATCCATTACTCTTCCATGTGCAAATAAAGCTTTACCCATTGTTATTATTAAATTATTGTTACAAAGAATTTAAGCTGGGGATTTTTCATCTTTCATGAAGTAGGCAGCTGGGAAGAAGATACCATTGGAAGAGAAGTCCCAAGCCAGCATCCCAGGGATGAATGAGAGTGTTTGTAAATTGCTGATAGCTCTTTTGTCCCCTTAAAGAACAGCCCCTTTTCTTCACATCCTCTGAAATTCAGATTATGTGAAATTCAGAATTTACTTTCTTCTCCACTGTAACAAGTGTCACATTGAAACATATTTCCCCTGCTCTAATTTTTCACAGGCCATTTGGCAATCCTTCTTTCCAGGCCATACTGTGCAGGTGTATGATTGTATTTGGAATTCCTGCACCCATTAATCACTGCTCTGTGACCTGCTTTACTCTGCACTTACTAAGCTCCCTTCCTCAGTTCTGGTCTGCCAGTGCTCTGTAAACTGTTTACTTTTCTGGTGCAGCATTTGCTCAGCATTTTGGCAAGCTCCGACAAAATGTTCCCAATTGTTCCAAATTGACTTTTGGCCAACAAAGGCTATAGACTTTTCTTACATGGAATTTGATGCCCACATATGTTTTCCCTTGTTCGCTGTTTCAGGCAACTCTTTTAATGCTGTTATCACCTGGTCTCACCTTGCCTCTGTTGTGACTGTAGAATGGAAACTGTCACACAGGCCTGAACATGGTTTCCAGCTCCTGCCTCTTCGTGGGTTTTTTTTGTTTCATACCACAAATCTTTTGGTTCTCAGGAGGCTCATTTAATTCTTGTACTGTTTTCAGTCAGACAGAAGACAAGGTTGCTCTTGTGGAACAATAAGAGGAAAAAAAAAGGTGCACATCAGAGATGGGGAAAAAACAGCAAAAAAAAATTAGAATGTCCACTACATTTGTTTGAAACAATGAAATAGAACTGTTGCTTTAAATATTTTCAGTACAATAGGCACACAGCCTTGTGCAAGGTTGTGGTACAAATGCACTGAATAGGGATATCTGGAAATATCTGGATATCTAGAAATGCTTAAAGACCAGCCAATCTGTCTGTTTTATGTTCTGATCTATATTTAGCTCACTGTTACCCTTTTGCATTTGTGTATTGTATAATTTTGGCTCTTCTGCTTTGAATCTTAGCCAAAATAAGCCTGGGAAAAAAAAAAAAAACCCACAAAAAATTTGAAACCCAAGCCCCATTGTGCAAATATTTTAGAATGTTAAACAAGGCTTATTCCTATTCAGGAGAAAAGGGCTTCAAGAGTTTTATTATGGATAGTGTGTTTATTATTGTTATTCTGTGCTGGTTGCTCGTCTATCCTGCTGGAGCATAAAACACACTTTGCACTCTGTGTGCTGGTAGATATCTCAACGCCTCATCTTCGGGCAGAAGAATATATTTAGGTCACTTGAGGACAGAGTGTGGGTGGTGCTTGACAGTTTTTATAAACAAATCAAAATACCTCTGCTCTCCACAGTGCCTAGTTAGCTGTATGCTTTCCAAGTTCTCAGTGCTGAAAGTGTGGAAAGTTAGATCCTCTCCCAGCAAAGAAAGAGAGGTGAGTGTAAGTTTGATGTATTTCATCTGACTTCTGACTTCCTAATGGTCTAGCTCTTAAAATTCCCTCACCCCTACTCTATTACGGCTCAGGGAAGTGCAAAATAAACATTACTTCTATCTTGAGAAGACAGCAGGTAATTTGTGAGACCACAGATGACAGAGATGTTTCCAACCTGCTTCTGCCTACACCCCTTTTTGAAGCCTTGATATTTAAATTGCACCCATTTATGCTCCCTTGTGCAGTGATGGAGTAGGTGTCAGCAGGCCTACAGGAGATTGACTGGTGATACAAGGTACAGAAGAAGGGAATGTAATTCTTTCCACTTTCACACCAGTTGTGAATTTGGCACCTGACAAGTTTGTCAGATGTTCTTGCTAGCTTACCCCATTGAAAGCCACAGAAAGCATCACTCTTGGAGAGAATTTTGTCCAGCTGTGTCTGAGTGTGGGAGTATTGCTGTCAACCACCATGTCCTGTATATTTTCTGTATCTCATGGACCTACCTGACTAGCAGATGCCAGTATAATGGGCACTTACTTCTTTGTTTCCTAACTTTCTACTATTGGGACGGCTTCTTCGTATGTTCTAGTGATAGGTACGTTTCATTACTGTGATATTTATTAGTGGTTACAACTTAACTACTCTATTACTACACTCTACTTCAGCAGTAGTCTTGAAGATGTGTTCATTGCACATTTATAAAATCACATGCCAGCAACTGCAGATACACAATAAAATTTTATAGCTGGTCTCAGTGCTACTAATGAAGAATGTGCCTTATTTGATTGCATAAGTATTTTAAGTACTTAGTTGAATAACAATCTTGTTGCCTATAAAACTGGATTTAATGATAGAAAATTAAGGCCAGAAGAGGTATTTGGGGAAATTTTTCTGCGATTCATTTTTTTGGGGGTGATTTTTAAAGAATGATTTTAAAGGATAAGAAAACAAGACGATTAATGCTTAAATCCATTTTCTGTATGAAAGAGCCATCACCATTTTAAAAACTTGTTAGATGTGGCCTCGGGAGTAGTAGCAGGAGCTCCCATGATAATTCTTTTCCCAGAGGCACCATGAGCTTTAGAGTCCAATTTATTCACTGATGTAAGAAATGACCCATGATCATGAGTCAGTCAAGTGAGAGAGCTGTTAAAGCACCACTAGCATTTCCTCTTCTTCAGAAAGAAGCAGAGTTGCTCTAAATCCTCCATTTCACCCAGAGAAAAGTCCTACTTTCTTAAGTAAAATGGGAATTCCTTCATGTTTTCAGACAGTTTGCTTCTTCCCCTGCCCACCCTTCCTGTTTTGAAACCATTTGTCCCACTGGCACAACCCAGTTCACCTCAGTAGGTGCACCAGCCGTCTGTGGGATCCTGCAGCTTCAATTGCAAAGGATTGTGACTGCAGCAATTAAACCAGACAGCTTCTAATCTCTCTGAAGACAAGGAGGGAAATTTTATTTTCTATTCATGGCGGGAATACTAAGCTGTTAGATGGAAGAAATGCAAATGTCTGATATCCCTCCTTCCTTGGATGGGTCTCATTGAGACTATATAGTTGAAGTAACTCAGGACAACTCCCCTAAGATCTTACTTGTGGCAGAGAGAGCTGCAAGTCTGGACTGCATTTGAGAAGAGAAGCCCTGGGATCTCCCAGTCTCTAGGCAGTTCTCCTGTATTGAGGATCTCCTAAGAGAAAATTTGCCTTCCTTACTCTTCAGAGAGAGATACTTTCCCTCTCAGGAAGCTGACTGTGTGTATTGCTGAAAAGGAAAGTAATGAAAAGCTTTGAAAGCAGGGAAGGAAAAATGTCATCGAATCCAGTGTTACTGGGAGACAGTGGAGAAAGTTCAGTGTATTTATGTGTGCACAGAGGTTGGAGATAGAACCATCCCCCCCAGCATCTTTTCATGATGACTTCAGTGGCAATTTCTTTTGTTCAAAGCCTTCAGGGTTTGAACCTGGTTTAACACCTCTCTGTTGAGAAATGCTGCTGCTCAACAGTCAATGCCTAGTCAACAAATTGTGCCTGTGATTTTGCAGTAGGATAACATTGTAGATAAGACACACCTACTGGGCACTTTCAAGTTATAATATTGTGTTAGTCATTGCTTTTATGTATGTTTATATACAATATCTGCCCGAAGGTACACATTGATTTCCAGACATTGAGAACACATTTAAAATTGGCTGAGTGCTTAACCTTTGTTCACTGAAAGTATATTTTAATTTTTTTTGCTATTAAGAATTATTAGCTCAGAAGAGTTTGATATGGCTATTATTACTATCATGATTATTGACTTAAACTAAAATTCTTCTAGAGATTTTATTCCTTTTGTAAATTTGAGTTATACTTGTAATTTACCTTCTGTTTTTTAATAGGTGTATTGTATTCACATGTATTAATTTAAGTGGATTCAACTGTATTTCAGGTAAAGATTTTCTGACAACTAAAACCAAAAATCTAATGTGGTGTTACTTTACTTGTAACCAGAATTTTTGTGAATTTTTATACTAAAAACAAACTAAGCCAAGACAAAAAAACAAAAAAAATCCCCCTGAGATTCACATTAAGTGATTAAATACTTAAATCCAGGAGAACAACTCTGACAGCCTTCTTTCCAATAGGCTCCTCTGAAACACCTAAAATCAATTAGTGTTTCCATTTTTTTATTCCCTCTTAGCTCCCCGGCTGCCAAAACCCAAGTTCACTGGCAGCATCATGGGCTGAACAGTGGAGTTTCCTATTTCTTCCTGAACTCAGCTGTCAATTCAGAGTTGTGAAGACTGAAACTCAGACTCTTTCCCAATCCCTGGAGATCAGGAACCCACTGGGAGCTCCTCTGACAGCTGTCACCCACCTGCAGCCACAGTGGGAAGCCCAGCAGCTGTTGTGTCCCTTTGAGAAGAACAGAGGGAATAGAGGGATAGGGATCCTGTTGTCCTCTGCCCTTTGCCTATTTTCCTCATGGGAAATCCATCCAGGCTGTGTCAGATGGTGTGGGCATGATCACCTTGCCAGGGCTCAAATTGGTTGTATTGACTTGCCAGGGGAGTACTGGAATAAGGCCATTTCGTATCCCTCCTGTTTGAGCTCTGAAAAAAAGGAGGAGGCTACAGAAGGGGAACCCGTTGGTGAAGGATCCCTGTCGCTGATCCCTCATTTTCCCAAGCTTATTACTTTGATAAGTGGCATTGGAATTACAATCCAGATCATATTCCAGTGCCCAGCTGTAAGACTCCCTGTCTGAGATACGGGCTCAATTTTTAAATCCTTCCTCTGCTCAGTTTGAACTGTCTGAAATTTTGTGCACCATTCCTAACCACCAGGATAAATTGAAATTTCTTGTTCAGTTTAGGAAGAGAAAGATTCATCCATTTTACATAAAAATGAACAGATTCAGTGACTATGGTAGTGAGAAAATAATCTCAGTAAATGTGTAAACATGAAAGGCAGCTTCAAATTTGTGTCACTTAACCCAAAAGGATCAATGGCTAGGAATGGTGAAAGCTTCATGGTGTTATCACAGAATCTCAGAATGGGTGGGTTGGGAGGGATCTAAAGGATCATCCATTTCCAACCCCCCTGCCATGGTCAGGGACACCTTCCACTAAACCAGGTTGCTCAGGGCCCCATCCAACCTGGCCCTGAACACTTCCAGGGATGGGGCAGCCACAGCTCCTGTGGGCAACCTGTTATGGGACAGCACTGGCTGCTGGGAGTGATGCTTTAGCTCTTGGCAGGGAATGGGTTTATCTATAAATCCAGGCCTCAGTCTGCAAGGTTTTTTGGTGCTTGTTCATTCAGAAATTACCCACCATTTATTTACAGCTCCCTATCTGAAGACAGAGGCCAAGAGACCATTTCACTTGGAATAATCCCATGGAGTTTAATTTGTTTAAAGCAAGGAATTTTGCTGCATTGGAAGAGTGTTTTTGCTTAGATAATAACTGAGATTTATTATGTAGACAAAATGACCTTCCTTTAGACTTTTCAGATACCAACTGCCTTCAGTGGTGCTGAGATCGTCTTCACCTGAAAATCTCTGACATGCAGCAGACTGTTTCTGTTCTCGTTTCAATAGACCAAGCTTTCTTTGCAGTCAGTCATGAAGTCACTGGCAGTGTTAAGAGAACATGTCTTACCTGATTCCTGGTCCTGAGATTTGTCTTTCCTTGTCCTTTTCATACTTATATCATCAAGGCCTTTATAACTCTCAAATGAAGATTGTATCAATTTCATTGTGACACCAGGTGAAAGAAATCTAGAGTATAAAAAAAATTTACAAGGATTTACAACCATGATAGAACAAGACAATCAATTATGCCCTTCTTCAAAACAACTCTGCCCATGTTCAGATATGGATTGTTGATGCATATCAGGAACTGTGTGGCAGCATGAAGGAATGCTGTGGTTCATGCCCCACGCCTGCACCCAGGATTGATTCAAATGGCCATTATCATGTTTCAGAATGTGGTGGCAGTAAACACAAGGAAGATATGCTAAGTGCCTCCCATGTCAAAATACACAACAACTTTGATTGAGATGTACTGACTCATGGCCATACAGGAAACATGTGAGATTTGTCAATCAAGATTACAGTGGTAAAATTATTTACACTCCCAAAATGTTCAGAGTGGTAGAGCATTTATGTGAAGTATCATGCTAATGGAACTACTAGAAAATCAATATCAATATTTGGAGCAGATGCTATTTAATTTTTTTTCTGGTTGTACATCATAGTACATTTTCTTTTTTTATCCTGCATACTCACACAAGTCCAAGTTTGTGTCAAGTTCATTGCAATAATTACAATGATGCTGGTGACTACAGACAGCATCATGCATTCACTTCTATTCTTTGTAGGCATATACCCTCATCTCTAATAATTTTGTTCATCATCAGCATATTTTAATGTACCAGACCAAATTTTGCCAATCTTCTTTTTACAGAAATTGGAACTGGGAAGTAGCTAACTAGCCCATTTATGACTGAAGTGGCCTGAATTTCTTGTCCTACCTCAGAAATCTTGAGGTTTTTATCATTTGCTAAAAGAGATAATGATTTTTGTTGTGATCTGTATATTTTCATTGAGGCTTTTCATATCTCAACTGTTAAGCAGTCTTACACTCTTTTATCTCTGACAGCCCGAATCTGTGTGGGGCTAGGAGCTTTAAGATATTTACAAATAATAAACAAACACCATAGGATTTGTCCATGGTTAAAACACCATGTCAACCACTTGTGCAAATACATTCCAGTACCATATCTTCCCATGTGCATGGTAGGAGAATTTGTCCACTAACCTTTATACTCACCAAGGCTGGAGTGCTTTTATTTAGTTGGCAAATCTGACTGATTATTAAGTTCCTACACAAAAGTAATAGTCCTCTATAAATCAGCCTGAATAATAATAACAATTATAGTAATGATTGATATATGAGCATTTATTTATGTTTCTCTCAGCCACATTAATGGGATTTTGATGCATGAATTTCTTCTCATTGTAACAAGATTACATAGTTCAGAATGCAAAAACGCTTTTTCATTTAATCTAAAGAAGAAAAGTCTTCCTTACATAGAACTATGTAGTGATATCGATCACGTTATACTCGAGATCTTATGAAAATGCTCAGCATTGATCTGATAAAAAAATGCTGTGGGGATTATAGATAAATACTATTATGCAAACAAACATTCCCTTGGGAACTGCTGTGATACTGCCTACAAAACCAAGATCATATGTTCATGAAGAAGCTGCACAAGGTAAACAGTGTGGGTTTCTATTCTTCACACAGAGCAAAACACAGCATATAATCAGGGAGAAAAGCTGGGAAAATTTTGCATGTTAATTTAAATGGCAGAAACTAGCAAATCAGCAATTTAACTACAGTCTGTGCTTAATGTCATCATCACAGATGGCATATTTTTGGTTTGTGTCTGTAGGGCAATATGACACCTCAGATGGTTTCTGCCTTTGTTTCTACAATAGTAGTGAAACACAGGTAAGGTGTAAACCATAGCAGTGAAGGTGCTGATCCAGCAAACAGTTAATTCCCATGGCTGTCTACTGAATTCAAAGATAATAATCATGCAAGTATGCATGTAAACATGTTTGTGTTGGTAAGTTCTTGATTCAAGTGACTGCTGCTTAAGTTTTCACTGAAAGCCAGGAAAAACAAACACAGATTGTCTGGTATTTAGTCCAGTGCTTCAGAGGTGAGCTCTCTTCATCCCAGGTTGGGTTTGTCAATCAACCATTTTATATCTAGGTCATTCATACCAGAGCCTTTTTCCTTTAGTTTCCAATAGTTCTACATTTTGATGCTGTTTTCAAGCAGTTAAAAAATAAACAGAAACATCAAATTTAAATGAAAGCTGTATTTGTACTGAATTTGTACTTCAAGTCCAGTAGTATATACTTGTACTATGAGATTATCATGAAACTCTTAGGAAAGAACTAGTGATGAGTTATTAGACTGAGCAGATGAGCTCTGAGGTCCACAAAAGTTTCAAGCTGCAACAAGTTCATGTTTGACCACAGGTATATACAGACTCTTTCCAGATGATGTACGTGGCTTTTGGAAGGAAAATATGAGGCTGCAATGGAATGTTAGCTTTCTATTCCACTCTTCACCCATTGGGACACTTAGTGCACAGTTCCTACTTGCCAAATTAACTCCCAACGTATCTGTATTCGACATCCTGCTGAACAGTTACTCAGAAAACTGCTCATGCATGCCCACACACACTTACTCGAGAAGTCTTAAACCACACTCTAAGGGCAATCTTCAAAGCAATTGCTCTTGAAATCTTGAGTGTTCCCAAAGCTAGGTTAAAGACATTAGAAATTTAATCACCTTTTTTAATTTCCATTTTCAATTAGTGACATGCTTTATGGTGTAAGGAACACAGAACAGAGAAAAAAAACAAAGGGCTTTTTCACTCTATTGTTTTTTCCTGAAGAATGTGTCACTGCTAGAAAAAAATTCAGCTAAACTATGGAGCAGTCTTTTTCATATTCCCTTTAAGAAAAAACATCCCTTGTCCCATCCAAACATTTTCTGTATTCAACAAATGATCCTGTTGAAGACAGGGGTACGTGGTACAAAGAGAGCAGAGGTAAACCAGTTTTGCCTGTGCTCTAAGCAGAGCAACCAAAAGCTGGATGCACACAATTATCTCAGTGCTGGACCTGAGCTGATTTGTTCTCCTGAAAAGTGGGGTGCCTCAATTAAGGCCCAGAGCTGGGATAACCAGGTTTGAATGGCTTCTGGTTGGCTCAGAGTGTGGGCATGCCTTTTGTGTGTCTCTTGAATAATACACTATATAGATATATCCACATCTGATGTGTTGCATCATTTTTAATTAAGTACCGTGAATCTATGAAAGTACTTCTAGGGAAGAAATGAAAATCAATTATTTCCTTCTGAACAACATTTTCAAGCTCTCTTTCACTGTGGCCTGGTTGCACACTATGTTCCTCTCTAGTAGTTGGAGGTTGACTCAGCAGGTTTAGAAGGGAAAACAGACAATAGGAACTGCTTAGAAAAAACTTCCTGATTTCGAGTTTCTATCCTAAGGTAGGCTGAAGCATTACCTTTGCCTCCCTGGGTAAAAGCATTGCATGAAATATCTTTACTCATCTGTGCCTGTGTACAGTGCACATATATGACACACATACACCCTTAGTGAGCTGGCCCTGATCACAGAAGACACGAGTGCAAATCTGGGCAGTCTGAGCATCTCTGCAGTAAGACAATCCTTTGTGCCTTTCCAGACTGCTCATTGCAAGAGATATGAAAGAAGAATCCTGTCTGCACAAGATTTATGGCTGGGAGAAACTGCACTCTGTCTCTTGCTGTCCACCCAAGTATTTTGGGAAGTACCAACATAGAGTAAGTGGAGCTCTTTTCCAGTCATCTATTTAGATTGGAAGGCCTCATGGTTTTCTTGGAAAGCGAACACTTACGAAGTCCCCCTGAAGAATGTTGTTGATACCTATGCTGTGGAAATTATTGATATAATCATACTCAACCAATTTGTAAAGGCCTAGTGGGGGGAGGCATAAAGAGCTTTATTCTGACATTTAGAATTAATGCCAGGAAAGGCATCTCTCCTCCAGAGATATATGAGAAGCCAATGTTACACACTTGCAGTCACAGTAAATGTACACGACTTGAACAGCTAAAAGAACTGTCTAATCAAAAGCTCATTGAATGCTGTGGGAAACTTCTTACCAGCTTCAGAGTTGAAATATTGAATTTCTTTCTCATCTAAAACAATAGAAGGAATTAATGACCAGAGAAGGCTTTGTAGCCTCTGCACAGAAATGTAATGGAGTCTGTCACGCCATGTCTTTTGATACTCAGTTTATACATTTTTATTTGGGAGATCAATCCTCAGAGTGTCTATGCAACTTACTTCTTCAAGGGAGTTCAAAAAAGTGCATTTTTTAACAAGTGCGCCACTTCATGATGTTGAACTAAAGGCCACCAACTTCCATCCCAACCTGATTTCCCTTTCCTCTTCCTTATTGAACATGCACTGATAAATCCAGGAAGGCCCAGGGAACTCCTGAAGCTTGCTGTGGTTTGGCTTCTGTCCATCTGCTTTATGTGGTCCATCCTGTGGTGATGTTAGCAGAATAAGAGCCACAGGCTACTAATAAATAAAGCAGGTAAAGCTGTGATCTCTGGCCCTAAGGGCAAGCAGAACAGCATCCACATGGCTGAAGCCCTCTTGCCACCATCCCCAGGAGATGTAACAGGTATTAATCTGTATGCACCACACTGTGCAGTATTTAAGTCCATGGTATGGATGTGCTTGAGTTACTAACACAGCCAGAGCTGCAGATAAATGGAGGAACACCAGGACTTCCATTTCCACCAGAAGTGGATTTGCGATGTGATCTTAGTCCATGAACATGCCCACCACAGGGAACTGACAGTGACAGTGTGTTTGTTTAGAATTATCTTAATTGATGCTGAAGCTATACATTGCTTCCTGTTTATATAACCTCCAATAATGTTGAAAGATCAAATGCAAAAAACTAGCCTGGCAGTTTTCAAAAGCTGTCAGAGAATATAACAGAGATGACTTAGATGAATGTGCTTTCAACTTCCATGAAAAATAAATGTATATGTAGCACATCTCTCCACCATCTATGGAATTATGTCCATGGATGCTTTTAGTTCTATGGAAATGTGATTTACTCTTAAATTGTCATGAAGCCTGGGAACCTCAAACAATTACCAAAGAAATCAAAATACCTGAGTTTCTTTCTTTCTCTCTTAGATCTTTTATTTTGATTTTGAGTTTGGGATGTCTTCTCTCAATGTCTGTGGTGGGGTACATTGGTGTACCCCAATTACCAAAATAGAAATTACCAAACAATTACCAAACATTTTACCAAATTAGACAATTACCAAAATAGAAATCAAAATATCTGAGTTTCTTTCTTTCTCTCTTAGATATTTTATTTTGATTTTGAGTTTGGGATGTATTCTCTCAATGTCTGTGGTGGGGGTCTGAAAATTAATTGACCCATTTCAGTATCATGAAAGATGTTTAAGATATGGATGTCCTATAAAGTCTTATACAGTTAGTTAGTAGTGAATTTAATAGGATTAGTATAAATCAACAAAGGTTTTCTACAGGATTATATGATATAATTATTATGTGTTGATTTGTGTTTTGGTAGTTCTTGGTGACTTTAGTGCATGTGTACTGGATTGTGTGCGTTGTGTGGTTTTTAATCTTGAGAACTGGCCTTGCTTTTCCAGAGTGGATGAGTTCAGTCCATAGACTCAACAAAAAACTTTTTTTTTTGGGGACTCCAATCTGCTCGTGCTTTTCCCCTAACCTCATTGCAGGGTCATGGAGCTTCTCTAGACCATGAACTGTTGGTGTCCATTCATCTTCTAGCAATCAAATTATTTGTGACACATAATAGTTTTATTTGTCAACTGTGACAGTTTTCCAGTAAAGCATAATTTCATTCTTAGGTTTGGTGTTGGAATATGAGGGATTATAATCAACATATTGTATCATGTTGTCTGGCTGTAGACTCTTTCCACGAGGCTAAATGTACTGATGCTGAACCAAGATTCAAATACTTTTTTTTTCAGTGGTTCTGTCCTCTCCAGATAACTTTATTTTTCTCCTTTCATAGTCCCATGCTTTATGTTCTCTTCCTAGAAAATGATGATTATAAGGTTGTAACATATTCTGAGATTTGAATATGAAAAGAAAGACAGTTAAGCAGTGACTTCTGCTGAAAAATTTAGATCTACTAGGAGTGATGGGTAGTTTTCTTACAGGCAAATTAAACATGTTAAAACAGGGAGCATATACTGGGTTTACTTACCTCTTCACATTGCAGTTCATCATTTTGCCTTCCATTTAGATTCACTCTAAATGGTCACAGTACAGGATAAAGAAAAAGCATTTCTGCCATCTGTAAGCATGATAAAAATTATCCTAAGAAAATGTTCAAGCACATTAATGAGAAAAACCATTTTTGATCTCCAGACTCAAATACCTTTTGGTTTTTGGGGCTCTTGCTTAAATCAAGTGAATGCAAAGAGAATCACAGGAGGTGATGCAGTCAGCGTGGCATCAGTCTTATTGTTGGAGACACTCTGCAGCTTTCTGTTTGCATATTGTAGATCTCTGACTTTTAGAAAAGATGATTGTATTTAGATAACCTATGGATCATCAAATCAAACATTGTGTAGTCTTGAGGGAGAGGCTAAAAGCTTTCAAGTGATTTTGTGCTCAGACGTTGTACAATAGATTTGTGCATGTTTATTTGTGATGATGTAGGTTATTTACAGCTGCCTAATATATCCCCAGTCTTATGTCTTGGAAAGGACAGAAATTTTATTTTGATTTCTGTGTCCCCAGTTGACTGCAGACTGTAATGCTGCCATATATGTCTCAGATCTACCAGTGCCAGACACTTCCATGCATGTTGATGCTTTTGGCATAGAGAAAGGAAATGAGGAGCACCTTCAAGATGTAAAAGAATCAGAGCTTCATTTCAGAGGAGAGAAAACCTGAGATATTTATAGCATTCACACTGCAGCTACCTAACGAGGGTTGGGGGAAGAGGCTTGACATCATCTTCCTCAGCATCTGAGGCTGAGTTATTATAAAATACCCACTTTTCCTCTCAATTTGCCCTTTAAAAAAACCCCCAACACATAAAGGAAACACTTTTCATTTAATCTCTGTGAGGTAAGGTACAATGTATCTTAAAGGCCAGGGAAGCAAAGTAGCAGATGGGTCAAACATAACCTGTTGTCAGCCCTTTGCAGTACTGGGTACTGAGACACATTTGCAAAATTGCAATTCAGAAGAGCAAATGGAAGCTGACAAATTGCTCGTATTTCCCTCCCTCCTTTCTCCCCTCCTCATGCATTCAGTGCTGCTTCTTTTGATGGATGCCCAAGTTTCTAATTTTTTCCTTTAATTTCTTAACCTTACAGGATTTCCTCTGTGTTTCTTCACATTCTTACATTAACTCCAACAATTGTCATGCTCCACCTTTAACTCCTGCCTCAATCCCAGAACTTCCCATTGATTCTACTTCTCATTTGGCTCTTTTCTGACTTGGGCAAGCACTTTTTTTGTAAGTCAGCTGTGTTTACCACATCCCAAAGCCTGAACATGGGAGGCTGACTTCAGCCAGCCTGACTGAAACCCTCAGTGAGCTCTAGGCACACACAGTTGCAGCCCCCTTCAAAATGAGCAGCAGGTTTTGAGTTTGACAGTCATTGGTTCTCCATTGTCTTGGGGAGACTGACACCAGTTTACACCATCTGAAGATCTGTTGTTACATCCTGCATTATTCATTGGAAAAAAATCAGCGTAAAACCCTCAACATTTGAATGGCTGATAATACAGATTGACTCACTGAAACTCAGCTTTGGAAATGCACATGTTTTATTGCTGTCTTTTACTATCTGTGTGTGCCCATCTCTTCCAATCTAGACTTTGTTATATGAACACTTGGTCCAGATTTCTTTAATATTTTTCTTCTCATCCAAGTTATTTTCGCTACTGTTGCTGTTGGTTGACTTCAGACCATTTTTAGTAGTGACACTGAGGAGGAAGGACCTTGAATACAGTTTTCAGACACCTCTGCAGTACCACGGCTTACTAAGATCTCCAGGAACCTTACCTTCAGTAAGAAGAAAAAGCAGGAACAGAAGTTCAGAGAAAGAGAAAAAACAAATGAGAGAGGGAGAGGGAGAAAGCCTGCACACTACCATCTCTTGTAGGATGCTGGTGCTATCCAGGAGGAAGGAGGGTAGTAGAGGGTGGAGAGAGTCACTGGTACCTTTACCCTTCTCTGAACTATGTGTATGAATGGAACAATTATCTGGGTTGGTGAAGAGTGCAGGACTAGGTTACCTGGTTCTCATCCCCATATCCAACAACAACAACAACAATCCTTTTTCAGTTTATAGGGTGAAGATTGGCATCACATCAGGGTAGAACACTTTGGGCTTCCCCCGTGTTGACTGTTTCCTCACTGAAGGCATTTCTGCCTGTTTACAAACCACCACTCAATCTCTTAGTGTTAAATTCCTCTTGGGAAAGGGATGGGTCCAGGGTGGCTGGATTTCAAGTACTTGCTCTGGTTTATGTTTTGAGCCTTCTTGGACAACCACAGCATGTTGTTCTCAATGATACTAATTACAAATGAGGTAATAAGTGCTTTCATACAAAACAGCTGCTTCCAGCTTCCTATCTGCACAGCAAATAAGCCTTCACTTTCACATTTTAAATTGTCACTCCTGATGTTAACCTATGTTTAGAACAGCTGTATCCCTTTACACTAAAAAAAAAAAATAAAGGTTTCAATGGTTTGAAATTTCACAGGGTAAAAAAATACAAAAGAACAGTTGAAGTTGTAATTTTGTGAGTGCTAGTTCTGCAGGCAGGGCTTTCCCAAACTCTTAGAGATCTTTCAGGCCTCTGTGGGACTGTTCAGAGCTCTGCTTTCCTGTCCAAAAAAAAAAAATAGCAGAGCTACACCTACACATGCATCTGGGCACAGACATCTCTGAGAAACATCCCTGTTACTTCTAGGGAGAAGAGTCTTCAGTTAGTCAACTTTTGAAAGGAAAAGTTTTAAAATAAAAAGTAATGATAAAGCAAGCATATTTTTTAGTAAGAAATCTTGTTTTCAAATAAAAAATGAAAACATATAATTCTGAAAATTTGACAGAAGCCTTTAAATGTTTTCACTGTTTTTCCATTTTATTTTTTGTCTGAGAATAACTCAACCTAAATTTGTAATTTTTTTTTGCAGTAGCTGCATCTCTTATTTTTTGGATGAAAAGAGGCTCTTAACAATGAGATATTAAAATGTGACTTCTGGAAAGAACAGAACTGTCTTAAGTATGTTTGTATCTGGCTTTCAAAGGAGATTTCTGCTTTGGCAGATGGAAGTTGTCACAGTGCAGCAGGCTGAGCCCCTTGGGAGCTGTGGTACCTGGCCCAGTGCCCCTGGGCAGGGAGCAGAGCAGGCAAGGGGGCAGCCCCAGGCATTGGCCATGTCCAAGGGCTTGGAGACAGGCTGAGCTCTCACCAGAGCATCAGCCTGGTGCTGGGGTCAGAATCAGGCCCACTGAGGGGAACCAGGCTTAGGAACGCCCCAGGGTGGCTGAGCAGGTCTGTGGAGAGTGAATTAACAGGAGATCAAATACCAGCGTTTCTACTGTGAAAAAAGGTCACTCATGCTCCCTCTGATGAAACAGGAATGTTGCTCTAGTCCTGGTCTAATGAATCATTGACATATTTAAATGTTCTTGGAAGACCCTGATCTAGTTGTTGACCTAAATGGGATTATAGCACTATGCAGCAAGCTTTAATTTCAGTATTGCCTATAGGCAGAAGAGAGTCCAGGAGATTTTAACAAAGGCTGACCACAATTAGTGGTAGTGTTCAACAGAAGAATGTACAAGCACAACTGTGGTTCAGAGTTAAAGCTCAGGCAGATAAAATACTACATGACTCTGCTTCCAATTAGTATGAAAAAGATGTGTTCTCGGCAATTTCTCCTTTATGCTCATGTAAGAAAGAAGAGTTAATTTAACTACAGTTAATTTCATGCCCTCTATAATGTACCCAATTATATCATCCTAATTATTTCAAGCCCTCATATGCCTTGGTTGAGTGCATTTTTTGGAAGAGAATATTCAATAACGATTATCCTCCTCATTAATACAATGCACGATAAAGAGAAAACAAACAAGACTTGGATAAAGACAAGGCATAAATAAAATTTATATTTTTGTTCACTTTCCCCTTGATCTTTCCACAACAGCAGTAACATTAGTCATGGAGATAGGAGGAGGCTTGGAAATTTTTTGTCTTGCCCTGTCATTTCAGTTTTGTCTGGTTAATGCATAAGGGTTGGGGGTGTTTTAGAAGCTTTAAGGGCTTTTCAGAGAGCTCAGCAATTATTAACCTATAACAGTAAGCTTCAGCTGCAGAAGTTGGGACTTCATTCTAATTCATCCTTGTTTTACTAATTTGGACAATGAAGCATAAAAAGGTGTAGGTCATAGTAAAGAATAAGGTAGGAGGGTAGTATCCATTAGTTCTTCATGAAGACTAAAATGAGGTAAAATTACTGCTGTCTCATCTTTGTGAAGGTAGACAGTACCTGGAGACAGTGTATGAGGCAGACTTCCCACACTTCTCACCCAGTTAAGATGTCAACCTTCAGCTATTGCAGTTAAGCAATGTGTCATGGTCTTCCCCATTCTGTGAGAGGTGGGAGTGAGGGTGACAAAAACTGTGATGGGAAGAGACACTTCAGTCTGGTCTCTCTTGCACCAGTGGTAGAAAAGTCCCCAGTGAGATCAGATAAAGAATTAATGTAAAGGATTACAATCATAGAAACTATGAATAAAGAAAAGGTTTGGGATGGAAGAGATATTTAAAGATCATCTGGTTCTATTCTCTTCCCATGGACAGTGACACCTTTTGCTACACTGGGTTCCTCAAAGTCTCATGCAACCTTCCTGGGATAGGGTATCCACTGCTTTCTTGGGCAATTTTTTTCTAGTGTCTGGCCACCCTCATAAAAATTTCTTCCTTATATAAAATCTAAATCTACTCTCTCAGTTTAAAACCGTTGCCTCTTGTCCTATCACTACAGGCCTCACTAAAAATTCTGCCCCCATATTTCTTATAAGGTACTGGAAGGTGCTCTGAGGTCTCCCCAGAGCCTTCACTTCTCCAGACTGAATCCCAACCTTCTCAGCCTGTCCTCACAGGAGAGGTGCTCCAGCTCTTTGATCATCTTCATGGTCCTCCTCTGGACATGCTCCAGCAGGACCGTGTCCTTATCTCAGAGGCCCCAGAGCTGGATGTGCCACTGCAGGTGGAGTCTCAGCACAGTGGAGCAGAGGGCGAGAATCAGCTCCCTCCATCTGCTTCCCACACTGCTGAAGAACCAGCACAGGATAGGGATGTCATTCTGGGCTGCAGGTGCACATTGCTGGCTCATGCCCAGTTTTTCATCCACCAATATCCCTGAGTTCTTCTCTTCCGGGCTGAATTTATATAATGTAAAGGTTTAGATAGGATAAAGTACAGTGTCAGCTCATATGCTTTTTATTTATGAAAACTTTGTGAAGTGCAGGGGTGTATATGCTGTACATGAAGCAATCATTGAGACGATTTCTTCATTTTCCTGTATCAAGATAAGAAACGTAAAAAATTTATCCACTGCCTATGTTTAATTCTCAAATCTCAAACAACTGGATAACAATGTTGTTTGGAGTAGAAATGTGCAGCTGCCCTTCAGTAGCCTTCTCCTTCCCACCTGTTTTGTATATTCTTTAACTGGGAAGATGAATAATGATTCAGCTGTTTCATGCTCTTTGAGATTCTTACTCATTGGGGAGTGAAACTGCAAGTCTCATCAAGCATGGGGTTATAAAAATGTGCAGACATAAATACTCTGAGTCTGTATAAGCTGAGGTTGCTTCTGCCATTTGGCTCATATAAAGATTCTTCAAATCCTCCTACAATAAAGGGCTGTAGGACTGATAAAAATGTGCCTGTCTGTTTTATAACAAGCAACAAGAAGTGTTGCTGAGTCACCCTCAGTGTGAGCTCACTCTTTTTTCATTCCTGAGAGCAGGTGTCACATGCCTTTTCTGATGCAACTGCTGGTAACTGCTCTGCTGTCACCCAGAGTGTCACTTGGCATCATGGGCAGAGTCAGCTGATGGTGTGAAGGAGAGAGGGTCATCATCTGATACTAAAGTGCAAACAAATTCAGATAAACATTACCTCATTGAGGAGAAAAAGGGGGGATGGGCACAGCCCAAATAAAAAGTGGAGAGGATACAGAAAACAAAGGGAAAAGGGGAAATGTCTGCTGCAGGAACATTACTTTACAGAGTTTTCAGTAGGTTTTGCATCAGCCAAGCACATTCTGTGCAGCTAAGCACAGGCAGAGACAAAAATAGAGTACCCTACCAGGTGTACATTTGTACAAGCCCTTCTTGGATGAAATGCACCTGAAAAGCATCCTGGAGCTGGGCTCAGACCCAAATTAGGCTATGATTCCATGTGCAGATATTCAGCATGATACACAGACTCCAGCCACTTTTCATCAGATCAATACATTTCTCCTCTGCTGTCTCAAAATTCTGGCAATCAGTATAGTCTAGATAAGGCTGGTGGATCAGTATTCACATAAATGCATTTATCTGTGTTCATTGAAACAACTTGGAAAATATGTAGATTCCCCCCTCTCTTATTTTGTCTGTTCTTGGTTAAATGTGATCTAGATGTCCATGGAGAACGTGTTCTTTTCTAGTTCACTAGCTTCAGTGAGAGAATTGCCCCAGTAATGAATAGTGAATGACTGACAAAGCACCAAAGATTTGGGCCAAAGGGAGCACTATGTGATTTTATGAGTTTCTTCTTTCTGCAAAGTTATTCAGTCAGGGACCACATCTTTTATTTGGTCAGCATTTGGTTGGAATGCTCCCTTTTACCTAGAGGCATTTGCTGAAGAAGAGTTAAAATAAAGAGGTTTTGTCTCATCATTAAAAGATGCATGCATGTGCACGTGTAGAGACCGGTGGTTCAAGCTCTGGACCTCTGGGATGTAGCTCAATTTGCTTTGTCATCAGAGACCATTTTCAGTCACTGGTAAAGTCCAGTGACTGCCTTGTCTGCCCAGTGCTGTACCTAAGGCAAACACAGCAGCTCAGGACACAGCTTACAGGGAGATCAGAGCGGGGTTCAAAGCAGGGTGTGGGCTAAGCAGGGAACTGCAGTGTGTAGCTGGGACAGAAGCAGGAGAGAGAGAACTGCAGGGCCTGGGTGGGCAGGGGGAAGATGCATGTCTCCAGGGTCCTCACTCCCAGTCCAAGGGTGGGACACTACCCCAAAGGTAAATACTTGCATTCATTTTTTGTGAGATCCTAACAACTCCTGCGTGTTTCCTCTGAAATGGTGGGCAATTTCTTATTGTCACTCCACAACCTTCTTTCATCAGCCATGATTTGCTTATCTAGGAGCCACTGCCAGTGCTCAGTGGCTGAAACACTCATCCAGGATGTCAGTGGTCCAGGTTCAAAGTCCCTCCTCTGATTGGGGAAACACTGTTAATTATGCCCAATAATCAAGCTGGATTCAGTCTATCCTCCAGAGCTCCTGCTGAAGCTGTGCAGCTGTAGCCTAGGACTCAAGAATTTCTGGGACAAAAGAGAACACCAGCAAGACTGACTATAGTCTCTTTGGAAGGGGGGAGATTTGATTATTTGTCAGTGTCAGTTTAATAGATTTTCCTTGACACTGGATATAACACACATACTCTGCTGATAGGGCCAGATAGTAGCTTAGGTAGAGTCTGACTTCTTTGGCTGTCCTTGGAGAAAAAACAGAACAGACAGTGAACACTTGCTAGATTACACACTTATTCATATAATTATTTGCATTACATTTTAACCTTAATTTTCTGTTGTGAAAATTAGCTTGTTAAGTCTGAAGAGGAGCCTTCTACAGGCTCTCTCAAACCAGCAGTCCTTCATGTAACTTTCTTGCACGTGTCTAATTTTTGTACTTCATAACCATTTTTTTATTAGATAGGAGATTTTTGAAGACCAAAAAGGGTTGTAGGATTCCTGTGCCTAACCTAGACAAATAGATCCTCCATCTTCTTCAAAAAAATCAGGTGTTCCATCATTGCCAAACGCCAGAATGTGTATGATCTACCATTTCTGTGCTTCCCTCTCAATTTTTTACTTCTTCTCAGATTGGCTGTTTGCCTTGAGGCCAGCACACCAAGTCAGGCCAGAACAATAAGGCAGTGCAGATTGCCATGTTATCTGCTGCCTACCCTTCATACATCTCTAGGGATGTTCATCTCCTTCCTCTGTCTGTGTTCATCTCTTTGCAGGGGTACCAACTCTACCAATCTGCTCCTGAAAGATGCTTTAGAATGCCAGCAGTTGTCAAAAAACGTGGGAATAATATAAACGCTTTTGTGAAGATACGGCTGGTTTACTGTTGCCTGGAGAGATTCCCTGCCTGTATTACTGTACTTTGAATTATTCTGAATATCACTGCAGAACTTCTCTTAGCAGCTCTCCTTTCCTGTTATTCTTGCTCACATCTGTTCACTGTAGTAATGGATATTTTTGGCTGTAAGCAGTTATGCAGCATGACACTTGGCGAATGGATGTCTCTGTGTGCAATAGCTACTGTTTTTTGAAGACTCATTTGGCTCTTGTCCCCTCTGGGTGAAACAAACATATAAATATATTGCTACAAACCTCTCACCAGCCTTTCATTGCAACTGCTACCTTTTTGACTGACTGCTTATGCTTGAGCTCTGCTCTGAACTGAACTCTTTTGGGGAAATCTAAAGGATTTGATTTTAAGCTTCGAATTTATTGTGCGTATGTTTTCTCAGTGACAAGTTGTGCTTCTGCTACCAAGTCAATGGCATATCTGTTCTTTGTAAGAAACATGCTGTTTATATGTGATATAATTATTTCCACTAACCACTCAGAACCCAACTGATCACTCTCACAGCCATAAATGAATCTGTTTGACAACCTGTTCTCTACACAGTAGGTAGTCTTCCACCCGCCAGCTAATTTATCTTTGCATCTGCCTGGCTCTGCCAAGGAATATGTTCTAGTGCATTTATTCTTGTTTCTAAAAGCTTGTGACTGGCCATTATCTTGGGAGGAGACATTTGTGGAACAAAAATTTTATGGTGTATATTTCTGTCTTTGTGAAACACTTGTTTGCAGTGACTCAAAGAGATCTCATTTAGTTGTTTCCATTCTGTTTTATAGTTGATCCTTCCCAGTAATTGCAGAGACCCCCCAGCAGCCTGGCTGATTGGCCCAATCTAGATGAGAATGTTTCTCAGTGTTGGTGAGAAGTGTTTAATTGGTATTAACATGGATGGAGATGATCTGCTCAGCCATAGGACAGACGTCATTTGGTACATTTCCTTCCCTCCAATGCTACAGTGCTCATGCAACCTGAAAGGACCATCTGTAGATCTTTGAGATTAGTGCAGGCCTGTTTATTATTTGGCTTTTCTGTACAAGCTATTTGGCCCTATCTGTCTGGATCTGTTGAGCTAATTGCCTTGATACATGAACATCCAGGTTGCCTAAGTATCCCAGCAAACAGCAGATTTTTTCAGCTCACAGTTATTCCTTATTCAAAGTAAGTCTAAGAACTTTCTGAACTGAGAAGACACCAAAACAGGAAAACCTTCATAAAGTCTGATCAAGCCTGAATCAAGCTCCTCAGCCATGCTGCTAAACAGTATTTTCATTGTCTGAACTCTTCATTACAGTTTGCATTTTTTCCCTCAGGGTTCAGGTTCCCTGACATGTCTCCCTCTACCAGTCAAAGCCAAAGCTCTGCCTTTGAATTACACAAAGACAGCAAAGTTCACAGATGCTGGAAAAAGGTCAAAATAGTAGGTGTGACCTGCAAGTTGAGGCTATCTTTTTGATCCCCTGTAAAATATGTGTCTTTCTTCTTCAGTAGTAGAATCTCCTGTGTTTTAGCCTTGTCTTGTCACATGCAGAGGAGGATTAACACTACCAGAAAGAAAATTGAAGATGTCACTCAGAAGAATGGACAGGGCAGTAACTTATCAATAAGAGCATCATCCTTTCACCTAACTGACTCCAGCACAGAGACATGTCTTGTTTCTATTAATATTTCATAGAACCAGCTGGTACTACTAGATCCAGCCAGTCCCAATGAACTTCATTTTAGCCTTTTTATTAGCTTATAAATGTGATAGGGTTGATAGATACCATTTAATGGAACTCTTTCCACCCTGCTCCTCCCTCCCTTCCCACCCTGAAAAACCTGACATTCATAAATGGAGGAGGTCAGAAATTTGCATCCAGCTGAGTGGCTGTCTGGCTTTAATGAGATGATTTGTAATCATAAGCACTGCACTGCAGTGGTGTCTGGTACAGGGGAAGAGGAACATGTATGCATACTCCAGCTGAGATGAGGGAGAGGTGATGGGAGGGAGGGAAAGCACATGGATCAGAAAAAGGAAGCAAGGCTGGAATGACATAAGGAGCTCCATTAAATGTAATACAATAATGCTGGCCTGGTTAGTATAAGAAGAGCCAGAGGCTGGCTGATGCAAGCCAGTGAAACTCCTGTTACTTAGGGCAGGCAGGCAGGCAGCTTGCAGGATTGCACATATCCAGAGCTCTTTAGAGGAGCTGAAAATAACAGGTTTGTTTTTGCCAGCTGTAAACCCTCAGTGTCCTTAATGCACAGCCATGTCCTTCCTCTCCCACTCCTTATATAACAAAAAAAAAATTCTTCCAGAGCAGGAAGAAAATTCAGGGGCTGAAGAGGTAATATGTTGTGGAGATAGCATGTTCCACATCAGCTATATTTGCAGCATGTTTTTCTAAACAAGTGGATCACATTCTGTCTCTGTGTGTATTCTTCCTCAATCTAATGCATTTTTAACCCACTTACTCTTTTCATTTCAGCCACACAAAGCAGTAGCAAATTCCTGCAAGTCTCAGGCAGGCAGATAGGAGGGAGAGAGAGACGGAGACTATTAATTCATTCACTGGGGGAAAGATTCAGAAGAGAATCTTTCTGGGAGAGAGAGATTTTTAATTCCTTGGCTTTGATAAAAGCTTCACTTGGCATCTGTTTCAGATCAGACAGCCACGAATCCACCACAGGCAAATCCATAGGAAGCCAGGCTGAGCTGGCTCTCCTGCACACACAGCTACTTTCTCTGGCTGACTGTGAGAATTTTACACCTCTCAAAGACTATCTTTCCCTTGTCTCCAGGGTTTCTCTCCTCTGTAGTAGCAATTCTCTGAGATTGTCACACGATACTTTTTCATTAGGCATCCCAGCTGTGGAGGACTAGGTTCCTTTAACCGTGTCTCCAGCTGTCTTGAGTTATTCTGCAGCAGGCCAGCTGGACCAGTGTAGTTTTTCTTACAGCTGCGATGGAGTAGCTTGGATCAGCTTTAAGGCTGTTATTTTAAAATTCATTAACTACTTTTTGTTATTTAAAAAAGACCATAAAAAAGAAAAAAAAAAAAAAATAGGCAGCAATTGTGCAAACAGTTTGGCTACAATCTGCATCCATGTGGAAGACACTGACCTGAGTCAGGGGGCTGCTGGTTTGGCCTCGTTCACAGTGTGTCCCAGAGCAGGATAATTCTGTGCAGACAAAGCCCTTTTACAGGGGTGGAATCTGCAGCACAGCCTGCAGTCACATCATATCAGGAGACTTTCAGCCCTTATTCATCTCACCTTTCTCAGTTACGACTTTCCCCTTCCTCATCTACCCCTGGAGCATGAAGATCTTCCAGGCAACAAAGAGCTTTTCTCTCCCCCTCTCCTGAGCTCCTTCTGTAAAACATACATGGTTCATGTTCTTCCTTCTCTGCAGATGTTTGTAACTCTGCAACCTAATCCTTCCCCCCTCTCCCCTGGGGAGACGTGTTACCCCTATGTTAAGTACAGAGGTTTAAGTTTCAGGGATGTGTGGGTGGCCTTCAGAAATCGTGCCAGCAAGCTGTTTCTCAACCAGACGTTCAGTTCTGATAGAAAAAGAAGAAGCAACACAACTTTACCCAGCATGCATAAAACAATAGTTGACCTTCCTTTGAGACAGAAGGTGTCTTCAGTGACCTCAAGGAAAAAAGCTTCCTCTAGATAAGATAGACTCCTGTAGATGATTCTTTTTGAGAAGAGCCCTGTCCTGGAAGCAGGTCTCCCAACTTCTTTGCACTTTCCAGGCAACCTCACTCCCATCAGAAGGTCTGTGAGCTGACAGCATCTCCCAGGCTTTTTCAGAGGCACACCCACTGCTTTGCCAGGTCCTTACAAAGTACCAATCTACTGTGCTATGTAAGCAATGCATCATCTGTCAGAAAGGAATTAGTTGTGTATAGTCTTAATGCAAAGTACATAAATAAACTGTAGATTGAAGAAAAGGGTCGTGAGGAGGGAAATTCATTTTTACTGTCCCTCTAATGTACCATGTCTCCTCTTTGTCTAGGGAGTATCCCACAGATGATCACTTCTCAGCCAGCAGTGCACTTTAGTGCCATCGTTCAAGCTAAGAAAAACCTTGAAACATTCACTGGGGCTGTTTTATTATTTTCCCAATCATGTTTCCTTGACTTGACTTGTCCTGTCCCTTTGATCAATAGCAGACATCACCCAGCATGAGACATGTTTTGGATTGATTTAGAGTGCTTGTTAGTACCAACTTCTAAATCACTTTGCTGAGCTTCCTCTCTTTGATGTTGTTGGCAAAGGATAAGGTCTTAGGCTGGGATTTTCAAAGGACACAACAACTAGAGTCCAGAACACTTAAATCTCTCCAGCCCCTGTTAAAAATCACAGGTAAAGAGTGCAAAAAATTCACTTGCTTTCAACTATAAGATTTTCAAGCACTTTAAGGTGCACATAGCTACTTTATGGGGTTTTCAGAGGTGTCTTTCAGAAGTTGTGTGCTTAGGCATATTTGGAAATCCTATTAGAAGCTATTCAGCATCTTTATATGCTTAAGTTCCTTTAAAGCCTGACTCAGCATACTGTGTCACTCTTCTGTGTGTGTGAGAGCACCAGCATAAAGGGCAGGCTCTCAGTGAATGACTGATGCTGTATGAATGTGTGGAATACAAGCCAAATCCCAAATGCAAGGGCTCATATGTTACAGTCATATAACCCAGCCACTTGTTTCTTCAGCAGTTGTCACGGCAAAGCTGTCATTTCCTAGTTCAAGAATGTTTATCACATCCTTATCCTTGATACACACTCTGGGAGGGGGAAGGATTCACAAAGCAAGTGGAAGTGTGATTCAGAAACTTCATCAAACTGAGCAGTGCAAATGCTCCCAGCAGTGGCCTCTGTCTATTTTGGTATGTAGAATGTATAGCTGGAGTTCCTTACATAATTTAGGTTATATTGTCATTTTTCAAGAAAAATCCACAGTTTGGATTCAGTTTGCATAAATAAAGCTTCAAAACCAATGTCTAAAACATCTCATTCCATTCTTACCAACTTCCAGCTGAAGGATATTTCTGATCATGAATTGTAATGGTGGAAAATATTGACTGAATCAGTGGGAGCAAGAGTGAGGGACAGACAGACACATAGACCATTTCCGAGGAGATATATCCTGTTTCCTATGGGCTTTCTTATTAAAATTATCCCAGTCTATACATTCTCTATTCAAGCATGAAGTGCTCATTACAAGTCTCTACATGAATAATGTACACTTAAAATGATTCCTTGTGCCATAAATATTGTCCTTGGTTAATAATTGACTGTGGGTTTCTCTCTCTGGTTCTCTGAACACTACTGACTGAGGGTCTGGATTCTTCCCATGTTGTTTCTTTCCTTTCACTCCTGTGATTTTCCAAGCAGATATCATACTGATATAATGATGACACAAGTTTGGACTGGAGTATACAGCAACTCCTCTACCCATCCCAGTTCTTGCTTAGTGTCCCCTGTGATTTAATTGGAAAACATGGAAAAAAATATAATTATTCCCTTTCTAATTTAATCTGCAATTTCTCTTCTGGTGTTTGCTGCAGTCCTTGTCCATTTTTGCTTTAACATGTACTTAACATTATTACAGTAAAATACATCAATCTGTCGCTTTGTGAGACTGGTTCATGAAAAGAGTTTCAAAGAGTAGTATAAGGACCAAATTTGCTGTTCAAACTGCAGTGAATCCAAGACATTCCTTGTGTTTGAAGCTTCCCAGTCTCATGCTTGATAAGTCTGTACTGCCTGTACTGAGCATTTGGAAGATTCTATAGATTCACAGAGGAAGAAAAGCTGAATGATCGTAAAATGTTGCCTGGCAGAGTTCAGGTTTATAATGTCAGCTTCAGCCAAGACCCCAGGACTGTACCTCATCAACTCTCCCCTCACTCTGCAGCTTTTAGGCTTGGTGTGCAGGAAAAATTGCTCTTGCTTCATACACAAGCATACTTTATACATCCATCCAGCATGAGTTTTCCATAGAGCTTTGCCTGGGCTTCATACATCAGATGAAAACTGCAAGCAAAGATAAAATGTGCTGAATATCCTGTCTGTGGTATTCAGGTACCAGAAAGAAGTGAGGAAAGGCTTTGATAGCAACACGATGAAAAGATTTCATCAGAGTGTTTTATCCTCTAAGTTCTGATGGAATTTTCCCCTTTTGGACATTCTGCAAATATGTGCTACTGAAAATGCTGTGGTTGTTCCTATAGTTCCCAATTTTTCCCCTGGTGACAGAGTTATAGCCACTCCATGTGGGAGCTGAGAAAACTGTGTCTCTTCTTTCACTCTCAGCCTTTGCAATTCTTAGCCCAATGGCTCCTTGCTTTGAGAGAGAGAGATATGGAGGATGCTGTCCAACAAGCAATATCTATTTATGGAGACAGTAAATACACAATGAGTTAGGAGACGGTGACCAAAATGTGCAGCATTGTTTGTGGGTCCTTGAGGACCAATAAAAATAATAGAACTGCAACTGTAAATAGCTTATTACAAACATCCAATTTCTATGCTTGGAATTCAGGACTCTGTCCAGACCATAAAATTAATCCTCATTGCCTGCTGAACCTTGGAAGCTGGGTTCCTCTGCCAAAGGTCACTCAGTTCTCAGTGGTGGCATCAGTGCTGATTTGTTTCGGCTTTGTGCATAAACATTTGCTCTGCTTGGTTACAGGCTGGAATTGCATGAAGATCATTGGAAAACTGGGTGAAGTGCCACAGCCCCTTCATAGCTAAGGATTTCACCTCAAGGAAAGGCACATGAAAGGACCTAGGTACTAAAATTGACATATTCTGTGATGGGTAATATAAGGAGAATGCCAAAAAGGTTTTTGCCTTGGGCTAATACATGAAATTACTGGTGAAGGAATGATGAGAATTCATAATCATAGCTAAGGTTAGATGTGGTAAAATATGCTGCATGTTCAACGGTAGTTTTAATTTTTACTATGCCAAGAATGATAATGTCTGTGATACAATTTCAAGTATTTAAGATTTTCAATTATTATGTATTAATTGAGAATATATAGAAATGCCTAAAGGGGCCAAGCTGAGTTGCAGGTTTTTTTGCATAGATTTACACTGATGTAACATGCACAGATAAAAAAACAGTTGTAACTCAGTTCACATGATCATTTTTGGTTTATTTTCAAGTGTGTTCCTTTCTCTGTAGAATGAATCATACAGCCTATAAGCTGCTTCAATATCTCTGGTGGTATCCTGACCCACAAGAGAAATGAACTAGTAACCCCCTCTTACCCCTCTCTTACAGGTCATCATGTAATTGCATAATTAAGCTTTTAATTTAAGGTTGTACTGGAAGCAGTGTTTAACATAGTTTTGTGGACCTTTTCTGAATCTTTCCCATTAGAATACAGCATAGTCCCTAAGGGAATAAAAGGGATGTACAACCTCCTGAATTGAAGTCCTCTGTCTCTACCAGTGCAATCTATTGATAAGACATTTTGCTCCCCATCATAGTCTTGTCTTAGGAAGAAAAAAAAAAAAAAAAAAAAAAAAAAAAAAAAAAAAAAAAAAAGGAAAAAATAAAAGATGCAGAATCTCAGGGCTGAGCTACAATGCTCCACTGTTACAGCAAAGATGATTATTCTAATCCTATATCCCCATCCCCTCCCTTAAGTACAAAACCAGCCAAAATTCAGTGGTGGTGGCCAAGAGATCTTCAGAGATGGTACTGAAGGTATGGACATGCCCCCTGGCCAGTCAGGGGGGATGCTCTATCACAAGTCCACTCACCAAATGTCACTTATCTCCAGGCTTCTAGGAGATTTCACCTCTGCCTGTGCCTGCTGTTGGTACAGTTGTCACTTGTCAAAGAAGGTAGAAATCCACACATCTGTTGTGAGGCCCAGGTGTTTGCAGCCTGCCTCAGGGCTGGTGAGAGCAGTAAAAGTTTGGCAGTGGCAATGGAAGTTTTCATATTTTGCTTAACCTACACCATCAACAGTGCCAAATGGGACGTAGGTGAAAAACTCAAAGACGTTCTCATTAGTTAATTATATGAACTGCAGTTTTACACCAGAAATCAATGCACCCTCTTGCTTGACAGGCACTTGGTAGATCATTTCCAGTTGTCCCTGTACAAGGGACCAGGTGCAGCCCATCCTGGTTGATAAAATCCCAGCCACACTGTAAGTGTGCACATCTGCTGATGTGAGTGGACAGTCCTGACACCTCTAGGCTCCAAGCCAGGAAAGAGGGCTGCCCATTAAGGCCTCCTTTTGTAACTGGAACCTAAAACATTCATCTGAGCTGCAGTTAGTACTTGTGGGAAGTACTTCCCACTCTGCAGGGCTGTGAGAGAGAAGGCAGAGCTGGGCTCTGCTCCTTCCAGGCTGCACATGGAGACAAGTCCTTTTCCCTCATCTTCCCCCTTCTCCCTCCCTCTCTCATGGTCTGTGAGTAGAGGAAAGCCTGCTCATCCTTCTTGTATGTGCAGTGCCCTGCAAAATATGTTCTTGATCGGATCTGTGGTTTACAGGCTTTATTATAGGACATAGAAACAATGGGAGTTTTATTACCCTGAATGTATCATTTCTGTTGGAATGCTCCCTCAGCATGGTGTTCTGACTCCAGGCTTGCTGAAAGAGGCTCACATAGTAATTAAAAGATTGCTAATATTGCTAATGCTGTTCAGAGCATAATTCCACATCAAAACTCTGCTTGGCTTTTGGGGCCTTTTAAGCATCCAAGTTTTATCCCACTTTAATTCAGCTTCTGAGCCTCGTCTCCACAGTGGATCAAACCAAGGGCCCGAATCCAACCATACTCTGAATGAAACTCCAGATTGTATAGCTTCAAGTCATCTTCCTATGTATGAAATTGCATGCTGTACTGCTTTGTAGAAGAGAAGTCCTTGGTCAAGAGCTTTTGTGCTCTATTATGTAGAAATGCAATAAAACCAACTTTTCCAGTTGGTTTATAATCTATGTTTATTATAGTCCCAAAAATTCATACCCTGGAGATAAAGCTGGTACGTCTCACTTCCCAATATAAGTTTATTCCAAGTATTGCTGAAAAAGACTTTCACACCATGGCCCAAAGTATGGTTGTCACCAGAGAATTCCATCACAATCTACAAATGACGGTGCCACTCTGCTTTATCCTTCTTTCAGAGACAGGAAATATAGCCTGCAGGTCTCAAAGTCAAGTTAAAATCATTCTGCCCACATCTTGCAGATTAAAAAAAATAAAAATCCCTGCTAATTACACAGTGAGGAACTGATTTTCATAAAAGCTCAGTTCTTATTTTGGCACAGAGCTAATTGGTTAGAAGTCCTAAGAACAGTGTACACAGATTAATGGTCTATTTCAAAATTTGTCACAGTGGGAGCTGCTAGTTTGTGAACACACTTGTGAAAATCTCCCTTCACATTAGCAATATTAGCGAAAAGTTTTGCATCTGGTGCTTAACTCTGGTGAGGGTCTGGATACGGCCATTTATTGTCAAAATCAGAGGTTTCTGAGTGTAAAACTGCACTTGAGCTCTATGGTCTGACCCAGGTGTAGTACAGTCTTTGGAGGCTGTAGAGGGTTGACCCTGTCTAGATGCCCACTGAAGCCTATCTCTCCCCTTTGTGACTGGACAGGGGAGAGAAAAAATAACAAATGGTTCAGGGGTTAAGGACCATGAGAAATCACTCACTAAATACCATCACAGGAAAACCAGGCTCGAACTGGAGATACTAATTGCATTTATTACTAAAAAAATTAAAGAAGGATAATGAGAAGTAAAATAAGGCCTTTACAAACACCTTCACCCCATCCCTTCCTCCTTCCAACCCTGACCTCCTGCCCCAGCAGTACAGGGAGATGGGAATGGGGTTTACAGTCAGTTCATCAGAGGTTGTTCCTGTTGCTGCTTAGGGAGAAGAGTCCTTCCCCTGCTCCAGCATGGGGTTCCTTTCATGTGAGACATCTCTCCATGAACTTCTGCCGTGTGGGTCACTCTTCCATGGGGTGCAGTCCTGCAGGAACAGGCTGCTCCACTGTGGGCCCCCACAAGGTTCTGCTCCACCAGGAAACCTGCTCCAGCACAAGCTCCTCTCTCCACTGGTCTGCAGGTCCCTGCCATGGACATCCCATGGGATCACAGCCTCCTCTCAGGCGTTCACCTGCTCTGGTGTGGGTCTCCTGCTTGGGCTGCAGGTGGATCTCTGCATCCCCATGGATTTCCATGGGCTGCAGGTGGATCTCTGCATCCCCCTTGGATCCCCATGGGCTGCAGGGGCTGCCTCACCATGGTCTTCACCACAGGCTGCAGGAGAATCTCAACTCTGGTGTCTGGAGCACCTCCTGCCCCTCTCTCTTCACTGAGCTGGGTGTTGGCAGGGCTGTTCTTCTCATGTTTTCACCCCAGTCTTTTCTGTCTGCAATTACATTTGCACAATACCTTTTATTTTTCTTATGTGTGTTATGACAGAGGTGTTTTCATCATTTATAAGTGGCCCAGCCTTGACCAGCAGCATGTCTGTCTTGAAGCTGCCAGGGATTGGTTCTGTCAGACATGGGGGAAGCTTCTGGAAACTTCTCACAAAAGCCTCTCCTGTAGCCCCCCAGTACCAAAACCTGGCCACACAAACCTAATACCCCATTTCACATTGCTGCTCTAACAGTAGGATAATGTCTATCTATTTCTTCTCTGTCCTCTCAACCCATTTTCTTTTTACCATGGGGAAAAATGGTATTGGCACTCCATCTAATCTTCATCACCCAAGAAGTGTTGACTGTTTTGCACTTTCACTGCATTAAATCTGTCAACCTAATATGAGAATAAACTCAAATTTGCTGCTAAACATAGCTAGGGTGCACAGAAAGCAGCTCTGCCAAGGTACAAGCATGTAACTTCTAATGAGTCTTTCAACTATGCTTACTGTGTGTGTCCTGTCCATGTCATAAACCAAGAGTAAGAGTGGCTTTTTCCACAAGGAAACTGGCATTGCATTTTGGGAGCAAGAGGTTGCTTCCAAAGAGTGTTGTGGAAAGCAGTTTATCTGAGCTGTGGTCAATGTATCATCCTTTTCTCACTTTTTGAGCCGTTTTTTTGAGAATGATGAATTGTAGTCATCACTGCATTCAATTAATTTTTCCTCAGCTGGTTCTTACAGTGTGTTTGTACTAAGTGTCCTCTAACAGCTGATAAATCATCCCTGAGAGGCTGCAGAGGCAGTAGCAGTGACATACACTGGACTGACAACAGGAATGTGCCACACCACATCTCTTGTCCCCTTTTTCCGGAAAGAATTCTGTGACCTTTGGTGGCATTTGCAAGAAGCCATCTTATACTGATGTTCCATGGCTCTATTGATCTCTGTGTAATATTAATCTTAAACAAACAGGCCATATAATTTATGTAAACTCCATAGGTAATTAAATTCCTTCCAGCAAAGGTCAGGGCAGAATATTTAAGATTTCATTTGAATAGAAATTACAGTTAGAAATGAAGGGGGAAAAAAAAGAAGAGGGAAAAGAAGAAATTTGGAGCTTGTCATATCAATTATTACGGTGTAACTAAGAGAAATCAAATCACTTCTCAAGGGCTCATCTGCACACACAATTCAGAAATGTTTGCCTAGAATGATTTATAAATAACTTTAAGAAATGTTTAAATAGCTCTAATGGATAGTGAATGAAAACATCACCTTTTTTCCAAAGAGAGCTGAGACCCTCCTTTTCAAATGAGCAAAGCACATCTTTGTAAATGACCATGATTGTAGTATCCATTCTTTCTTCTCCACAATCTCAAGGCCATGGAGACCATTATTTTTCTGTTTATCTTCCAGTTTCAAAAATCTTTGAATTTTAGTGTTGAACCTTTTGTCTACCAGAATAATATGTGTTCCTTGGGTAAGTTCAGATGCTCGTATTGAATGCATAGCTACTGAGAAAGCACATTGAACAAAAACTACTTTGTGACTAATTTCATGCTTTGAATATTGTCTTTTTTTGCTTGATATGTCTCAAACTATCAGAATGTTGTGCCATGTTTGGGAAAAGCTTGCCTAATTTCTACTACTTATCTGATGAAATAGTCTCTCTCTGGACCCAACAGAGGACTGTCAAAGAGGACTTAGGCTGGGCATGGAGACATTCAGCTGGTGAAAACTTGGGAAAATCCAATCTATGGAGATTTCAGCAAGTGTCATAGTCACTTTCTCCTCCAGCTGAGAAGAGTCTACATTCACAGAGAAGGCTGGGGTATAAAGTACTCTCAGTTACAGAATAGCATAAGGGGTACAGGTAGGATTTTGCAGAGTTATTCTTTATTGTCTTTTTCACCCCACTGAGTGGCCTGTAAATGCTGTTGTGAAGTGGGGTAGTGACTGATCATCACTTAAAAAGGTAATCCTGGTTTCAGTTTAGTGCCATGCATTGCCACACCACAATAGTTTGCAGAAATTATTGTGTAGAAGTAAAAGCACTTGTCCCCATTCAGTAAGTGGTGATCACTAGGAATTCAGTAGCAAGGAGCACCCGCAGCTGCATCTTAAACACTGCTCTGAGGCAGCTGCAGCATCTGCTGCAGGTCTTGCTGCTGCAGGTCTTGCTGCAGTCCTACTCCCATCACAGTAGCATCTGTCTCACCAGCTTTGCAGCAGCATCTTCCATCTTGCAGCTGCTGCCTTTGCTCGGTCAGAGGCCCATCTGCCTCCACACTGCCTGTCTCTGTTACTGATATGATTGAAATCACATCTGCTCCTCCACCGACTGCTGCTCTCATGACTGCAGTGCTGTACACTCCTGTGCTTTCTGCTGCTGTTACTGCCATGATGTCACAGGCATCTGACTCGGGTTTTGACACAGTTTCTTAAAAATCTCTGCTCTTGTGCTGGCTTGAGGACACAAGTGAAGCTGGGCTGTGAAGTAAAGGTTCATCTAAAGCTGTGTTTCTCTGCCACGGGCCATCTCCACACACTAAGGGGGAAGATGTAGACACTCTATGATAAGTAGATGTGAGAAGATTGATGCTGAACTTTCCTTGCTCCTGCAGTTGGTGCAGCAAGAGTTAGCTGGGATTTGGGAGAACTAGGTTCAGGTTCTGCTTCACAATCAATTTGTTCTGTTACTTAGGCATAGATCTGTTGTGGAGTTTTACACTTCATGTCACCAGTGCACATTTTCTGGTGGTTGGTTTTCACTATGAAAAGAAGCCTAAGTGTCTTTGTCTTAAAATTCCCCATGCAATGGATGAGGAAAGTTACAAGAACCTCACAAATTTTCTCAAAAGTTGTAGCGCTGAGAAAAGACTCCCCGACAAGAAATGGAAATGACATGGAGACCTTCTTTCACACAAGTGAAACCATTCCCTGGAGGGATGTACCTGTTCCTTTGAAAGAAATGAAAGAGGATTCAGTTCTTCTTTCTCAAACAACAGTTGACATGCAAGTGCTCACTTTCCCCTCTGGATGCAATGGCAGCACTGAAAAAAAAAAGTAACTGAAGGATGGGATTTCAGTGAGTTTTGGCTGTCAGTTTAAAATAATGCCTTCCCATCCCTCCCTCCACCTTAAAATTAATAAAGAGGTAGGTGTATGTAGGGAACTTTCTCATATGCAATCTCTGCATACAGTGCTTAAAAATTCAACAAGTGACAGGGGAAAGGGATGGACCACCCTTAGGCAGTGAAGAAGAAACCTGAGCTGGGATGTTTATCATCTGCTATGGCTCCCACAAGTAGTAATGGTGATAGTTCTGTAAAACAACAGTTTAAGGTTAAAAAAAAAAAAAAGAGAGAGAGAGGGAGAGGAAAAGAAGTAGAATTGCAGCTCTGCTCTGAAGGACTGTTGTTACAGGACAGGGAAGAACATTAGGTGGTGAAGTCCTATTGCTGGTTCATCAATGTGTTCACAGGTTTTCCTAGTAAATCTCTGCCATGTAGTAAAACTCACCTGGTTACCCTTAGAATTACAGAAACAAATTCAACTTTCTCATTTATTCTAAGTAATCATACTCCCAGGCCAAAAGCTTGACTTCTCACACTTGTCCCCCTCAGGTTCATCTTCACTGATGTATGCTGGCACACCCAGTGTTCTTTATTGCAAGCTTCAACCCAAAAGTCATATGGCCATGATGGCACACTCTTCTGGAGTAATAAGTCACCCTGGCTGAGCCAATAAGTCCTGAGAAGAGGCTGGGCTCCTCAGCTCAAGCACAGCCCTTGCAAATACATTGATTTGGGTTCAGACTCATATGTTTATGGCTCCTAATGTGTCATTCAGCTTATACAAATAACCTGTACATGTGTACAGGTCTGTCTGGGAATATTTGTATGACGTCTCTGACTCATTAGTAGAATACCTCAGCATATCATAGTATGTCTCCTTCCCTCTCCTTCTCTCTCCCTCTCCTCTTTATGGTTCTAGTCTCTACTCCCTGTAGATGTTTTATTATGGTGCACTCTCCCACACCCACTGCAGCGGATGCTGTGGGAAGTTCGTGATGGTGCAATCTGACAATGAGGAGCCAGCCCCACACTTGCTGAGCTCAAGAGACTCCAGTAACCTCCTAGAAGGAAACAGGCTCTGTCTGGGTGCTTGCATTGCAATAACTGTGTAACATTTGCAGAATCAGGGGTCCAATCTGCCATCAAAATGATCTGCACAAGCAGCTGGTCTCATGCCTGTCTAGTCAAACTAGACCAAACCTCTGAACCTTTTGAGGTTTTCCCATCACTAATAATTAATGTTTGACTTTGATAAAGCTGACATTTGGTTTATAAAGGCAGACTAATAAGCTCCAAGAAGGCTTAGAAATCCTATCGAGTAATGTGTTGCATTAGAAATCTTAAAAATTACTTTAAAAATTAACATAAGCTACTGCTGGGCACATTAGTATATTAATGTGATTGGAAGCGTGACCTCTTTCTGCTAACTTTCCAAGTGACCCCAGTAAATCTGTGGCATTTCTACTTATGTTAGAGATAACTATTTTTACAGACCTGTAAAAATACAAGATATAGAGAACATAGATACAAAAAACCACTGTATTTTCAGGGCTTTAAAAATTTCTGTTACAGGTTTTTCTCTTACTTGAACATGTTTTGTATTCAATGAGTAGCCCGAAGTTTTAGCAACTGGTTTTGTCTGGACCTTCTTCTTTGGCTTTCCCATTTTGGAGGCAGATGTTATCTTTATGGTTAAAGAGGTTTGGGCCTCCCTCTGCGGTACATAAAGGGACCCAAAGCTTACTAATTTTAATTTCAGTGGCTGCAGCTAGCAAGTAGTGGGAGTTACTGACCTTGAGATGACATGCATGGAAGGACAAAGTGCAATGGGGATTTTGTCACATCTCTCTGTGTCTTTGTTGGACGGTAGCTGTAATGTGCATCTGTGTCTTTTAGATGTGTCATTTCCCTCCCCTGGCTTGTGGATGGACATCAGCTGGAGAACACGGGTGATGCAGTAGAGGATAACATAGTCACTTACACAAGGGTAAGAAAACAAGGAAGAGGAAGGAAATGAGATGAAATTAAAAGTAGGAAGCAATGTGTTTTCTGATATCTTCATGTTCCTTCACCCTGACTCAGGGTGAAAGGTTTGCTTGCAATTCTTAATCTATTGGGAGCACAGAACTAAAGCCAGATACAATATTAAGGATAAACATTAGCCCTCACAAATTGCTAAAGCTTTCTCCTGCTTTTGATGTCCTGTCTTTAATACAGTGGTGTTTCTTCCTGTTCCTTATCTACTCCTTGCCTTCTCTGAGCATGGGAGCACATCTTCCTTTGAATTATGGGTCTTCATCTGCATATGGTGATCGTTGCCCTCTTCACCAAATATCCTGGGTGTCTCAGTATGCCTTTAACAGATCAAAGCAAATTTTCCTCATTCTCCATCTTCTGAAATGGCTGTTGAGTACTGTGCAGTCCCAGTTCCTTCTGATTTAGACAGCAAATTACATACCAAGAAACATGGAACACAGACCCTAGAGAATACGTATGAAATCTGAAAAAAATACAGACCAAGGGGTAGAGCAAGTAGAGGGAGTAATGAAGAATGATAAACTTGCAATAGAATGGAGTTATTAAGCTTCTTGTGACTATAAACTGAATTCACTAGATGATATTGGGTCCAAATAATTGGAGAGAATTTTTAAAACATTGACAGTCTCATCTCACACACACACACACACACACACACACACACACACACATATTTTGGCAGGAGAAAGTCTGCTCAGCCTGAACTGCATTTTTCCCAATGCACTTTTCCCCAGATGAGCTACTGAAGAGGAAAAAAAGATAAATTTCTTCCTGCAGGACTAGGCTACTCGAGCTGCAGGGAGTTGAAGGTGTGCATCTCCCTTTTAACATCTTGGCTATTCCCCAAATGTGCTGGGCTGACTTAGTGGCCATCTGTCTGAATTGACTGTGTTGTCCCTGGCTCAAATGACCACCCAGCCTGAGCAAGGGGGGCTGCCTGGCTGTGGTTGGTTTCTTCCCCAAATAGCTCTAAAGTGTGGCTTGGTGTGTGCTTTAAGTAAAATTATGCTACTGTTCAGTTCTCCACTTGATTAAAATGTATCTTTCAGCATTTAAGGGTGGGCAGTGGCTTCCTGGGATTAGAAAGGGAAGTGAACTGGCTGGAAAGCAGCAAGGAAATAAGTTGTTTACGAGTAGTGTGAGGGCAGAGTAGCATGTGTTGCTGAAATCTGGGGCTTGGCTGCCTTACTCAACTCCAGTTACAGAGCTGCTCAATGCCTTCAGAGTCCCGTTTTCTTTCTTAATAGTACTCACAAGGACGCTTTTACCAGAAGAGTGATTCATCTGCTGTGGTATTCCAGATAAATTTCAGGAGAGCAGGCTCCCTTGGGCTGGCAGTGTATCATTTGCCTCAGGACAAATCCCCTCACAGCCTGTCAAGTTGGCTGAACACAGCCTTCTGAAGAATTGGACTTTTTCAACATGTAAGATTTCACTCAGCATAACAATTTTTCTTCCCATAATAAACATTTTGAGCAGCTTTGGAAATCCTTTCACGGCTGTGGCAGGAGAGGCACCACCATCCACAGGAAGTACAAGCATTATAAACTCACAAGTACAATCACTGCTTAACAGGTCAGTGTGAAACACGACTGAGCACAATGAGGTGCCCCTTCACTAATGCATAGAATTGGAAAACTTGGTTGTTTGAAGGCACAAATGTTGCAGTGGCTGTTAACTGGATGAAAAAGAATTGTTCTCGTCTCAGTTTCTGTTTCAAAAAGAAATAAGTTGATAAGAGAAACGTATTGTAAGTCTTTTAATGACCAATTTTAAAAGCAGTCAAAACACTGGCTTCCTGAGGAAGCTAATAGTTGATTAAAAAAGTTGTTCAGGGTTTTTTTTCTATTTTTATTTTTATTTTTTTTAAATAGATATATGTATCTGCTTAGAATATAAAAAGAAAGTTTTTCAACCTCCAGAGTCATTGGAGTGGACATTCTCTAACAAGTAGAGGCCAAGATTTCGGAGGTTTGGCCCAGGCTTTGATATAGACATGTTTTCAGCCAGTAGCAATTAATATCATTCTTTTTTCTCTGTCGGATGAGTCGGATAACATTCTCAGATGCACTGGAATTTAATCAATTTTTCTAAAAGATCTAAAGATCCTTGGATGGGAAACAGTATCTGATTCAGATACTGAATCTATAATTTCTGAAATTTTGTGTCTGTACACCTTTCTGGCTCAATGTATCTGCATCTTAGAAGAAATAAAAGCAAGAACATATTATCTGGAAAAAAAAAAGAAAAATAAATTGAGTTTTAGCTTGAACTAGCTTTCCTTCTGTCTTTTTTGATCCTCACTAGTGCTGTGCTACACCTTCTGGCATTTTTTCCTTTTATGTTTTCCTGAATATTAAGAAAATGCCCAGCTAATTTTAATGGTCATAGAATGAGAAAATGAAATATCACTTTTTTTTATGTAAATTAGTTATTTTCTTATGCTGAAGAAGCAGCTTTTTTTGATGGCAATGGCTTCTGTTGTATTTATGTTCCTCCACTGATCTCATCAGGGTGCCAGATGAGCCATCCTTACAGGGCCTGAACCAGATGGGTCCAATATTAATGAGGAAAGGGGCCTGTTAATTGTAGCAAGTGGTCCAGAGACCAGTGCTTCAAAGCCAATTCAGCCAGACCAGACTGAGCCTCCCTGTGCACTGTTTTTCACATGATTTTTTATCATCTTTTGAACAAAAATTCTATATAGAGACACAGAATTTTCAGTGAGAAGTTATTTTTGCCATTAGCAATGAGCACTGTGACCTGCCATCTTCTTTTTGTAAGTAGAAGTCTGAATGATTAAACAGGGTTATCCTATCAAATGATGGTTTATTTTATTTTACAGCAATAAGGTGAATTGACTCTAGACCAGAGCTTGGGGGATTTTCAATTATTTGCTGTGAGCTGGTCTCCTTCAACTTGGATTTGGTGGTTTTTAACTCTCCAAGGGAAATATCTCTGCTAAAAGTCTATTTTGCATTGCAGGGCTTAAACTGGCACTGTGGTAGATATTGCAGTGAACTTTTTGGTCTCTTAGGTTTGCTATTCAATACTTCTCATTTTGCTTCTTTTATTCTGAGAAGAATATGATGCTCATATGAACTTTTAAACTTTTACTCAGACACAGTGTAGAAACTCATGTTTCTCAGTGCAAGCCATTTCTCCTCTCTTCTGGACTCTGCTAGAGCACTCATTAGCTCCTGGTTTTGAGGGAAAGACCTTTGGCACCAGTTAGGTCCTAGGAAAGAATTTTGGCATAAAGTCCTTTTGTTGTAAGCTAAAAGTAATTCAAACACTAGGAGCTGTTGTCAGCAGCGTTTGTTGCAGCCCACTGAAGTGAGGTTTCTGTGAAGGTCTCTGTCATCCCAGGACTGTCCTTTAGCAGTTCCAGCTGTGAACACAACAGGGTCCTCGTTGCTGCTAGGCACTGTGGGGATATGAAAAAAGGAATATCTTCTGAGCAAGTTCCAGTCTTTGTTCAATAGTTAACCAAGTATTTTCTTCACAGACATTACTTTACAGAGAAGGAACTAATGGATCAAATATTTCTAAGAGTAGCATGCAAGTGCACTCAAAATCCTTTTGAATATTTTTCAAATTAATCAATAATTTGGTTTACTCTCTTTGGTTTATAAAAATAAGATAGGGAAGGAAATTATAATTTTAAAAGGTGCTTATATTGTATGTGTTTTATTTAAGCATGTATGTAAATTTAGTTATCCTTTTCACAAATGAAAACATTATGTGAAAGATGTTGTGATCTCAGAAGGGTTTGTAAGATACCATGAGAAGTTATTTGGACATTTACATTTTCTGAGTGAGGCTTCTTGAAATCCAGATCTATGATTATCCTGGGAAAGAATCCTTTCCTTTCCATTTGTAGTAGTGCTCACTATAGTCTTTTTACAGCCTTAGTTTACTGTCTGTGTCAATTCACTGTCAGTTTTCTTTGAGTTTCCTGTATAACGCACACTAAATATAAGTTAACAATAAAAAACTTCTTTAATGATTTTATAGTTTTCATTAGGAACTTATGGTTGTGAGCTAATAATATCCTAGTTCATGACTGTCATTTCTATCTCTGTCATGACTTGCCCTCTGGAATTCGTGTTTTACAAGTCAGTGTTCAGGATCTTTATTTTTATGTAGCATTTTTCCCATTCTAGCCAGGATTATTTATATACAAATAAAGATTGTTTCATATTACGTACCCACTTCCACTCATCTTTGGACAGGAACACTTAGAATATTATCAATATTGCATTTCACATCTGATCATCAGCTACTTGAAACTGGCAGATGAAAATCACATCTGATCATCAGCTACTTGAAACTGGCAGATGAAAATATTTTGTTTTCATTATGTCATCCCATTCTTGCTTCACTGGTCAACATGTCATTTATAGCTGTAGTTCAAAGCATGAAGAAATTCAGCAACCTGCATTCAGTGGTAATCAAGTATTGATAAAGGAATCAAAATGGACAAAGCTTTCAGCTAAAAATCTGTCACATGATGGGAACTTGTATAGGTTTCCTGATGTTTTCAACTCTTCGTGATTCCTGTTGTATGCAGGAGCTGGGACTTACCAAAGAATTTGTGGACAGAGCAACTGCATCAAAGATTCTGCAATCTTTGCATCAGGATGGCATGCTTTTTCTCCCACATCTGTGATGAAATTTCCATGAAAGTCATTGTGATTAATGACTACAAATCTGAAAGAGATCCTGGATTACAGCAAACTCCAAGGTTTCGTGTAACTCAGATTCACAGACAAGGTGACATAAGAAAGATGTAATTAAAATAAATTAAATCTTTCCTATGCAGTGGCTTCCCAGCTGTCCCACAGCTTTTGGAATCAACCACATTACACCTCGCATAGCAGATTTGCATCTGCAAAAGATCACTTTCTGTCAAGTAACTGTGCTCTTATATAAAGTGGCCATTTCAACCTTGTTCCTTCAGTTTGTCTGCTCTGTGATCAATATCACAGTCTAGACCTGGATGACTGCAGAATCTGATTGCAGCTTAATTTCCCACAAGAGTAGCTAGACCTGCTGAAACAGCTTGAATATGCAGCACTGAATAAGCAGGCTGAGTGACAAATGTCCTCACACCATATTGGGAAGCCCAATTAGCAGAGTGCATCTTGCTGTGTTATTTTTCTCCCTATTGCATTTTGGGAGGATTAAGCTCTGGGACAGCCATTGTTAAGTAAAGGAAAATAACATTGGCATCCATTATTGAATAAATAATACCAAGGAAACTGTAAAAGTGCATGATTTTTTTTTTTTTTTTTTTTTTTTAATTCTTCAGTTTATGTAAGTGTATATAAGGTTTACCTTAAATACTTGAAGATAAACTGGCAGCATGTTAAACTGTTTGCATCCATTAAGGACTTTTACCCAATCCTTTGCTAGGTTTAACTGGAGCAGTAGAAAAAATTACCTTCCCCAGCAATCCTTTTCACAGCCACTGTCAGATGACACTGAACTCAGTGTGGCTGGAGGTGCATCTGATGTACAAAGTCCAGAGCCTGCAGGCAAAAAGCACTGATGAGAGCAGCAAACTTGTCATTAGGTTTGACTGCGTGCACTGGCTATTGAGGATGGGTAACTTCATTTTGGGTGGCATCTGCTTTTCCTAATGCCAGCAATGTCCCTGACTGCTTTGCCTGTGAACTCTCTCCTGAAAGGCTTCACTTTGAGGCTCATCTTAGGTCAAGCCTCAGTCAACACCAGTTGACATTAAAATGCTGTGCTATAATTTGCAGTGCTTTAAAGATGCTTCATTGTTATGTCTGTCCTTGCTGCACAAGTGCTGACTCTGTTAGAGAACCAGAAGGGAAAACCTGGAGCCACTGATTTCATCCACTGCCAAAACTTAAGCCACTGGTGTATGTGAGTCAGTGAGAGAGCTCTTGGTCTGGTTTGCCAGATGAAGTGATCTTGTCCTTCCAGAGAGATTTTGTTGGATGAAGGGGAAGGTATCAGAAGCTTCTTTTCCCTGGACAGGCAGCCAGGAAGGGAAGACAAGGAGAGAAGTGTGCCAGGGGATATGCTCAAATGACTCACCTCTGTTTGGTAATGCCTTCACTCCCTTCAGCAGCAAATACAGCCAAAGTAACCTCAGGGTACATTTATGCAGAAGATTGGGCTGCACAGCTTATTCCACCCTGGGCACTCTTGGCTGAACTCATTTCTAGGACTCAGCTTTCAGTTCTCATGCCAGCTACCACTGTTGAAGGTAACAAAGAACCTTCATATTACTTTACTTTTTATGCTGAGACCTAACTAATTCAGATGTGGAGGTGTCAGTGAAAACAAGAGCAAATAAAGAAAATGGATGTGGGCAAGGAAGGCAAGTATTGAAGACAAAGGGCTTAGGTACCTCCCAGTTGGGGATCACTCATACAATGGGCCATTAAAATTTAGCTGACTCGAGTATATTGTTTTTAATTTGTATTCCCATAACATACTCTGTTAGGGAGGGTGTATGCAGCAAATGCATATTAATGATGCTACACATTTGCATATTATAGATCCATAATACCAAGGGTGTAGTAAAAATCTTTATTAAAAGTGGTGACTATGCAGCAGTCAATTTTCTCTGTATCTCAACCATTTTAATGCTTTTTTTTGCGCGCACACACACACTCACACACACCCTACAACTGACAGCTATACAACATTAAGGGACTAATGACCTGCAAAATTCCATTTATAAAAGATGAAGAAATGTTAGATTTATATAGGGAATCATCAAATTATCTCTTCTTCTGGAAGATTTCCAGTTCTTTGTTCCTTTGTTCTAAAATTTTTAGACCAATAACCTGACAAATGCAATGTTGTTAAAATATATATTTAATCCACTTCAGATTTAGTGCCAGGAGATTATCCTGAATTTAGTTTTCAGGATAGTTTGTATGGCTGAGATACACATTTCTGCAATTCAACATTTTAATGTGAAAAGTAGCCCATTTGGGCTAGCTGTGGATTCATTTGCAGTCTTTAACTAAGGAAAGCTTCAGTGGTTACTTCAGCATGTCTGAACAGATCCATCTTCTTCTTATTTTGCTTTGAGCAAAATATGGAAAAGTTTGCCTTCCATCACTACTGTTCATGGATGTTACTACTGATTCAAGAGAACTTAGAAATTTGGTAAAAAAGTGAGTATCCTGTCTGGTTATACTACAATATGAGCAAAAGTCTGAGTCTTGGTGAGGGAAGGTTTTTTTGTGAGAAATGAAATTGTGGCCCAGATTCATAGAGCCATAGAACAGCTTGGGTTGGAAAGGACCTTAAAGTTAATTTAGTTCCAAACCCCTGCTATGGGCTGGTTAGCATACCTTCCACAAACCAGGTTTCTCAGAGCTTCACTAAAAACCTTTGAAGTTCTCTGTAAAGGCTAGACAATAGAGACAGGCAGATAATTCCACTCCCTTTTGAATGGGTTTTGTGCTCTGAGGAATCACTTGTAGCTGTTTCTTGCTAGAACAGAATCGGGGCAAAAATGAAGAAAAGTGGACTCCAAGCTCATGGTGCAAGAGGTGGATTTTGGGAGGTCTGGCTGACTGCAAAGGCTTCTTTTTCAGAGGGCCCCACACGGTTTCCCATCAGCCAGTTTTTGTATGGACATGTGATGAGAATAAAACAATATCTGGGGCAATATTAGGCCTGGACATGAAATGTTTAATTCACTCCATCCCATTCTCTCTTCCCTAAAGAAGGTGCCACCTCTGATAGACCAGAAGGAGCAGGAGATGTGTGTTTCCATGATGCCAGTCGAACCTTGTCTCACTGTAGCTCCCTCTTCCACAGAGCAGTAGGTACCTCACAGGTCCACTGCCTCTGGGCTTTGCTGCACAGAGAGCAAAAGCCCAGGCTCTCCTCCACTGCTGTTCACAGGTCTTGCCATTGGCTACAGTGTGAGCTGGAGGATATCCTAATTTATAGAAACTAAATGATCTTTAGAGACCTAAAAACGCTAGAGTAATGTGCTGCTCAGTGCCTTATATCCTCAGTGATACTTTGTCTAAGAATGAGTAATCAGAAGCTTGACAAAACAATTTTTCATTCTTCAGATACTGTCTGACATTAGGAATAAGATTTATATTTTTGGCTTATGCACAAATCATCATCCCTTGCTTATTAAAGGATAACAGAAGTGGAATACTATAGGCTAAAAGCAAGGAAGGGTCTAAATTTTAAGTAAATGTATCTTCCCTACTTTGCATTTCTTTTTAATATCTACAGAAGTGTTGTTAATCTTTCAGATTTAATTTTAACCTGAAAAGCAAAGAAAACAAAGAAAAAGAAAACAGAAAATTATATTGTCCTTGCTGAGGAAGGATATATCCCCTCTGCCCTGTGTGCCTGCAGCAGTTGTCCATGACTATCTATTCCGTGGGATACCTGCAGGTATATTCAATGTACTGTGGAGATGTCAGAGCAGAATTGTGTCAGTGAATATGTACATCCCTCATATTATTATCCTTGCATAAGGATATCCTTATGCGTGTCCTTATCCTTGCATAAGGTTTTTGTGGGGGTTAAGTTTTAAATGTCAGGGCAGTGACCAAGAGGTCATCCCAGATATATGTGGATTTATAGTTGTGTGATGTGAGGGCTGAAATGGCAAAATCTACCTTTAAATTTAAATTCAATTAAATTTTATTTTCACCCAAAAAAATTTCTTCCATTGCCGTAATCCAGCTGATTTTTTTGAGTGAAACTAACTGGGGAAAAATAGACTTAAATGTTATAAGTGGCTAGAAAAGAAATGGGGGAAATGGGTATAGTTTTTCAGGGAAATTAAGAGGATGCAGTATGTTATTAGCCTTCCCGACAGTCCGGTTGAGGCACATACTTTACATCCTGACTTAGTTTTATTCAGTCCCACAGAGATTCTTCATGAACAAAATGTGGAAGCAAAAAGAGAAGAGTCAAGACCTCGTTATTTTTTCCTTAGTCATTTTGAGGGACCAGTTGCCCCATCCCAGTCCCTTTAGACCTAAAGGGAGTTTTACCAGTGACGTTAGCAGGAACAGGATCTGCCCCAGTAGCTGAATATTTTGGAATTGCTTCTGTCGCCCTTACTGCATTGTTGCCGAGAGTACAGAACATCCTTTCCTTCTGTTTTTCACTCCTTACTATTTCCCTAGAATACTTAGGCAGCGAGTGACTGTAAATGCTTAACCTTTGTCAATGGCAGACATTCAACAACAGACTTTGGCTGCCTCCCTCTATTTCCTTGTGGACACTGATTTAAGAGTCCATCCAAAACATTTGTTCAGAAGGATATGACTAACATGAGAATCTGTCACTGTGTAAACACAGTGACCAAAAACTATTTGGCAGTGTTTTGGATCTGCTGGCTAATAACTGGGTATTTGCATTTGATTTAACAGCACCAGTTGTGATGATCTAATGCCGCTTAGGTTTTTTGTGGATAGCTCATCAGATTTTTTTTCATTTTACAATGATTCAGCATAATAATATGAGAGATAAAGAACATATTAAAAAAAAGTACATATTTCAGTAAGTAATATAAAATTTCAGTTAGGACCACATTAGGAATGATGTGCTGAGCTCACACCAGAAGAGCAACGCCTGCATTTACTGGAAATATTGCAGAAAGAGTCAGTGAAGTCATTGAAAACAATTTGCCATTCCCTTCCTAAATAGGCTTGGACTGGAAAATGGTCCTCTGGGTTGTGACCAGATTTAGCCTTAACAGCCAGTTTCCCCTACAGAAATGGAGTAAATTCCCTTGGGAAACCAACAGGAAAAATATTGATGAGAATTTTTGAAAAGAGGAGTGGTACAAATATAACACAGTCAAAAATATATCAAAAGCTATAAACTAATTTCTGTTGTTGGGCAGTTTCAGAAGAGCACATTCATCTATTAATGCTTTTATCACTGCAGCAGGTATAATGTAACACTGATCCAACTGTGTCAAAAGTTATGTGAACAACACCTATATCAGTCCCTAACTGAAATTCACATTATTATCAGGAAAACTATAAAGACTGTGAAGCCTTAATGATACAGATCCAAGTACAAATTGATAAGCTTGAAGGACATATGATTTGTATTAACTTCTGTACCTTCTATTGACATTGTTTTCAGTGTTGTAAAAGAGTAGGAAAATATTGCACAATAGATGGTATGAACAAATTTGCTTTTGATTCTCCTACTACTAAAAATCTCCTACTCCTAAAGAGGTTATGAACATGTTTGAGGACCAGATCTTTTCCTGCCCACAGCAGTACCTAGTTTCTTTGTTGGCAAAAAGAAGAAAAATTCTCCTTTCCCCACACACACGTGCCTCACCCCAACAGATCTGAGGAGATATGGAAAGTCAAATAATGTGGTCTGAGAACCACAGGAATGACAGACTTTTCCATGAGCTCTCAAAATCTAATAATGGCAAAGATAATTCTGTGCCCAGAACCATCACCATGAATAGTCCTCCTGGTGCTCAGTACCTTTAGTTTTTCACATTTTTAATCCTTTCTTTTGGTCTTTGATAGCTGATGAAAAACTTTTCTGTGAAATATACTTTCAGCATAGGTTAGATCTCACCCTGGCACTTTCACTTCTGTGCAGTACATTTCTTCTTCTAAATCTTTCATTTCACACTGACAAGCACTTTAGCAAGAAAGCTGTGAGATCCTATGATATAATCATAGAAATTAAGAGTCATCAAATCCATCTCTGTGCCTTAGGGGAGGAGAAAACAAAGAGATGACAGAAGACCAGAAGATAGCAATACTATGCTATACGAATGTTTATCTTTACCAGCCAAGTAACTGCAGCTAGGAGCAGTGTATGTTTTGTGTGTTTGTTGTTTTGGGTTTTTTTTTTTTCCTTTCTGATAATTCACTCTAAAAATTAAAATTTGCTGTATAATTTTTTCTTCTATGATTTTTTAAAAATTATTTAACTTCAGTCTATAATCCTTGCTTCCCACATTGATCACCAAGACACAGCTATAGCTTCTGGATTCAGTTGCCACTTAAAATATGTAGACCCTTCCATGTCCAAGAAATAAAGACAGGCCTCTGTGTTGGAGACTTCAATATTTCTAAAATTTACAGGAGTGGAATTTGATATCTGTGGGGAAATTTGGTGGGGAGAAAGTGAGGAGAGGAATATAGCAGACTCATGCTCTAGTGTGAAATATCCTTTTTCCTTGAAATCTCTTTCTCCCTGTCTTTCCTTGGTGGAGTTGGTCAAATCATTTAGAGACAATGAGTCTTCTTTGCCAATGCTACCTTTTCATTATTTCTCCACTCACTGTGATGGCAATAAAAGACTGCTTCATAAAGAAAAACATTCTCAAGATCTCGCCCTGCAGTGCTCTGGAGATGTGATTAACTTTCCATAGATATAAACAGCTCCAAACTCATTCAAAGCAAGGGCCTGAGACTAGCTGGTAGATTTTGGATGTTTTCCAAGCAAAAAAGAAACAGGAACATCTGTATATCCTGCATGCAGACTGCAGTGGCAGTGGGCTGTCATTCCCAGAGGCTGGACACGCCTCTCATCCCATCTCCAATAGCACTTCCCAAAGAGTGACTTTATCTCTCCCACCTCATTCCTCTTCCCGGCCCGAGCAGTCAATGTTCTTCATCTGGAGGCTCTGCCACTCCTTGGCATTGCAGACAGGCACAGCACTTCCACCATGGGGGTTAACCTGCTTAGAGAAAGCTGGGGACTGCCTGTGTGAGCTTCTCCACCAATAAATCAGATGGGTGATAAAGATTTCCAGTTTGGATGCAGTGATGAACAGCTGTGGGGAGTAAATGTCTCAGCTGGAGCAGCTGGAGCTGAGAGGATGTGTGACTACGTCCTGAGACAGCCAGTCTCAGACAGCTACGTAACAAGAGCAACTGAGCTGTGCTTATAACATTTCCAGGCACTTAAACAAAAGTATTACCCGAAAACCTGCCTCAGTCACCATTAAAATACCAGAGCATCTTGCCATCTGTTCCCCAATTAGAAAACAAACATGTCTAATTAACATCGCTTTATTTTCTGGTCTCAGATACCCACAAAAAGAGTAAAATAAGTCTTAGAAGCTGATTGTAGAGAAGAGCTCTAAATACACTGTTTCAAATGCAAAATGACTCCCTTAAAAAAATATATAAAGCTTAAAATTTCGCAAGACCTAGACACAATGCCAAGAAGAGCAGCTCTAGTAAATCCTAACAGGCAAAAATCCAGATGAGTCTTTTTCAGAAGAATCCAAGAAACAAAATAATCAAGGACACCATGAATGCAAAAACTACACCTGTAGAGAGTGAAGGATCCTTATTATACTCTGTTACCAGTTTATCTCAAGTTTTGGATGGAAGTATCTTGAACAAGGGCAGCATCTGATAAACATTCACCTCATTTAATTTATTAATATTTGTGGGAGATTTTTTTATATTGCAGGCCATGTGTATGATTTTGGAAAAAAAGCAATAGGTTGCTATGCTTCCAGTTCTATATTGAAGTCTTTCTGAAGTCTGAAACATTTCTTGATCTCCCTCAACTGCTACAGACAGAGGCTGTAAGCCAGCTGGTAACATCAGTCTGATGCATCCATCAGAGAGGCTTGCTTTCCAGCTGCCAATAGTTTATCTTATCTTTAATGAACTGGTGTTTAATACTCTGCATTGTGTGTCTGTTTCAAATGTTTGTTTGTTTTTTCCTAAGCAGAAGCTAGTTTCATGAATGAAGTTGGAGAAAAAAAACAACCAGCAAATTTAAAGTGGTTTGTTTTGTTTTTTTGAAGTTAAAGAAAAAAAAAAGAAAAAAGGTAGAGGAGCTGTTTCTTGAAATTTCTAATACCTCATGGTTCAGAGTAAGTTTTGACTTTTAGAAACAATGTTTGTTTTGTTGCCAAGCTTTGGCAGTGCCCACAAGAGCAGCCCACACTTTCATTCAATGCATTTGTTTGTGTGTCAGTCTGCTATGAAGCAAATCTCTGAAAAATCCTCTGAAAAAGCTTCTGGTTCTTCCTCAGAGCTCTTCATAGAAAGGATGACAATCAGCTACCACTATCAGTTTCTGCTTTAAGCCTAATGGCAGAGGCAGATCTCAAGTTTCCAACTCCCCTGTGATTTGTGTGGGTGTCAGCATTTCTCTGTGCAAGAGAATGTCTACAAAGTCCATCCTTTTTCTTCATTTGATAATGTAAAAACTTGGAAAATTACATTCTTAGGAAATACGCAAAGGAAATACAGATGCAATTTCAAGGTATGTAATAAAAATTGAGATTTAAGGCTGTCTTAGTGATCTTAATTCAACCCTATTATGCATATTGATACAATAATTTTAAAAGTCTTTACACCTCATTTTTTGTCTTGCCAAAGATTGTGTCATATTCATTATATAAAATGTGTGTGCTCAGGATTATACAGCAGAGGAAGGATCCCTAGAAGAGATAGGGGCCAAAGGACTGGGATGTGGAATAAGGAGGAGACATACAAAATATTAGCTACCTGATAGGTGTAGATGTTTCAAGAAATGAAGATACAAATAGAAGGAAAATAGGCATTGTCTGCTAAAGACACATACCACTGTGCACAGACATATCTCTTTTCTTCTTGATTCTCTCTACATGGGAGGTGATTATACAGCAGATGTAATTGCTGTTTCCTGGTGACTCAGGCATTGGCTCTCCCACACCACATTTGCAGACACAAGCCCTTCAATTCAGCATTCACTTTCTGTTTCAGAAGGCACTTCAAATGAAGATTTACATTCAGAATCATGATGAAATAAATAGGGAGAGTTTTCTTTAGCATTATTTGTATAAAATATTGCCACAGGGACAGAAAAATTACCTTGATCATGAAATAATGTCTGAGATGGATTATATCACACAGTTCTCTCCCTTTGGCAATGTTTTACTGATGCTCTCATGAAAACCAGTCAGAATTTACATCCTCTATATGAATTCATATACACATATTCAATTTTCTGTAATACAAAATTTATTTTTAAACCTTTAAAATTATGGATATAATTTTGCATCTGCACTTAGCTGGTATAATTTAAGTCCTTGGAACAGGTAGCAAGACTGCACCCTAAATTATTGAGATATGAGATACATTAGGTGATGTCATAGCATGTATTTTGTATATTATGGAAAACAGAGCTTACTCTCGTGTATTGTTTGATACCAAAGAGAAAGAAAAATATAATTCTTGGTAATAAAATTTCAGTGATGCTACGTTCTCTGTGTCCCAGCCCTACAATGTCAAAAAATTGGTACCTTTTGCCTCTTAGGGTTCCTACTAAAAATTAAATCTCTTCATGATGTAAAGCAGGAACTTCCAAGAACCACATTGTGCTTTGTGTTCCCCTAATGGAAAGGAGATATCAGGAGCAAAAGAAACTTAATTGAAACACTCTGCTTTCTTGATTGTTCTTGGGCACCAGAGTAGTCCTTTGTGTGTGTGTGGATAACCAGGCAGAACATTCCTGAGGCTGCTGTAATTTATGCAAGGTATTGGACTGACATCTGGCTGTCTCCAGACTCTAGGGGAAGATATAAGTGGCTTAAAGCCAGTTTTGCCTGTTCTAGTGATGAGAGCAGCTCAGAAAAAATCAGAAAATCTGGCACTTAAGTATACAAATTATAATAATAATATTTTGGGGCAGAGGAATAAATAGATGCCAGGCTGAGCAAATGTGGCCCAGTAGTGATGCAAAAACAAAGCCCCATCTGCTGGAGACTTTGCAAGACTTTAAGATTTGTACTAGTGGGTTCATAGATTTTTAATAAAATACATAGATGATCAGGGCAAGATTAGAGACTGATAACTCAACTATGACTTGTATTTTGATTTATTTTTAAAGCCTGGCACTTCCAAATACTAACAGTAAGGTTTCTGTTTTCACAAATCTGCTTTACTGTTTAGATTATAAAACAGGGATGAAAAGGGACTGGTGGGATAGTCCTGTACTCCTACCTCCATCTTTCCATGTGCTGACATTTCAGGATAAACTGTCTTTCCAGAAAACTGCAACAAGAAACGCTGCAGTTACAATCTGCTGATTTTTGATGTTCACTAAATGCACAGAAGGTATGTTGTATGGAATTCCTTCCATCTCAAAACCTCTCTTTTTTGGCCATTGACACATGCCAGTAACATAATTTACACATATTTGTGGTTTTGCTCTGTGAAGGAAGTATTAAGCTTTGAGACACTGTAATAAATTTGTTTGGTTTTGATAGAGATTGGCTGTCTGAATGCTACCTTTTTTATCAGCTATAAATTGCTCCACAAGCTGTGGGACGAATGACCTTTCATAGTCAATTTTGACTTAAACCGCGTAAATCATTTGCAATGACTCCTTCAGTTCTGTCTCCCGTGTAAGTTTGTCTGAAAACGCGTTTTCTAATGAATTGCATCATTCTCACTCTGAAGAGTGTTCACAAATAATGCCCTGCAAATGCTTGAAATTGCAGGCAGACTGGTACCAACTTCACCGTGTGGGGCTTTTTCTGGTCGCTATAGGATGGCCAGATGGAGCAGCACAAAGCAAATCTATGCTTGAAATGCAATATTAATGTTCTTGGCAGAGTTTTTTGGACCAGCCCATGGATCCTGGTTTTCCTGTACTAACAAACCATTCATGAATAGAGACAACACAGTGACAACACTTGGTGATTTCAGCTTGGGGCTCATCGACCCTTTCTGGGGACAGAGGGAACCACACTGGGCTTCTGCCCTGTGGGAAACTATAAAATCACTGAGAAAGCAACGTGAACCCGCTTTTCCTGAAAAGGACCCAAATTGCACAATGATTGAGTGGTCAAGACTACAACAAGGTCATGATAAGGGCTGGACTGAACCCTAAATTTTAATCCAGTATTGGAAAACCGTGCTCTCCTTTAACTTAAACAATGGTTATGGAAATATCTTTTCAATTAATACTGGTGAGACTGGGCCACTTTTGTTGCCATTCAGTTTTATGTTTCCTAATCTTCCTATTTTCTCCTTTCTGTAGTGTCTGTCATAGACTTTTCCTATCCTGGGGTGAAAATAATTGAGCAGTTAGCAGAAGTATTAATATCAGAGTTAACCTCTTTTCTGTGGTAAAATGGCATTGTGCTAATCTCCCTAAAAGAGATTCACCTCCCTCAGAGTATCTGAGGATGGTGTTTAGTTAGAAATATTCTCAGTGACACTCTGAGGACCTTTGAGGTGAAACAGAGAAATGTTTTCAGATAGAAAAAATAGGGAATTTCTCTTATTTAATTGTCTCAATTCTTTCTGAAACTGAATGGAAACCAAAACTATTTCCTGAAATAAAATTCTGAAAAAATCCCATGTTCTAACCCAGGCATTGCTAGGTACCAGGTGCCAACCTGAGAAATACCATCGGTAGGTGGTACCTGCCCTTCTGACATCCAACCCCAGAGAGCAGTTTTCCTCACTGTGGAAGAGGCACAGATAAATCTCTTAAGGGAGATAAAGTAGAAAAAATACTTGAATCCAATTTTCCACCTCTCTGCTGTGCTACTGGTAGGTTTAATTTCAATCTCCTGACTCTTGGATCGGTACAGGTCACTTTTCTGTCTGTGGTGAAAGACTCTCCCTGATAGACTTGTCCTGGAACTGTACTGTCCTCACAGTTTTTGAAGATGGTAAAGCCTGATTTTGACAATTCTGCTCTGCCCTTCTACACCTTTGAGGCATAGATAGTTACTGATCCTGGCCTGCTTCCACAGAGCTGACACTGCTGGGTCTGGCATTGCGCTTTTTGAATGACATTAGAAAAGGAGCCCCTTGCATCTGCTCTGCTGAGAGGTGTAAAAATATCATCACCATCATTCTTAAAACAAATACTTTTGTTTTTCCCTGAGCCTGCTTGGATAACCTTGTACTGAGTAGTTTACTACAGCTTTTCTTGTGGATGTCACTCTCACAAAAACAACGGTCAAATAGGAAAACGATTATTTATGCACCTATTTACATCAATCTCTCCCCATGAGAAGACAGGACTTTTCCTGCCCAGTATCTCAGTAAGTGCTTAGAAGACTGGCATTATGCCTGCCATTGTTGAAGGGTTAACCTGACTATGAGATTCATCCTTCATGTCACACAGCACTGCTAAATATATCTGTTATTTGAGCTCATTAGATTTGCCAAATGTCTAGATGTTTCCCTGACTCCTAGCTCTACAACATGCCTTTGTCCAGATGACTCATTGATTCATGAAGTCTTTTCAGCTACTTCAGTGTTTTTCATTATTTACTGACCATCAGGCTTTTCTCTTTTTTAAATTTTTCTCCCTTCCTCCCCCTGCATCATTGTCTTAGAGAAAAAATCCAGTTTTACCCAAAACCAAAATTACAAAGAGACAAATAAAATAACATGACAGTGGCTGGTTGCAGAGTTTTTAAGAAGCAGGATGCTTTACAGACCCACACAATGGCAGTGTCATAAAGAAAAGCCAAGTGGGTTCCTTTGTGGGTGGTGGGGTGACTTTTTTTCAGAATAAGAAAAACAGCTGTGAGGTTTTCCAAAGTCACTGTCAGAACTATGTCTTCACAAGGAGGAAAGAGAGAGAAAAAGAGACTAACAGAGAAAACATGCAAAGATACCACGTAAAGAACAGGTGTTTCATGACTGGTCAGAACAGAGTAACCCAGTAGAAAAAGAACTGTGACAAGGCATAACATCAGCATAGGAAGTGTTCAGCATTTTTCCAATCACAACCATTGTTCTGCTTAACTGATGCTGGCAAACAACCCTGCTGCAACCTTTTAGGTACAGAGGATCAATGAACAATTAAATGTGCCACTGGATACGCTGTGATGCACAAAATAACTTTTATTATATTCGCAGAATGGCTGTAAGTCTTGCTTCCCTTTGTGCTGGAATCAGGCGTTCTCTATTCTGCTTGTCTCTATAGAGTAAAAACTTGGATCAAATCTGGATGTCAGCATTTGAGGTCATTGTCAACTGAAAGAGCCAAGGACACACCCAGTGTTAAAAGAAACATATTGATTTGGTCTCTGAATATTTTTTTGTCCAGCATGATGCACATGCTAAGCAAATCAGGAATGACTAATGGGGTTAAATGTGATCATCACCGTATCAAATATCGGCTCAGAGTTGCCCTTTCTGCACTAATCAGATTTCACAGTATTAGGAGTAGAATTTGTTTTAATTTTGTCCTTATCCCTTGAGATACATACCTGAGTTAGACACGACAGTTGGAGCCATGAGGTTGAATCCTGTGTCTCATAATCAAAATTTGGTGCTTTAGCCACAGTCTAAGACTAATATGAGGTAGCTGTAAGTACCAGCCACCTAATGTCTACGAATCTATCATTATATCCAGAGAAATGAGAAGCTAAATACTAGCTAATTTCTTGTTGAGAAGATTGATCAGTTAGAAGGTAACTAGATGCACAGAGCAATGTACATCCTAGAGAGAAATGGACCTGAGCTATAAACCACAACTCTGCATTTTGGGCTGACCCAGGAACAGAGCAAAAAATTTAAGCAGCCAATCATGCCACAGTAATTACCATTTTCCAGGCATGTGCTATTAGCAGCTCACAGTCAGCAGCAGCCCAGTGTCTCCCTGCTGGTCTGTACTTCACAGAGGTTTCCCCCACTGCCATCCAGCTGGCACATAAGAGGAGAACAGGATAAGGAAATAGGGGTCAGCTTAGGAGGCAAGAGTCTGTGAAAGTACAAGCCAGATCTCCCAGGATGCAGGCCATGGTGTGTACTAGGCACATGTTTTCATCCCTGCCTCCTCTGATCCCAGCTGCTGGTGCAGTTGTTCCTTAATGCTGAAAACTAGGATGCAAAAGGACAGCTCAAATTCACTGCTGTCTTGACCATGCAATTTTGAGCACACCTCAGCCCTAAGAGCACTCTCCTCCCTGACAAAGAGAGGAGAATACTCTGCTGCTTCAGGTTTGGGAGGGCAATAGTTAATCCTATGGTCACAACTTCTCTAAAATCAGTTGACTTCTGCTATGTCTGAAATGCTATTTTAGTGCTTTAAACTTGAGGCGAACTTCCAGCAGAGACACTCCTATATCCCAGAAGGCTGATTTAAGTGCATATATGTTTAAAGCCTGGAGAAATGGCATTTAGTTCACTGTGCCCTGGATCTATTGCATAAAGGATTAGGGATTTTATCCTCAAAACTGCTACTGCTCTTCACCCATAAGCAAACTTTTCTGACATTGGTGAGTTTATCTTGGTCTAACAAATTTATTACTTCCTGGAGAAATGACTGATCTGTACAATATTTAGCACAGGCTGTAGATGTGTGGAGTACTACTCAGTCTTCACTCAGCCCATTCTCAGGATCTCATCCAATTAAAAAAGTAACAAGAGTATCTTCAAAAACTCCTAGGTGACCCTGAGACCTAAAGTAAATTAACTCTCAACAGCCATCTAGGTTCATGGCTGCCTCAGACTTCCACTGCAACATAAATTCTTAAATATTTTAATTACAACTGAGAAGCAGGATCCTAAATCACTTAGTTTCTTCTGAAAAATTTGTCTGGGAACTGATGAACAACATAAGAGTTTAATCTAAATTGTCAGTCTGTACATACATCCTTAAGTGAGCAGTGTTTCACACTTAAACCACTTTTTTCCATAAAAACCAAAAGAACTGACTGATTGATTCAACAAGGGGAATAAAACCAGCTGCATCTCTTCTGGGTGATGAATAAAATCCTGGCACCAGGGATCCCTAAGGATTCCCAAATCTGCTGGCAAGATAGAGAAGGATGGAGTAGCTGGTGTCACCCAGTCTCTTGGATCCAGCTGCCTTCTGGCAAGATTGGTTTAAAATTGCTATTGGAAAATTTTTCTCTATGATCAATATCTCTTTGCTGCTTAATGCTTAGCTTGATAATACTCAAGGAACTTCTTGTGCATGGGGGAATTCTGTGTTGTGCCTTTATGAGAATGACACAGCACTGGGGTGAATGAAGTTTCTCCCCAGTGTCAGAATCATCAGTCTCTGGGAAAAAGCAGCATGGGGCTGCCATCTCTCCTGAAAAATGTTTTATCACTGGACAAATTTGATAGTAGAAACAAAAGTACTTTACTCCTTTTAATCTTGATTACAGTGTAACATGCATTTTATATCTCTCCCTCTCTGTAGGAATTCTTTAACATAAATCAGCATAAGACTGCTGAAGATAAAGGGATGCAGCTTCCCACTACAACATATAATCTCACAGAATAACAAATTAACACACTTGTGTTTTTAGAGGTAGAATTCATATCTCTATGAGCTTGGAAATGAGATACCTTCTGACAGCTGGGATATAGGAGAAACTTCTGAATTTCTCATTCATTGCATGTCTGTGCTCTAATTCTGGGTTGTAATTAACCAAAAGCACTTATGTCATATTTAGAAGGGTTTATGCATCTGTTTCTCTGATGTACACCAAAGATGGTTCTTTCCACGATAGTCTGGTTTAAAATGTAAATAAAGAAATAGTGGAGCCACAGAGGGACGACGTGCAATTTATATTCCTAAAGGATCTATGGTGTTTGACATATGGGTAATAAGAGATATTTTCTTATCCTGAAGAGCCATAGGGCCTAACTGGAAAGGAAAACATAAATTTCTACATGATGAAGAGACATGCAGAAAATGTGACTCTTTCCAGTGTCACCATCAAAAAATCTGGGACAGAGATAGGCGCAGCACTGACCTCAAGGAGAGTCTTTTGCCTTGTGAATTTCTTTTGTGTGTCATTTTGCTCTAGCCAGTTTTCAGGAGATGAATTTTGACTCTTTCATCTCCTTCTTCATCATCCATCTCTGGCAAAACTCTGTCTTGCTGCCTCTTTCCTTAACAAGAGCACCAGGTTGGCATCACTGGGACAAGGCTGAGGCCCATCCACAGGGAATGCTGGTGGAGGGGTGGCTCTTTAATAGCATCAGATGTACTATGCTCTTTTATAATAAGTGATGGATTTCCGTGAGGAATAGCTGTTCTGTGCACAGAACACTAACCCTAATCTGCAGAGTTTTTTTGGGGACTAGATGGAAGAAAAGTACTGCCTGGATGTTCTAAGCAGAAATAAGTGCCAGGGTGGAAAAAAAGGTGAGGGAAGTAAGGAAAGAAGAGGAAAAAAACTTGCATTTTTGAAAGAAGCTATTTTGGGAACTGTTTTGGCACATTTCCCAGTTTCTCTTCCTGGGTCCGTGGCAGTCTGTTTAATTAGTTTTTCTCTGTACAACTTCTGAAACACTGCAATTGTGATTTGTACCTGGTAGGTCATTAATTTTCTTCCTGCCCATTTTAATGCACAGCCTCCTCAGAGCTGGCAAAAACAAGCTCTGCCACATGATTCATATTGATTGATGGTTGTCTTTCATCTGACGTAACAGGTGAGAATAAAAAGGACATGGACACAGAAAATGCTATAGGAATTTCTGAGTGAAAGACAATTAAAATTATAGTGAAAAGATTATCCTTCAGTATTGCATTAACCATCAGCAAGGCCTTATTATGGCATATGTTCTACTCTACCATATTTTGTCTCAAAAAGAGCTTAGCTTCCACCATCATCAGAATTTGGATGCCATTTCCCACTAAAATCAATTTTCAAAAATCACACACAGTAGGTGTGTTGGGTACTAATGACTTTGGGAATTTGGGTAATACAGTCTAAAAGATCAAGGCAGGCAAAAGGACAGGCAGACCTGAGAAATAGACTGGTTTGTTCCTCATAGAGGTAATTTGTGGGCTAGAGCAAACAGCTTTTCAAGTCCTACTACAGAATTATGTATTTTTGAAATTTTCCTTTAGATAGAAGGAAATAGCCTTATCTTTACTGGACTCTCAGACCATCCCTGTGGTGAGTAAAATTACCTCCCTAAGGTTCCCAGCTGATCTGCCTGGCTGGACTTGGCACCAAGACTTGAGGTTGATGCACTGCATGTGACACAGCACCAGCACCTCACAAGTTCATGAGACACATCTTTCTTTCTAAATGTCATCAATGGTGAAGCTTAAACTCTGAGTCAAGGTATTAGTTAACATTTCCTACCTAGGCAAGTTCATCTCTTTTCCCAGTTCATCCTTCCTTGGATCTGTGCAGCTGGGGACTTGTCAGTATCAAGGGTTCTATTGCAGGCTGTTATTGCACGTACAATGTCTGCTGTTATTGCAAATACAATGTCTGCTGATTCTCAGGTTGCCCTGATTTTCCCTTCTTTCAGCTCATTCCTGTGAGATCTTGCCTATCTAGGATCATTTACTGCAGGCAGCTATGAGCCATCCAAGTCCTGCTAATGGCAGGCAAGATGTTGCATTCCTTGGTCATATAAAACCAATGAAAAATGTAAAATAATTAAATTTATCCCTAAACACCAACATATTTATCCTTCTAGCTGAGGCCTGCTTTATCAGAACAGCATGGAAACAAATTCTCATTATGCTGATGGAAGGCAGATTCTGTTTCCCATGTAAGCCATGTGGAGCAGCCCCTTGCTTTTGATGCCATATGTTTTCATGATCACAGTGATTTGCTTTGGTTTGCTTTCATTTACCTCCTAGAAATATGAGAGTCAGGGGAAATGGTAGGTGCTGTATTTGCTCCTGCTTTGTTGATAGCTCTGGATATTATTCAAATCCATGTATTTATTCCCAGAGGAGAAATATCATTAAGGTATTGCTAATGCTGACAATATATCACTCCTTAGGTGATTTATTTAATTATTTATTATTATTATTATTATTATTATTATTATTATTATTATTATTATTATTATTATTATTATTATATAAGAAGCCAGTCCTTTGGAATATTATATGCTTGGGAAACTCTCAGTTGCATGTTTGAAGTCAAATTTGTCAGTAGGTTAATATAGTTGTGCACTTCTTAGTCCCAAAACAGACTCTTGTAGCTTTCCCATAGAGTTGTCTGCCAAGGACATGGATCACACCAGGATGTTCAGTCTTATTGGGGTGGTGAAAAAGGAGAAAATCTGACTGTTTGCAGGGACCCAAGAATAAAACTTAGCTGGATGCACTATAATTTCTTCCAGGTATAAACTGATATATATCAGTTCCACAAACAGAACTCTTTGTGACTTATTTGAAAGAAAATTATAATTATATACCAATGGGACATGTTTATTTAATAACCTAAGTCTAGGCAACAAAAATGTCTCAAGTCCATCTCAGCTCATTACTTTAGTGTTTGAGCAATGGGCATTTTGATACCTTTACGGCACCCTTGGAGAAAGGAAAGGATTCATTGTTCTTTTTATAGATGAAAAAGAGGCAGAAAAAGCAACTGGGATCATGTTCATGGTCATCAGCAGGAAAAGGTTCAGCCAAATCCTAGCTCCATAGCAAAGGTGCTGTCTTACCCGTCTGAGTAGCTGACCTTTGAAATACCCCTCAGATTAGGAGTTGCCCATGCTCAGCTGCAAGTCTCTGCCCTCAGTTTCAAGCCAATCTGCAGAACTAAAATTCCCTTGTATCCAGATTTTTATCTGAGTTTGCCCATTCCCTGCCCAAACCCTGTCAGTTTCAAGAGAAACTCTCCACCTACACTATTCTCTCCTTGACTTTAAGTGAACACTTTGCCTTCCAGACATTGATCTTTGATCGGTGTTTCCTTGCCAGCCCTTCAAAACCGTTGCTGTCACTGTGGCATCTTATTTCCATATTGTGTCTGAGAGCGACAGCAATTATTTCCCACTGGAGCTGACTTCAATGTCACTACACTGATTAATCAGCAAAGGTTACTATAAGGGAAAGTATCGGTCTTCCTTTTCCATTGGAGCAGGAAAATGCCAGATCTTAGCAGCACAGCGCCTTGGGGATGGCTGCATTAGTTTTCCAATGAAAGGCTCTGCGCAAGTCAAACCTCCCATCCCCCAGGCCTCCTTCCCACTCCTCTCTTCCTAAAACACACACTGAGGTTTAGTATAAAGTTAATTCTATAACCCAGGGTGCTTTTTTTTTTTTTTTTTAATGCTACTGACCTTCCATTTCCTTGTCTGTCGACACCAAGCAATTCCCCAGATGGAGAGAAAGATTTCCACTTTGAATATCCCTGAAACACATTTAGAGCCAAAGGCTTTATCATGGGAATAAAAGCACTGAGGTTCTCACAGCTGGGAAGATTTATACAGCTGAGCCTTACCAGCTTAAATGCCTACAGACAGAAACAGCTGAGCTATGTATTATTTCTTTGCCTCCAACTTGCAAGGGAGATGAAAAGCACAGAGGCAGCCGGCAGATAGCTGTGACTGACAAGGGAGGGGCAAAGCTGTCTGCCCATAGCTGCTGCAGTGGCATTTTTATCAAATAATTTCAGCTCCAGAGGTGAGGGGGCTGGGGCTGACACGGCTGCCCCAGCCAAAAGGAGCTGTCCTTTCAGTTAGAGCACTCCTGCCCGTGCCAAGGAGTCTTAAGCATCAGTCAGGGAGGAAGGGAGCTGACGCCTGCCAATGAGCCCCAGGGGAAAGGTGCTCAGAGGAAGATGCACTGAGCTGAGTGCTCTGCACAGCAGAATTGCTGTTTGCAATCTGTGTAAAAACAGAAGGCAAGTTGTCTCTGCTCTTCTCACCATAGCAGCAATATTTTGTTCTTCAAAAAGTGAGGGCAGACCTTAAGGGGTTTAGTCTGACTCCCATGAAACAGTCATTCAATGGCCATGCTTTCTCTGGAGAAAAAAGGGAAGGGAGATTCCCAGAGGCTCAGCTTACTGTCCATCCACACATGCTTACCTGGCTGAAGTGACCTGCAGACTCCTCTGGCCAAAGGTGGGCAGGGCAGCCCTGAGCTCTGAGCAGCCACGACAACATGAGCAGGTCTGTGCCTCTGAGCATCCATCCCCTGCCTCTAACATGATCCTGTTGTCCTGCATCTGCACTGCCTCTGCTGTCAGCTGTCCTTCGTGCCACCTAAACCCTGGAGATGTGGGCTCCACATCTGTGGGTGCATGGCTCCATCACATCTCTCTCAGCCCTCAGCCATGACTCTAATTCAGCCAAACCCAGCTGCCTTCCTGCCAGAGAGGAGGAAGAGGTGTAAGAACAGGTAGAGTTCAATCTGTATGGGATCCTGTGTGCCCCCCACAGGGAAAAGACCTGAGTCCAAGTACCCATGCTGTGCTCCTCCTCACTCCTGATTTTCCCACCTGGACTGCCTGTGGTCCAGCAGTGCATTATGTCTCTCTGAGCTCCCAGGCAGGCTTTGACATCCAGCATCCCTTCAAGAAAATGGTAACTGTGAGCCTGGGGCCATCTTTTCCTTATTATAAAATGGAAACTAAATTACTTAGATTTTAGGAAAGCAAGTGAGCTGCTTTCCAAATGGTGGGAATAGTCCCTATATTGTAAATCATTGGAAGAGGAGAGCTACATTTTCTAAATGCTGCCAGTAAATCAGCATGGGAGGGGGAAAAGAATTCTACAAACCTGGATATTGATTAGAAATGTCTTTTAGCAATAGAGAAGAAAATGGAATATCCTATAATTAAGGGGTCTGTAAAACAATTTAAAGGATTGTATTGTCAGTAATAATGCATCTAGTGAGTGAAATGCTCAGAAATAATCAGTGTCTGTGCTTGTCCAGCCTGAGGGACCTGATAGGGGGTCTAATTTACAATACCAGTGAAAAATCTACCCTTTGAACACCAGCTTCCTGTGAACACTTAAAAATCACTCATTCTGCAAAACTTATGTCATCATGCCTGCCTGTCAATATCCAATTGTTGTCTTATTCTTAAATGTAATTTTTCTTGGATTATGGACTTCGAACAAATGTCTAACAGCTGTTAGTCATGTTACTTAATGCAAGAGCCACCCCTCAGGGTCAAAACAAAAGTCCATTTACCTTAATAACCCATTGCTCACAATGACTGTAAATAAGAAAAGAATGGGGTCATTGGGACTAGACACTAGATTTAAAGGCTTTTCATCAATTCATATCTTGTGAATTTATATGGAGCATAGAGATGCTTTATGGTTGCCTGTACCCTTCTGCTCTCTCTGCTTAAATTTTGACTGCCCTTGAGCACTGGAGGGATATTTTATTGGGCATTGCACTCAGCATTTCCCAGATCTTTACCATGACTGAGTAAAACCAAAGTACAATCCTTGGCCATGTAGATACGATTTCTATCTATACTGTTTGGCATATGTACTGGATCTGCCATTTTTTCCCTCTCATTCATTCTTATGAGATTTTCCCATTACTTCCCAGTTGTTTCTAGGTTTCGTTATATTACCTCATTTGCAGTCTTTGCCACATAGCTCTTCACCCTCTTTTTCTCCTGCTTTTTTATGTGCTTTAAGAGAATGGATTTCTGTGGATTTCCCTGAAGGGAGCTCCCTTCAGTTGTATAAATTTAACATTTATCCCTAAGTTTTCTTTTCCATCTTATAAGTTGATTCAAGTTCCGATGATGATTTGTTCCTTTGTCCTGTGCAAATTTACTTCTTTTCTGAGGCTGTACTGAAGGGCCTCATGAAAAGCTTTTCTAAAATAAACGTAATTATTTCAGCTGAAGAATCTTTTCCACCATAAGCTTGGTGGCTCTGTCGTACCCACATTTACTAATTCAACTCTTCTTGTTTCTACTGAGTTGACTGTGAATCATGATAAAATTTATCCCTGAATCCTTTTTAAAGGTGACTGTCACATTTCCCATCTTTCCTAACTTTGATAACAAAGCTTATTTATGCAAAATGAAACATACTGCAGCTCAGCAATTTCACAACTGAATTCCTGAAAACTCATGAATGAATGAATGAGTGAATGAATGCTGTCAAACCCAGGGTCTCATCTCTTCTATTTTATTCAATTGTCCTGAAAATTCTTCCAGCAAGGCTTCAATGTGAGACTGTCCCTCAGCTTTACATTCAGCAAAATATCTCATATATGAGAGAACCTTTTCTGCACAGGGTGGCAACACACTTATCTGCAATGGTCATAGCTTCAAGTGCTCACCCTGTGAGTTATTGCAGCATCCAGATGTACTAGAGGACAACATGGATTAGAGTTAGTAAAAAGCACAGAATAATCCTGATTAATTTTATGTTGTTATGTGTTTTTGATGGCCTAGAGAAGAGTCTTGTTCCTTCCTTTTCCCCCTCAGTCATAATATCTGAGGAATGTTTTCATCCACAAACTCTTCTCAGGGCCCTCAGGCTCCAGTGACCTCCATATTCACTTCAAGGACAAGCCCTGTCCTTGACCTTTCCTGCAGTCACCAGGAGGCAGATTTTACACCAAGGAGGCACAGCCAGAGTGCAGTTAACAGCTGGTTATCCAGCAATCCCAGTTCTGGAAATTGGCACACTTCAAATTGTGATAGCCGGGAAAATGAGAGCTTCTGTCCTCTCCCTCTGCTGTTTCCACATGATCCAATAGAATCAAGGTACGTCTGAAGGGGACCATAAGAGAGACTGTCTGGGGATGGGGAAGAAGCACAGCCCTCTCTCAGTGCAGCAACCTGGGCAGGGCAAAGGGATGAGGGCAAAGCAGCCCTCACTTCAGGGCTTGGGAGTAGGAGGAGCCAACAGTCCAGTGAAAAGAGGGAAGGGAAGGAGATGCTACAGATTTATAACCCCTCTGGGTGAAAAATTGGAAAACTCAACTCTGATGTATGTTACTCTTCATTTTTTAATGTCTTGTGAGTGTCTAAACCTCCCAGTGCAACACAGCCTCTCTCCTGAAAACACTTCCCTCTGTCTTCAGAAATTCCAGCCCCAGACAGACAAGGTCTATTCCCCTAAAGAATATCATCATGTAGGTGCCAGCTGTACTTTTGTACTCTGTTTTTGAGAGTTTTGCTCTCTTGCAAACTCCAGCTGCATATCCTTGGCTAGTCAAGTTTTGCTGATTTGCACCATCCCAGTCTAGCCTCAAAAATGCTCTGTGCTAATCCTGTGTGACCTCCAGCGGTCTCTTTGGCTTTGTGGATGCCTCTCCCTGCCTCTGCAGACACTAAATAAGGAGGCAGAAAAATGGCAAAACTAAAAGAAGGAGAAGTATGACTGAAAAGCCTATGCTTGTAAAAAAAATAAAATTCAGAAACTTGCTGTCTCAGCTATAGACTTCAAAGGGTAATGACACTTTTAGTGATCATAAAACATGTGATTACTATTAAGCATTTGGAAAGTTGTAAAGATGACTGAATTAAGTTCTGGAAGCACTGAAAATTATAAGGCATCTTAGTTAATATTCACAGGATTTGGGAAATGTAGCTTTGTTTATGAATAACGAACAATATCTATCATTATATGGTGTTCATAAATGACGCAGATGCAAGGAAAAGCTTTGAGGTTCTGAGTCTTTGGCCCCTGAATAAAATTAACTTAAAAGATCATTAACAGCTTTTAATTAAGAATTTGCTCAGGAAAAATACACAACTCTGGAACACTCTGGCACTTTGTGTCTATGGATACAGCAGTAACTATATAGGCACACTCTGCTATTGTTTCTGTGTGATACCTCATCTGTGGATTTACTTTAATTGTTGATATAATAGGGATCCTCACTTGGGCTTCCTGCCTGCCTCCTATTTCTCAAAGAGATAATCCTCTTCAGTGTTAAATGACATTTTATCTTACACTTCTCTTTAGGGAGGTGGGGATGGGTGGGTGGAGGAAGGAAGTCATGACTTCAGATTACCTGTAATTCTGAGGGGGTTGCTCCTTCATTTTGTTTACAAACCTTCAGCAGTGTCAGAAGCCAAACTCTGGCTCCACTAGCAGAGTCCACTGCTGTATGGAGGAGCAGCAGGGCGAGAATGGAGGTCAGCACTAGCGACTGCTAATTTGGAAGGGCACTGCAGTGTGACCACTCAGCTCCAGAGCTGGGTGCACTGGCTCTGCTGTAAGGGTACATCATGTACCATATCTTGCCCATTCTGACTATGGGCAGGCCTCATGGACATCCAGAGATCAGCTGAGATGTATTGCCTGTGGTGTTGTGAAAACCTCAAGCATTGCTCCTTAACATCATGGAGCTGATGAGGATCAATCTGTGGTAATCTGGAGCTGAAAGTTTCAGCAAGACTAAGATTACAGATAGAGCAAGGAGTGGGAAAACAGGCAGAAATGTTTTCTCAGACTGAGAATATAGGAAATAAGTGTTTGTGATTTTTTTTATATGGAATTGTTGGCAGCTGCACATTTTGATTTGACTTAGTGCTGCAAAGGGATTCTGTCTGAATCCCTTATAGGTCTGAAGATTAATGTTAAAGTATCTTGACTCCAGGACATAAGACAAAGAATGTCATTGTTTATTCTTTGATGTTCTAAAGCATCTTATTCTTCAGGGATCTCAACATGCTGTACACACATTAATTAAAGTCCATAGTACTCCTAAATCAGTTGCTATTATTCCCAGTTGATTGATGGAGAAGCTGAGATGAAGAGAGATTATACAGTGCATTTTCTAATGTGGGAGTATGTGAAATTAGACCCATGAAATTCATGGTTCAGCAATTAAAGGGAAGCAATATGATATTTTTCACATATACTGAAAAACCTCTATGTTCCACTGAAACAACACTCAAAATTTGGTTTTTGAGACCTTGGTGTCAAAGTACTTAGAAAACCGCAAGGACTTTTTGAGGTACAGGAAAGCTAGTCTGTGTGGCCATCTTCAGCAGGTCCCCCTATGGCATCAAGTTCAGCTCTAAATCCAAAAATGCCCATGATTCATAGTTATTTGGACTTATTTTTTTCAGTTGAAGATATTTAAAAAGAAAAGAAAGACATAAAGCAATACAGGAAAAGCTGAAGCCATGAAGCCAGCAGGTACAATCAGGCAAAGCATGAACCCAAACTAGCTATTACAAGAAGAATCAAAAATTGCACTGGTGAGCACAGTAAACTGAGTCACATATCTTCATATTTTATAGTAGAAGAAGAAATTAACAGGATAGGCTATGGTCTCACTCCATCTGTAATACCTAAGAAGTATTTTAAAAGCTTCAGTGAAGATTGATGACCTGTTTTTGCCTATTTATTTTTATGCAGGGTAAATTTTCTTAAATGAGTAAGACACAATCTTCTCAAAAGCAGATTTAACCCTGTTCTCTGAAGATACAGGCTTTAGGAACTCCATCTTCCTCTTCATCAGATGTATGCACAGATGCAGCTTCCTCCTTTTTCTCTGGTTCCCTTCTCAAGTGAGATACCTGGCTGATGGATCACAATGTAACTCCAACCTTCTGATATCATAGTAAAGCTTGAAATAAACTATATTTGAGCTGATTGCTATTTTGTGCTTTCTCATTGGAGTCCAGCATTCCTGTCTTGTAGCACCCCAGACTTGGACCCTTCAGAGCTCTCCTGGAGCCCTGGCTCAGTCTGGAGCTTTGCAAGGGAGTTGGACCAACATAGAATTGAGCTGCTCCAGCTCTCAGCCCAAAATGTCACTGGTTTTGCCCAATTAGTTTGGGAGGATGCAGTGGCCCCATCTCCCAAAGCAAGCTGTATGCTGCAGACCATGAAGCCAGTGGGTCTCTACATGCAACCAGAGTATTTTGATGGCTCAGAGGCAGCAGAATGGGACCTCTTACTGGCTGCTCTCTGATTGTAAAAACATAGCTCCCACTAGAAGTGGGGATATTTAGAATAAGCTGATAATTTAGAATAAGATGGCTCAGAGAAACACTCAGGATCTGAAAAGAAACCTGACTTGTATTTACAATTGCTATTGCAGTCAGCTGAACAAATAAAAAAAAAATCTGTTTAAGCTTAATAAACAGGATGTAACTTGTTAAGCCTTAAAAAAATACATAAGCAAACCAGTCTTTTGAATTCTATTTCTGTCTTAGCTACTGTCTTGCTCAGTGACCTTGGCATGCAATTTCCCCCCCTTGTCTCTCTGTTCTGCCTCCCACCACTTTTCTTTCTTGCCTATTTATGTTTTCTTTTGCTCTCAGTATTCAAGTTTATTTGTTCTGTCAATTGAATCCATTCTATTATTCAGGGAAGAGTGTACTCTAAAGTATTTTGTCATCCATAACATTCCCTAGAATATCAAAATTGAAAGTAATGGAAAGTAAATAAACATTCACAAGCCATTATTTCCACATGGAGCTAGAACCTTATTATACCTGGCTGCCTGACAAGTCTGTCAGTCAGTAACACTTATTTCTCCTCACAGTTGGCTGTGCCACAATGGTCCTCTGAGTTCATTTTTCCAAACCCTAAATGAATGTACATCCTCTGCAGTGCCTCGTACTCACATTAAAGTTTCACGTTTAAAATGACCAGAAGGTCTTCAGATGGTCCCAGTCTGCATCCTGTGTGCAGCAGTTTGGGATATTTGTGTTTATAAAGCCAGAAACCCCAGCACAGGGCAGGGGGGCACCTAAATGAATTGTTCCTATAGGACACATTTCAGAGGAGAGTCTGAAATGTTGCCTCTGCAGCTCAGAGTTTCCACCACTAATATTTTGTGATTCGCAGTCCAAGGCTGTTTCCTAAAGATGTAGGATTACGTGATCAGGCTGAGTACCAAGGAAATGAATCACTTTCCCCTTTTGAAAAGCAGCTGCCCTGTGGGGGGAAGAAGAGGTCATGGCTGTCTTCTGCATTGTTCAGTGCTCAGACACAGGGAGATCTGCATTCAGCTCACTTCAGCCCGATGTTTTTAGGGTCCTGAGCACCAGGATATTCCTGCTCACCATCCTTGCAAAGGTAGCAGTGTGCAGAAAAAAAGGGAAAGATTCAAAGGGCCAGAAGCAAAGAGAGAATGACAGAGGATATCCCCGTGGCTTAGAGCTGGGTGCTTTTTTTTGGGCAAAAATGGTGCATTCTGGTCTGTGTTGCTAAAACATCTCAAGTGCTGTCTAGGAAGAGATATTACACACAATTAATATCTGAATTATGTCCCTTGTCTTAGAGGCTTAAAGCCTAAAATATACTTTTTACTGTTATTTCTAGTTTTGTTTGGGCTTTTTTTTTGGGGGGTGGGCAGGGAGAGGCCATTTTTGTTTTTTTTTTTAAATAAGTAGCTCTAAAAATCAGAGCTCATATTTTGTTCTCAATACTAGGTTCTCAATATGTCTGAGCAGTGACCCATTTAGCTCTCAGTTCCTGAATACAGGCAAAACTTACACTTGCAATAGAGCACCCAGCCAGAGCAAGACAGAAGAATCTGATGGTATCTTAAGTGTTCTACTGACAAAAACATATGTTTCCATGATGCCTCAGGCAAAGAAGTGATCAGCCTGGGTTTTGTGGTGTCAGCACCATAATTCTATTTACAATGTACTTTAGGTTCCTTATTTTTTCAGTGTCTGATAATCGAGTACATTCAGCTATTGCTTCTCCAAGTGGCTGTGGCAGATCAGGGTAGTGAGTTCTGTCAAGACACAGAACACAGTCAATAAGGGACATGAGATGAAAGGCTGTAGGTAGGCCCAAACATTTTCATTCTCATGAATGAAATGAGATCTTTAGAATTTAAATATTTTAGATGCCTGATGGGGTATGGTCGGTATGAGAAGACCCAGCCCAGCTTTCTTTTGCTCTGATATCAGACTTGGCTTGTTTCAAGCTAACCTAGATGCAGAGCACACCAGGTAGTCTGGTTGCAATTCTGCTTAGAATGAGGTAAATAAATTAGCTATATCTTGGATCTGAATTAAGACTGGTTCTTCTTCTCTTTTTCCTTTTTTTTAATATGTAAAAAAGTTAAGGATTTCACTGTGACCCAGGGAGAGGCAGGGATACTGCTGGTGGATGAAAAATACTCATCAGCTTGGAAAAGATACTGGGAAGAATATTCAGAGTAGAGTGCTCCTGCAGTCACATTCCCCAAACCACTCTCTGCTTTCCTGAAGTCTCCTGACACCTTTCCATTGAGCTGAGATGGGTTTCTATCAGGTGGACCAAGCAAAAAGACGTTTTTAAGTTGTTGTGTACCTCTAAGATAAAAGGAATATACACAAGTATCTACCAATGAAAATTTCATCCACCAAAAACTGGTTAATTATTTAGTTACTCTAGTTTTGCCCATAGCTCCATCAGAAAATCTGGTAATCAAGTTCACTACCCTTGTCTGTTGCCATAGAGGGACAGCAGAAATCCATACATCTAGTGTAAGCTGCTACTCTACTATCTTAGCTTATTTTATCAAATATTTTCACATGCAAAGGGATGAAATCTGCAATATTTTATACAATGGAGCGGTTCTCTACAAGAATGATTTAGGTTTGACAGATAGAACACCTCTTGCTCTCAGCTCAGTGACATGATCTGCATTAATCCATCATGACATAGATGTAAATCTTCAGAGCTACAATGCTCATAGTGAGGACTAAATCCTCTGCAACAAAACTGGAAAGAAGTAGAGAATCAATATCAAGAACAGAGTCTGAAAAAAAGGCTCAAGGGAGACGTTATTGCTTTCTACAACTACCTGAAGGGGATTGCAAGGTGGGGGTTCATCTTTCTCCCCAAGGAATGAGAGATAGGGCAAAAGGCAGTGGCTTTAAGTTGCACCAGGGGAGGTTTATATCTGGGAAATTTTCATCATGGAAAGGGTTTTCAAGAATTGGAACAGGCTGCCCAGGGGCATGGTGGAGACACCATCCCTGCAGGTGTTTAAAAGATGTGTAGATGTGGCACTTGAGGACGTGGTTTAGTGATGGTTTGACTCAGTAACATTAAGGGTCCTTCCCAGCCTAAATAATTCTGTGGGTCTGTGATTTAAGCCATATCAAATTACACCAGCAGTGGATGCATCTCTGTATTGCTTTCTTGTACCTTGTAACCTGCATTCCTGAAAATCCTTGCCCATGCACTGGTTAGGCTGGTGGGATGGATGTGGCTGATAGCTGTTATCTCCTGCCATATGGATCACAACTGGAGGTTCCACAGCTCTCTAATGATCTGTCTTAGCAACAGCCTGCCTGAAAAGATGAAGAAATGGAATCTCCCTGTATTTGCCATGCTAAGCTTTGTGTTGGCAAACACTTGCTAACATATGTCACCAGCTTTGAAAAGACACGGTTTATTTATATGTTAATTACTGCAACACTTTGGGGAAAATATTTGTTGATACAAGAGCTATGTAAATAGTCAAGTGTTGAGAGGCATTGCCATTCAAAACCTAATGATTTATAGCCAATTAGAATCAAGAAAAGTATACAATATGAGGCACCTCTCCTTGCTTATGGCTTAGTCCAGTCCCACAGAGATCTCCATTGATTTCACACAATCACAGAACTGATAGGGTTGGAAGGGACCTCTGGGGATCATGCAGTGCAACCCCTCTGCCTGGGTAGGGTCACCTAGAGCAGGTTACACAGGAATGCACCCAGATGGAATTTGAACATATGCAGAGAGGGAGACTCCATAACCTCTGAGCAGCCTGTTCCAGGGCTCTGCTACCCTCAGTGTAAGGAAGCTTTTTCTCACCTTGGGATGGATCTTCTTGTGTTTTAGTTTATAGTTGTTGCTCTTCATGCTGTCTGTGGGCACCACTAAAAAAAGTTCCACCACCCTCTTGTCACCCTCCTTTGATATATTTATATGCAATAATGAGACTCCTCTCAGTCTTCAGACTAAACAGTTCCAGCTCCTGCAAGTCATTCCTTGTAAGAGAGAAGCTCCAATCCCTTAATCATCTATGTGGCCTCCATTGGACCCTCTCCAGAAGTTCCTTGTCTTTATTGTACTGAGGGGCCACAGCTGGACACAGCACGCCAGATGTGTCCCACTAGGGCTGATAGAGGGGCAGGATCACCTCCCTTGACCTGCTGGTCACACTCTTCCTCGTGCGCCCCAGGACACCCTTGGCCCTCCTGGCTGCAAGGGCTGACTGGCAGCTGGCAGCTGGCTTGTCACCCACTGGGGCTTCCAGGTCCTTCTTTGCAGAGCTGTTCTCTAGTGAGTCAGCCTGCACTGATACTTGGGGTTATTCCTACCTGGGTGCAGGACCCAGTATAGATCCCTGGGGAATGGCCACCAGCTGGATCCTACTGATCACAGCTCTCTGAGCTCCGCCTTTCAGCCAGGTCTTCATCCACCTCACTGTTCCTTCATTTAGCCCACATTCCCAAGCTTATCTACAAGGATGTTATGGGAGACATATGGATGCTAACTATGAAGCAGGGAGCACAGTGCTGTGGAATAACTTTCTCAGTCTTGCCTGAGAAAGGGGCCTGGGAAATCATAAGGAGGAATTAAAACAATCCTCAGAGACAGAAAACAGCCTTGCAGGTGCTGTTTGTCAGTTTCTTGTTTTCTTGCAAGAGAAGGTCAAGGGGTGGTGTACCCCACTGACCAGTGATAGTAATGTGTTAGTTTACTAACCAATAAGAGTTTTACCTTTCTGTACTTTCATGTATTGGTCTATAAAAGAAGATCTGAGGTAATAAACCTTAAGAGAAGGAATTCTCCTGTTCAACTCACAAGAGAGTCTGTGTCATTCTTCTTGCCATTCCCAAAAGTGACAGAGACAGAATCAAAAGCCTTGCTGAAGTCGAGGCAGACAACACTCCTGACAACATTTCAAGATGATTTCTGTGAGTTGTAAGTCAGTCTTTAACTGTTTCTCATGTAAACTTTCATAAAATCCCACACTCCCTTCCCTGAATTGGTGCCCTGCTCTGAGACACTGCACTACATTTGAACTCCAGAGGTCACTTGTGGGTGACAGCAGGGAGTGAAGGGAGTGCAAGTGTCGCTGGAAGCAATGTCAGTAGGAAAGCACATCTCATCCTTCCTCAGACCCAGGGCCTCATCTGGATATGGAGAGGGGTTGGTTTGTAGGTGTCATGCCTTCTGTGAAACAGGAGCCTGAGGCCTTCACAGCTATGATGATTAATACTACCTCAACACTGTTTGTAAGAAAAGTCTGGCATTTCTGCTGTCTGAAACAGTCTCTGGGCAACTTGTGAAACTTGCTGCTCTGAAGTCTCCTTATTAGCTGTCGATAGAAACTTTTCCCTTCAGACCAGCCACATCCCACACTCCTTGTAGAAACCTGGGTAATGACACATCAGATTCCACAGCCAAATTTCTAGGTCATAAAATACTTCACAGGGAAAATTGTTCTGTCAATGTATTGAATTTTCATAGCACTGCCATTAGCAATACTATTTACCTTGAGGGCAAACAACAAAAGAAACAGTTCTCTGGGATCCACTTGGCTGTAACAAACACCAGGTTGTTTGTAAAGTCGTTTACAAACTCCTGGTTTAGTGTGTGAATAGTATTACAGGGTTGTGGTGATCGAAAATGAGACATGCATTTTTTCTGCATTGATGGCCCAGAAGCTGCTGAGCACCACACCCTTTCTGTGGGCAGAAAGTTGCTTCTTATGCAATCAACATTGTTATCCAGTTCTTCAAAACTACAAAATATTGAGACCTGAGTATCCCAGAGATTCCCAGCTACCAAAACCACATATTTTGCTATGTGTTCTATTCACTCTAGGAATTAGAGTGGGCAAGATAAAAAATAACAATACAATCTTCAGTCGGTATCTCCTATATCTCTTCATGTGAAGAAATGGATTAGCTAACATGAATGGGAAAAATATCACATGATACCATCTGATAAATGTTTCAGGTATCAGTTATGGCCATTCTCTCTTCTAGAGAATATATAGAAGGAGGTGGGTGGCATGAAGGGCCAAAGGATGTATTTTCACTGCCCTTTTAGCCACTTGTCTCTCCGTTCATGATAAAAACAGTATAAAGGTTGCTGTTAAATATTCCTTTCAAGTCAGAGACACAATGGCTCAGATGTTCTAGAAGGGATGTTGTTGCTCCACTGAGCTCAAATTAAGGGCAGAAAAGTAGACGGCTCAAGGCTGATATGTTTGGCTTCATTCCCTGCTGTAGAGTATCAGAAGCTCATTGGCTTGGGTTTTTATGGCAGTGATTGCTGCACAACAGTCAAATAATTTAAAACCAAAACCACTTGTAGACTAAAATAATAAACTTTGTCATTTAGAGACTGCTTCTTCCTGGTAACAGTGAATGATCCTGTGAATATAAATATCATCATGGATTTTCACTTACATTAGTACTACAATCTCTAAAGAGATTCTGCCGTGCCTGAATTGGAGGGGAGGAGGAGGAAGATTATGTTTAATACACAATTCACAGTGAAAAAATAGGAATGTAAAGTTTTGAAACCCTGACCGAGAGACAGAAAAGGTGGCTGGATTTGGAAATATATCCAACCCTCAGATCAGCACCACTGTCAAGAAAAATAAGCTACTCAGTTCTGGAAACAGCAGTGGGAGAAGGACTCTGCCTTGATGTGGTTCAGCCCCTGATCATTATCTGCGCAGTTTAAACAAGGGACAATCCTATGTTCATAAACAAAACTATCCTATAACCTGTATGCTCTTCTCAGAAGTCACAAAAAAGGACAGCCTTCAGGAAACCACAGAGGTTTAATAGACAACTCGCTTAAGTGTCAATATTCTTAGCTCCACCCAAAAAAAAAGCCTTTCACGGTGATGTTTGCAGCTTACCCCACATCCTGTTTTAAGACAGGACACCTGTGCAAAATAGGCGGTTTTTATTTTTAACCAGCTAGCTCTGATTAACCTGTTACTGCTATTATTTCTGCCACCTGCAGTGCCTTGGTTGTTGCCTAAAAAAAGCATCTAGAAGTGAGCAAAGTCTCAGGTGTCTGTGTGTCAGGTGCTTCAAATGCGTTGGGTTTCTGGGTTTGGTACTGCCCTTGGTGTTGCACGTACATCTGTTGCGTGATGTGTTCCTGTTTTCAGGAGCAGCCCTTTCTGTATCCCCTGTTCAGCAATGGACATCCAAAGGCCTCACATCCCAGAACAGTGATTGATTTTCCTTCTAGGAAAGTGGAGGGAAATAAGTTTCGTAGCTAGGTACAACTCCATAATATGCCACCTCCCTTACTGCAGCTGTCGATAGTTGAAAGCTAAGGAGACCCTGCAGAAGATGGAAATTACAACTGCTGGATACATTTTCCATACACATTCCATTGCCCAAAGAAAGCAATTTTTTTTGACTGGTTAAAAAACTCTCAAGGGTCCCATAATCAAACAGTGTCCAGAAGTTTCCCTTAGACAATTTAATTCAATTTTTCAACAGATTAAATGTCTGGGCTCTACAGGGTCCCACATGCCAAATTCGTTTGTCAAGAGTTGGCTCTATCAATTCCACATGAGTGATTTCTCATCTTTCCTTTACATTAGCAAGCAAGTAACATCTTCCTCCAGTTTGCCCCTCCTGTTCTTGGGTTGAGACTGACAGAGCAGAGCTTCACACCAGCACTACATGGTGATATTTTTTCTCTTTCTTTTACCTGCTGATATTATTTCCAAAAATCCTTGAGATGAAATAACTGTGGAAAGAAACATCAGCCTTCCTAATACTCCAGACAGAATCTGGTGAATCATTGCCATCATGGGCTCCATCAAGAATTGTGTATCTGGAACTGAACTTCTTTTGTCAGATTCAAAGCAGAAGGGTTGATGTCTGTGGGTTGAGACGTATTTGAAGAAAGGTCAGCATAGTATCTGTGGGAGTGCTGGTGCCCCCTGTGCAGTGGTGCTTGGATTGGATATAAAGGCTCTGGGAACAAGGACAGAGGACTCTGCAGCCTTTTATTTTCTTATCCACTGTAATAATACTTTTTCCTGGCTTGCTTTAAAAGGCTCTTTTGTCCCTCAAAATTCCCAGAGAGCATGTACTTCATGTTTGTCCACATTTAGTGTTTGAGGAGTAATGGGAAGGCAACATGTGCGGGTACAGTTGGCACATGTGCAGGAACAGCTTTTTTGCAGCATTTGCTTCACAAGGAAGGTGGTCTTGGTCATCAAAGGAATCAGTTTGAACAGCACTGAAGCGCTTCTGCTGGTCAATTATGAAAATGCAACAGAGAGTGAGAAAAGAGCAATGGGATGTGAAAAATTGAACTTCACTTATGGTGAAGCTGAGGCTTTTCAGCTGATCGAGATGTTAAACCAAGTTACTTCCTCAGTCAAAATGAGGACACACCCAGGCTGAGAACAAAACAAACTTGTTTTGATTACTGCTCTCTTCCTTTCACTTTTCAGACACTCCAGCCTGTCCCCATTGTCCCAGTTAGGGTTGTGTCCTTGCCTGGAGAGACAGGACCTTTTTTTGGCAATTGTTTCTACTATCTGGCTGGCTTCATAAGGAGCAAAGATGCTATCAGTGAACTGCAATAAGATCTCTGCATCAGTTCCCTCACGTTATAAGATGGCAGTATACAGGGCTCTTCTCAGTTTTCTTTTTTTAATTGGCAGAGTTATTACTTATATGAAACCAACTTTTTTTTAAGCTTGCTCAGTGAATGGCACAGGAACAAACACCAGACAATGCCCTATAATGACCTTTCTAGTTGCTATTGTCTAACTATGTCCTGAAAATATTTCTCTGGCAAATGTCCTTTTCTCTCTTCAGATAGTTTAGAAGCAGATTGTGCCCAGGCTCACACACAACCTTGGAGAAGATATTTTTCAAGCAGCTTTTCCTCCTTTGTGCCCTTGGGCACAGTCTGGAATAATCTCACACCTGAAGATGGGCGATTTACCTAGAGAATCTGGATTCTCAGCTCCAACTCATGTGTCAGATACTTTTGAAAATGTTACCAGAATCTGTTCTGCTTGAGCCATGGTGCACATTGTGCCCTGCAGACATTGCAGTGCACACCTGGGAGGAAGTCACTGGACCATTTTAAAGTCCAGTGACACCATAGAGCAGGGATGAATGAGTGAAGTCCTCCCTCTGTGCCTGAGCCCTACAAATACTTCTGTGGATTATTCTGGAAGATTTTGGAACATTTGAGACATCTATTATGTTGATATTCTTTATATCTATATTAACAATTCTATCTATATATATACAGTATATTAACCGGGGATAATACTTTAAAATGTACTTCTAGAATTGGCTTGATCAGCATTCTGTATGAAGTCTGAAGGCCCTCCAGATAGGTACCATCCACTCTGACTTTCAGCAGCTGGCAAAGCTTGGCAAAACTTCTACTATCATCTTTTAGAACATGGAAGATTGATTCTCTACTTTACATTCAGTTTTTGTTTTGGCATTGAAGAAAAATGAAGAGGCAGCTTGGTTTATTTAAAGAAAGTATATCAGGTATGCTGTAAGGCCTAATTAGGTTTTTCCCTTGACTTGAATCATTCTCCCCATGGTGTGGACTGGGAGCATAAGATTTATGCAGAACCTGTGATTTGTGTATACATTCTTTTTGTCTTGAGTTTTCTGTTACTGTTTCCCCTCACTCCCTTAACAAGATGATTTTTAAAGAGTTTCATTGTAGGAGTAGAATTTAAACCAGTATAGAAGGATGAAGTAAACCAAGCACAGTTCTTTGTGGCACACTGAAGAACTATTCCCTAATGGAAAGCAGACAGGTTTTTTTTTTTCCTCCAACAATAAAATATTCCCCCTTTTCTCCCTGTGGAACACAAGCTACTGGATTTTAATATCATTACTCATTTGTCTAGTGTAAGTGCTTGAAGAACAAGATGCATGTAGGATTGCACTCCTAATTAAATACTTACAGCTCTCTCAAACTGTCTTTTCTCTTGTGAACCTTGCATGCATACAAGTCATGAGGCTTTGCATTGGTGCAGGTTTACTTCACCACACAAAGTGTGGTTTTTACTGGCACTTATAAATGGCAAAATCCCAGGGGACCTCTCATGCCTTTTTCTTGGATTCAACACCTGTGAATCCTGAGCTTAATCCAAATTGGAAATCGTATAGGCTGGATTCCTGGCTGTATAGTATTGATATGTCTATATTGACTCCTGCAGAGAAGTGCTGATTTCCATCAGTTGAGGATATGTGGAGGTTGGAGGGTGCCCATCTGTTCAGCAGCCAGCACGGGCTGTTCTCATCAGCGATCCCTGCTTACAGTGTTTGAATTCTGACCCATCACTCAGTGTCCCCAGGGTGATAAGTCTGACACAGGATAGATTCAGTGGCTGCAGACTGTTTGTTTTAATAAAGTTTTGTTTTCTTTGCTTGGCTCTTTTTGAGACAATTAGAGTTTAAATTACCTCTCATCTTCCAGGTCAGCCATCAGTAATAGAAGTATTCCAGTAAAGCAAAGGGGAGAAGATTACATGCTGGCTTCCTTCTCCAGGCGTGTAGGGGGAAGAAATTTAAGGTTTTAATTTCCAGACCTGCCTACAGGATGCTCATAATTTTTACAAACCACAAGTTTTGACTATCTTTCTATTTCCCATTCTACTCAGAAAAAAGATGAACATTAAAGCAAAGCTGAAGAATGTAATCAAAATGGGATTTATGTCCTGAGATGTCTTTAAATGTCCTTGTAGTATTTAAATAAAGTTGAAATTATCTTTGTTATTTGTGCCAAGTGGTATCATTTCTTTGGCATATCCTGTCCTATGAAATGGGAAGTGGTTTTGCAGACTTCCTTATATAGGGCCTCCCTTTAAAATATTTTGGGGTATTTTTTTCTTCTTTAACTGTGATAAGAGAATCTAGACTCTGTTTACATTCTTCAGCTCTCTGCCTTTTTATCTTCAAGTGAAGCTCTGTTTTTCTTTGAAAGGTAAAAATGTCATCCTTAGATGAGAATAGCATTGTGCTAAGACATCTGATCAGACAATATTTTACTGCCAGTAAATCAAACGAAAGTATGAACTCTGCACTTGGCAAAAAAAGATTCATAGCTCACGAGCAGCAGCTGAAGAAAAACCTACCATGGCACAGTAGGATCAATTAAAACACAGGGATTCTGGCAGAAAATCAGGATGCTGCAAAATAAGCAGTCTCAGGACTAGATGCGAAGGAAAATGGTCAAAGCAGGAGAGGTGTGAGGAAATGGTGTAAGCACCTTTAGGGAAGGAGAAGTAGGACATGGTATTTCCTCATGTGCAGCATAAAGCATTTTTATTAGCATAGCCTAGTTATTCCAGATTTGGGAAATGAACAGGGATAGAATAATTATAAAGGGAGAGAGATTCTCACCTGGAGCTGCTTCTTTTTGCTTTAGGCAAAGCAGCCAATTGATGGCAAGACCCACGTGGAGAATCTTCTCACTGGAGAAGAGCTCTGAAATTATGTAAAGCTAGCAGAGTTCTGACATCAACATCAAATTCACTGCCTAGCTCCAGTCCCCAGCAGGAATAACTTCCTTACAGCATGTAGGTTATAACAGCTGCCTAAGCCACATCTGGAGCTTTGGATTCTATGAGCAAAGCCCTGTTTGACCCTCCTGCATCTCAGGGATGAGCTTGGCCTGAAGTCCTCGAGAGGCAGAGTGAACAGCTACTTGCTTATCTTACTAAGAAATATGTAGGGTGAAATGAAATCACCTCATTCCTGTCACACAGTTACCTCCAGAAAATGTCTGAGAGGAGAAAGAAACAGAATAGTAACTATGAAAAAAAATTTAGAGACAATGATTAGTGGAGATAATGCAAAAGACAGACTATGGAGAAGAATGAAGAAGTGCTTAGGCTATGGATGAGAGGCAGCACTGTGAGAAAGTATGCATGTGTGTGTAGTAATTAACTGAAATGAGAGTATCAGTCTCCTGCACAAGGACCCCTGCAGAAAGGGGAGTGAAGAATATAAGGGAAATAAGAATGGCAGAGTATTCAGGGAGAAAAAACAGAAGGCCTAAGCCCACTTAGCAATGGGAATTGAAAATGTAAGAAAAATGGAAGAAGTGACTAGGAAAAGGAAAAGATATGCACTAAATAAGACAGAGGTATATGACCAACAGATTATAGTTCTGTTCATGTACATTATTTCTCAGCACATACTTTCTTGCTGTCAGCTGTCCCATATCACAGAGAATTTTAGATCACCAGGATGGGGAAAATATATGGAAGATGATGACACAAAGGTAGAACAGGTGAGATTTGAGTCAGGATGCCCAAGTCACTGCTGCCACTTCACAAAAGCACTAAAAAACCCTAAAGATGTAGAGAAGGTAACCAAGTCAGTGACACCTGAAATATTTCTGAAATTCAGCATGGCATCACATTTTTCAAGCTTGTATGTCACAGACTCAAGATAATTCTGATACTAGGATTGATCTTAAGTCCCAAAGCAGTGAACAATAGAATGGAAAAGTAAGAAAAAGAGTGGAAGATGTGTTATGTTACTTTCAGGATTAATATTTCTATGTTTTTTGAACACAAGGGAGAAAAGAAAACTGCAGCAGTCTCACAGTGAGGGGAAGGGAATGTTTTACTCTCTTTTTTTATTCTTTCAGAAGAATAATGGCTGTTAGAAAATCCCAAGATGAGCTGTTCCCCTGAAGAATGAGAAGGAAGATAAAGGCAATTTCTCTTTTTCTTCCATTTCTCCATTCTTTTTGGACCCAGCTGAAGGAATTTCACATCTGGAAACATGAAGGAGAATCATGAAGTCTCTGATGCTGAGACACACTATGCCTTATACTAAGCACTTTTGCTGCATAGCAAAATAGTTTTACTCTGAATTCAAGACTGAGGCATCAAACAAGTTTCATCAGTCATCCACATTTGACCTGGAATCAAGGTGCAGAGAAAAATGAAGGTAATATGGTATAACTTGAACCCTGTGCATATTGAACTAAAAGCACCAATTTGGTTCTTCTGTGACTACCTTATCTCCATTAAAAGAAGATAATATCAAAAATCAAAATATCAAAAATTTGTTCTGTATTTAATAGTAAAGATAAGGTTGCAATTATTTATTTGCACCTCCCTGATGCAGTGGATTTTTGAGAAAGAGTTCCAACTTGCTTAATTCCATTCCACGTTCAATGCTAAACCAGCAAATTGTCAGCTTTGCTACGAAGAGGTCCTGAGGAAGTTTATGAGTACATAAAAAACAGGATATTTATTAGCTTCTGACTCATAAACAAATAAGGCTTACTCTGAAACTGTAAAAGTGTAAATATAGAAGTGGTAGTGGTTATTTCTCTCTTTTTAACATATGAATAAGAAAAAAGAGGCAGTGTTTTTCCCCTTAGAGAAGTCCTTAGAGAAGAAAAAACAATTGTAGGAGTTGGTGACTTGAGATGGATCCTGTGGGAAAATGTCACAGTCATGAAGTGATGTGGATTGTTCTCCTACTGCAGACATTTTCACTGTGGAGATGAAATCCAACCTTTACCTGGTTTTAGGGCAACAAAACACAAGGTGAAACACTTTTGTTATTACCATGTAACCTAGGAGATGGGTCTGCTGAAATGCTAACTAGAATTTGCCAGTTCCATCTCAGGTATTTCCATGATTTCATGACATATATTAAAATAAGGATTTTCTTTCCTTCCTCACTGGAATTGAGTTCAACTTTAGATAAACTAAACTGTGAGTTTGGTAATTTCTATTCATTGGCTGCATATCTATGTCAAAACCACCTCTCTTCTGCTTTACTGTCAGGCATATGTTGAATACCAGCTTCAGGCATCTTCGTCCTGTATAAATGTGTGGTTCTGTGTGTATAAATGTGTGGTTCTGTGTTATAGCCAGTCCTCATCAGGCAACATACAAAACAGAAAAAAACCCAGAAAATATTTCAAGAGCTGAGGAAGAGGCAGCTGAACTGAAACATGGCATTTCAAAATCATCTTCATGAACTGCAGGAGAAACAGCAGATAAGGCAGCAGCAAAACTGCTGAGGCACCCGAGACTGACTTTAACTAGCCCAGTGTTGTGACTCTTGTTGACCACTGGAAAATATTTTAAGAAAGGATGTAAGGAATTTTGTTACTAGGCAAGGTGACCCTTCCCTGACAGTCAGCATCTTGAGATCTGTCTCCCAATAATCACCTTTAATGACCCACACTGGGCCTCCCTTTTATGTATCTGCCAAATCCCTTTTCAACCCATTCAGTGCACTGTTACATTTGCTGCCTGATCAATTTAAGAGGTGCCATCTAAGTATGAGAATGTATTTTTTCCATTAGAAAAAAGACAATGACAGTGCTCCATTTAAACTAGATAAGAAGCTACAATGCAATGCCAAGGCTGGCATGGTTTCAGAGGTGTGTATTACTTGGTAGTTCATGGATGTGGATGCCAAAGGCCTGGATTCACTGTAGAGCATTACCCATTTGCTTCTTACACTCTCTTATGTTTCTGAGATGAATCAGTTGTTTCCTTGCAGTAGTTATAATCCCTGAAAAAAGCTGCCAGACTACAGACTCTGAAAAATACAAACCCCTTTGAGTTGTATGTGATAGACTTTTTTTCTTACTTTGTCTTTCCTCCTATAGTTAAAATATAGTAACTTTATCTATTCTCCTTCCAGATATATTTATTTGTAATAGGAGGTTAAGCAAAATTTGGTTTGTCAAGACTATGACTGCTTTGAAGACTCAGTGGCAGCAGAACAGAAAATCCTTATCTTGTTTGTCTTTGCCAATAAAAGGTTTGTTTAGTCATTCTAGCTAGTGCTTTTATGCAAGTCTTGGGACCATTTACAGAGCAGTCAGAAAACACATCTCTTTCCAAACAGTTTCTCAATGTGGTGACGCATCCTAGCCATTATTTGCTTTCCTTTTAGGATTCTTTTAGGTTAGACCAGATGCTACACTTGCTTTAAGTAATCCAGTACTATGATCAGAGCAATAAACCCCAAATCTAGCTTGTATCCTGTTTGTCTTCCTGTTGCCTTTTCTGTTAAATTCTCTTCAGGCAGACTTGAGAGTGATTGTACCTGGAGTACCAGTGCCACGCTTAATACACCCTGGCACCTGATCTTATCTGTGCACAAACACATACCTCTTACCATCTGCCCATCAAAAGACCATCACCATAAGATGGAGTTTCATGACCCAAACAAGGATGCACATGTTATTTGGTGAATTAGAGCTGGTCTCTAAAATACAGCATAAAAAAATCATAGAATGACTGGAGCTGGAAGGGATCTCTGGAGATCATCTGGTATACCTCCCCTGCTAAAGCAGGTTCACATGAGTAAGTTCAGCAGGATCCCATTCAGATAAATTTTGAATATCCCCAGAGAAGTAGACTTCATAACCTCCTTGGGCAGTGTGTTCCAGTGCTCTGTCACCTTCATAGTAAGGTTTCTTTCCTCATAGTCAGATGGAGTTTCCCGTGTTTCAGTTGAACCTGTTGCTCCTTTTTCTGCCACTGAACATCGCTGAGGAGAGTCTGGCCCCATCCTCCTGACACCCAGCCCTAAGATATTTGTATGCATGGATGAAGTTCCTTCTCAGTTGTTCCTCTACTGGCTAAAAAGGCCCAGCTCTCTCAGACTTTCTTTTTGAAGCTCCACTCCACTAACTGTGCTGCAGTCCTTTAATTGTCTTTGTCGTCCTCCACTGGACCCTCTTCAATAGTTCCTTCCTTTGTCTTTCTTCAGCTGTGGAGTCCAGAACTGGACACAGAACTTGAGGCCTCATCAGGGCTGAGCAGAGGGACGGGATCACCTCCCTGACCCACTGGCAATGCTCTTCCTAACGCACTTCAGGATCCCATTGAGTGCCACAAAGACACTGCTGGCTCATGGACAGCTTTTTGTCCACCTGGATCCCCATGTGCTTCTCCACAGAGCTGCTTCTGGTGCCTGGGGTTATTCCTCCCCAAGTGCAGGACCTGCACTTGTCTTTGCTGACCTTCCTTATGTTCCTCTCTGCCCAGCTCTCTATTCTGTCCAGGTCTCACTCCAGACCACTCCTCCCATTCTACTGTCATCACCAAAGTAAGTTTCCTGACAGTTCACTTGTCCCTTTGTCCAACCACTGATGAATGAGGTGAACCAGTTCTGACCCCTGGAGACGCCTCCCAGCTAGAGGCCTCCAAGTAGGCTCTTGACCACTGATCACAACCCTCTGAGCTCTGCCATTCTGCCAGCTCTCCATCCAGCTCCACTCACCCAAGACACATTTCCCAATCTTACCTATGACATCTTCCTTGAAAGTAAGCGAAGTAACTTACTTGATCACTGCACAGTAGCCAGATGTGTACAATTGCTTTCCTCTGTAAGGAAAAACTGGACCTGAGAAGGTTTTAAGTCTGTGAATCAGTGAAAACAATCCCATCAGTATAAGCAGGCCACAGACTTGGAAAAGAATTTAGAATATACAAACAGGCAACTGCCATTTAAGCAGTTTCTATTCCTACAAACACAAAACATAGCAATTGTGTTAACCATGAAATAAAACAAAGCCCACTATTAACCTGGCTATGAGATGATCTGATAGCTGGTGTTTTTCAAAGTGTGAAAGCAAAAAAGCTTTCTTTGAACTAGAAATCAATGGAGATAACATTTCTCTTTTCCCTTGCTGCAGTCTGGACCTCTGATCCCAGAGCTGGACCCTGGGTCCTGGTAGTGGAAAGTCCTTGACTGGTGGCAGCAAAGAGAAAATCATCACCTGTTCAGCCACAAAAAACACACAGGCCTGGAGCACTGTTTGTTAAACAAGATCAGTTAATAGTTGCACAGCGGAGCTTCAAAGCTTCACAGCACTGTTAATGAAGGCTTTGTAGATTCTGTGTACCCACCAAAGCTTTGGATTTTGGGTTTGGTATTTAATGCAAGAAACCCAATGCTGCTTGGACTCACCCAGTTTCATAAAAAGGAATAGAATTGCTAGGAAATTAACACAAATTTGTACCTCCAGATCTGATCCCAACCTTGTTTACACCATTTAAAATTACTTCAAACTAAAAGAGGGGTAGGTTTAGATTAGAGGTTAGGAAGAAATTCTTTATTGTGAGAGTGGTGAGACCCTGAACAGCCTTCCCAGAGAAGTTGTGGATGCCCCATCCCTGGCAGTGTTCTAGTGCAAGATGTCCCTGCCCATGGCAGGGACTTTGGAACTTGGTGATCTTCAAGGTCCCTTCCAACCTGAACTATTCTGTGATTCTGTTATGCTACAACTTCATTAAATCAGTAGAGAAGATATCCTGGTTTTCAGGTACAAGAGCTAGCCTCAGGTGGGAGACAAGGTTGTGGCTAAGTTTGATTTTTGAATAGAATTAGGCCTCTGTGTTGGAATTATATGGGTTCCTCAGGCCTAAATGTATTGTTTCCTCCAGAACCAAGTTCATACCTAACCCATCCACATGCTAGACTGTATTGAAGGAAAGGTTTGTTTTGCAGAACATTTCTGACAACTCTTCTCAGGGAATGCAGCACAGCAAGTTTAAAAAAAAAAAAAAAGCACTCTTTTTTCAGTAACATTGCAAACTTTTTACCTTACAGATGGAAATATGTAAGATTAAAGGGAAACCTTTTGTATTTCAATGAAGGGGTTCTAGCTCAGAAGCTATTTTCCAGAAGTAAAAAAAAAAAACCACCAAAAAACCCACAAAACATTATAAAGCTTAATTCGTGCTGTTAAACCTTTTTTTTTTTTTTTTTCTGGCTATCATTTTCTTAAGAATAGAGTATATATAGCCTTAATGTTTCTGCAGAGACATATGTATGTATGTAGGACTACGAGCATCAAAAACCTAATTTCCTTCTGTTTCTCTTTCATTTTTGTAAGGGTGAGCTGAAGTATCTTTATATAATTCCACTTTAATCAAATGGTGCTGACACTATGAGACTTATGAATGACATTGGCTTATTAATGCCTCCCTCAACAATCTTCATCTAGTCTCTGTCTTCTTTTTGCTGGGCATGGGGTCCCACTATCAGCAATGGCACATACTCTGGGTACCCAGAGGTAAATCCTGACACTTCCATGCAAGGCAGATACCCACATTACCTCTGGACAGGGTATCAGAAGGCAGCTGTGATAGCCAGACAAGTGAGGATATGATCACTGCTGACCCTGCTTTTCAGATTTTACCACTCCCCAGTTCTGTGATGAAGGGGGTTTGTGCAGAGCTATCAGACATGAATGACAGCAACTGAGCTGTAGGAACCTTGTCTTCAGCTCTGCAGAGGCTCTTCAGCTTTCAGCAGAGGGCAAACAATGAGCAGCTGAGCAGGAAATAACACTTTAGGATGCTGCAAACATTTATTTCTTTGCAAGACTCAGGGATACCCAGGCTCTCTTGCCTTTTCAGAGTCAGCTTGAACCTTGACCAGCACTGCATCTTGTCTTGTGCAGAAATATCGGTGACATTTAGTAGAGAATACTCTTCACGAGTGATCTCATCGAGTTCAGCTAATTTAAGCCTGTATTCTTTTACCCCTGTTGAAACCCAGAACCATCATTTCTCTTCAGAATACTGGAATTTCTTGTACCAGAAGGTTATCTGATGGTGTCCTTCAGAAAGGCTCTTCAGAATTGCATCCTTTATCCTGAGTCCTCCTGCAGTGCCAGAATTTTTTCAGCATAGTAAAAATATTTCATTCATCAGGAGCTTAGTCATCTGATTCTTGGTGCTGATGCTGCCTTTTGGAACAATGGCTGGCTGCCACTCTGTCTGCTGCTGTAGGAGAGCTGCGCTCAGTAATCTTTGTGTTCCTTTCTCTCTCTCTTTTTAATATCCTTGGCTTTATCATGGGAATAGATTTTTCTAAATGTCCACCTGGTATATTTTCTCTTCATTAGAAATGGATACGAGGTGTTAATTTGTGCCAATGTCACTGACTTCAGATGATAATGAATTCAGAAAGGATGGGAAATAAAAGTGTACTCCACTATGCCTAGAGGAGCAAACCTGTGTGGGGAAAATATATGTCTGGGAAAAGTAGCTGGAGGGCACACTACCCCTTCCTAACTGTGCCTTTATGTATCTACCTTTATCCTCTATTGAAATGATTGGCATGGCCAAAGAACCCCGGGGAAAGAGATGGAGAGAACAAGGAGAGTCCCACAAAGCTGCATCATGCATTAGCTGTGAATAAAACAGAGTCAGGGAGCACAGCTCTGATCAGCTTTACTCCATCCTCTCTTTCCCTTTGGGGAAGCCTCAGATCACACATGCTAGCTACCAGAGACACAGCAAGAGGTGAGATGAGCTGCCTGTGCATGTTGAGAGTGATGTAGACACAGATGTAGAGTACACTGGTCAAGTCCTTACATGATGGGAATATGTGGTGTGGAGCATCCCTGGGTCTGCATTTTTCTCACCCAAATGCCAGCTCTAATGATATTATCCTTGTTCCACTTTCATGTGTATAGGAAAAAAAATAGCCCAAAGAGTTTTTGCTTGACTTTATTTCTCCCTGGATTTTCTTATCCTTGGAAGGGAAAACAGAAATATTATCATCAGGAAATTAATAGACATGTTGGGTGGGAAATGAATTTATGAAGGTTTCTTGATCAGGATATTAACAGCAGCGTTGTTGCTGCACCACAGAATCACAGAATCATTTTGATTGGAAAAGATCATTGAGGCCAACCTTTGACCAATCGCTGCCTTGTCAACTGGACCACAGCACTAAACTGTTCCTTGAACACCTCTAGGGATGGTGACTCCACCACCTCCCTGGGCAGCCTGTTCCAACTCCTTCCCTGAAGAAATTCCTCCTGCTGTCCAACCTGAACTTCCCCTGCTGCAGATCGAGTCTTTGTCTTCTTCTCTTGGAACCAGAGCAGCACAGATTGCATTTTCTGCCCTCAGCCTTGCATAGATTGCATTTATTGCACTGGAAATCTGTAGTTTCTTTTTATTTTTCCCCTCCTGGAAGGTGAGCCTTAGAAGCACTTGTGCACCGTGGGTACAGGGCAGCATGGCACACAGATAACGTGGCAAACTTTCAGCAAATGATCATCAAAGCTATTAAATGCCGATCAACTAAGCTGAAATTATACTAGGTCAGCTTAGTGGCCTGTTGACAACGTCTCTCATTACTGAACTGATACTGCAATAGTTCCTGGGAAAAATGCACTGTTATTGGTTTTTCCTGATTTTTTTTTTCTCTCTGCTAAAATTAATGAAGGCCAAAACTTGAACTGAAAACCAAACATGTGTTCTTATGTCTGTAGTTTGGTTCTCCAGACTAGCCTGATTTTCAAAGGTATCAAAACATCTTTATTCAGCAAAGAGCACTAAATCCAACTGAAGCTGATTAATATTTTGAATATTATATCTATATTTTGGGGTTAAATGATTAACAGAGATATGCAAATCACTGATGATCTTAGATAACTGCTTAATTTCTGCTGACGCTACCGACAAGAGATTTTACTGTGGAAAGGAAATGAGTCAAATGTATCTAAAAAGCCAGGAGAAGTGAATTTCTGAACAGTGTGAGTACATTCCTGGCAAGACCATTCCAGGAAAATTAAACAGAGTAGCAGATCAAACATGCAGGGAGATGAACTGCAGTAGCAAAACCCATTGCACAAAGAGGGTTTTTCCCTCTGATGTGATGAACTGTGTGATTCTCAAAAAGCCTTTACAACAGAGTGAATAGCATTGCTCAGAGCAAAGCAAAGGGAATAATACTGAGATACATCCTTGTGTAGTGTTCGTATTCACTCACTTTTAATACAGAAACTCATTTGTGACACTTCCCTTGTGTGACAGAAAAAACCTACCTGAAAGTGGTAAAACCCTTGCTCCTCCAAACTCTATCAGGTTGCTATTTGCTTATGCAACCTTAAAGAAGAACTTTAAAAACTTTTAGATATTGTCATTACTAGACTGGATGACATAGTGAAAAATTAAGTTTGTAACAATCTGTGATTAGCAAGGATAGGATAGAAGGCTTGCATGCCCCGAAGTCTGTGGGAAATCTGGCACTGAAATTAGAGACACTAATAATTCAACACTGATTTTCCCTTCAGAAATGTTATCTACAGGTTACCTTGGCCAACATTTCTCTGTGTGTCTCCTATACATATTTAAATCACTATAGCCACTGTTTTCCATGAAGGGATCGTGTCTGAGCAAGACACTTGCTCACGTACTCATTGAAATGTCACCGACATTAAACTGTCTTCCAGCTTTTGTTCCCAGAATTTTATATTTTTTAATTTTTTTATATCTTATCCCAAATTTCTTCTTATAATGACTTTTGATTTAATACCTTCAGCAGTCCACACATTAGAAGGGAGCATGTGTCACTGGTATGAAGAAAAAAATTCTCAAGAAAGGACAATTCTTTGAAGCAATACCAACAACCTGATCTAGTTTCTCTAGCTAGGCTGCTTTTCATGTGATGACATGACTGTGGGTCAAATTTGAATTCAGTGGTCCTAGAGTAAATCTGAAAAGAGGGAGGAGTGTTTGGTCTATGCCCTGAGTGCTGATACAAGTCCCCAGAGTCAATGGAGTTGAAGGAACAGAACTAAATATCCCCCTCTGGTTTAGTGACATTACCTTGGATTTATGTCAGTAGAGCTGAGAGCAGACACTCAACGAAATATTGCCAAGAGGAAAGATCATGGTGAGCTGCTAATATTTGTTGCTGGAAACAATCCAGAAATTATAAATAAGCCATATTTTTACAAAGTTTTGAAACCATCCTGTAGGCACACTATGTGGGTCAAGGTACTAGGAAATAATGAAAGTCACATGGGTCCTAGGCCCTTCTAATCCTGTCTGATCCAATGATCCCCCAATTTTGGTCATTTCACTTGAGTTTCTTAATCAGTTTCAGGCCAGCAATAAAGTCAGGTATAAGAATGCTTTAAAATCCAGCTAGGCTCCAGCTTAAATAAAAAATAAATATAAATAGATTCACTTTTTCTGCTTTTTGCAAATGATTGTCAGAATTTCACACAGAGACTCAACTGTTAACAACTCAGTCTGGGAAGGTGCTGAATGCAGGAGGTGAAAGCCATCAGCTGCCAAGGTACAGTAACACGATGGCTCTGAGTGAAAAGCTGTACCACAGTCTGTTCTGAGAGACACTTAAACACAGTTCTGTCACAAACTGGTTTTACTAAGGAAACAGCTTGTGGGCTGAGAAATCAACACAGAAAGGAAGTCAGGTTTCTTGCTCTCAGATCACACACAGTCTTATGCAATTTTATTAGCAACGTGCCTTTTTTAGCAGCTTGGAATTTAAGACTAATCCATCCCCAAAACTGTTTCCTGGTTTCCTTTCATTCTCAAGAGTAGAACTTCCCTCTAGTGCAGACAATCAGAAAATATTATGAACCTTCACAGGAACTTGGAAATAGCTGATGATGCTCCCATATGATGGCTCAGATGCTCACTCTCAGTCTAAACAAATTATCTTCTGGGGGAAAAAAGGTATGTAAGAGTGGATGTATATGTATATGAGTGCTTATGCATATGAATTTTCTTTCTGCCTCTCCAGAGCAAGAGGAACATCTATTTTTTTTTGACATATTAAGATCCAGTAGACTATGAGCAAATTCTGTAACTATTTGGTTGAATTAATGTAACAAGATTCAGAGGAATTATCCAGCTTTTTTCAGGTTATGGATGGATATATGTTTTTAATTTCATGACTATTTATGTTTTTGCCAGTAACAGCGGATGAGTATTATTTCAGACTGACCATGAGGGTGGTTTGAGGAATCCATACAGCTGATTGTTTCTCAGTCACAAACCCACAGTTCATAACCCAAGGAAAACACTGCAGTAACACTATACATTCTGTATGCTCACCTCTTTGAGAAGCCAGCAAAATTTTGATGCCTGATCTGATAAAAAATACCAAAGTAAAGGCCTTACATTCCTATTCCAGAAGCTAGTTCAAGTTAATTGCTAACAAATATTCCCCTTGAAGTCTGTGGTTATGAATTTGTCAGATGAAGCCTCAGACATTGACCCCTTTGTCAAGGTGAACTTAATCAACCTAGATAATTTTTTGTTTATCTGATGGAATGCAGGAATGGAGCTCTAATGACAATCTTCTCTAATTCCAACTGCTGTGTAAATATCATAAAAACATACATTAAAAACATGGCCTGGTTCCAAGCATGAAAATATTACCCTTTGTGATTAATCAAATGAAGAGAGGGGAATTATTATAGTGCCAATGCTAAGAAAAAAAATAAATTAAAATAAATCAACCAGCAACAGGAGATTATACTAGTGTTTATTTTCAGTAGTGCCTATACTGTTTTAGCTGGGTTAACATGCTCTGGAAGCCTTTAGGATCTTGCAGACTGGTCTCTATCTATGACTTGGATCATTATGTCTTTCATCCCATGTCTTAGAAATATTCCCTTGACATAAGATTTCCCTCTTAGAACACAGCCTTGTCAAAGAAGGGATGGTAAAATAGAATACAGTCCAAATAAGAAAATAAATTCAACAGCAGATAACAATTAAGATATTTGCTTCTTATCTTAGTATTTCTTTTGCTTTGACTCATTCCCTCATCTTTTTTTGCCATCTTTTTCCCAAGCAAAGTTTCTGAGAGTGCACATTGTAGATGACATGAAATCCCCTGGTGGAAATTACCTTATCTATCTTTTGATCTGCACACTGTAAGTTTGTGTCTGAGATAGTTATCCTATTGTAGTCAAATCCAACAGAGACAATAGAGTTGAGAGTGTGATTGATTTGATCAAAAGCTTCTGCCTTCTCTAGGATAGGGCTGCTACACCTTAAAGTTTTCTGATTTTACAGACCTTTCCTCTATTGATTATGAGGAAAGCTCATGGTCAGAAGTTTAGATATAGAAGTCCACACTCCAGTGAGATGTATCTCCTCCCTCCTGACTTTAATGGAATGTCAATTAATCAATTAATATACACATATACTGGGGTTCCTGGTCTTCCATTTCTCTTTTTAAGACAATAAACAAGAACTTGGAATTCTCTGGTAACATAATTGCTCTGTATCCATAGGTGTACCACAGTGAATCACTACCCTTGCATCATCATTCAGACAACAAACAACACTGGGCATGACTTAAAATGTTCCTGTATATCTGTTGTGAATGTGAAAAGAATCACTTATATGAGTTTTTTGTGTCTCTCTTTTTCAGTCTATCTGAGGAGACAGATTGCTTCAGTTCACCTTTAGCCCGATACAGATGCCCACCTAGATAAACAAGAATCTTCTGTTCACTTGTCTTCTCTTGATAATGTCTGCAGGTAGCTTAAAGCTTCCCCGGGTTGCTTTTTATCTCTTTTTTTGGATTGTTTTTAGAGACATTCCAAGGTCTTGCTGGACAGCTCCTTTTCCAAAGGGTAGCAGTAGCAGAGGCAACAGGAAACCAAAGAACATCCTGCTTGGTCTGATGAGCCTTTTGTTAAAAGGACAGCTGGGTTTTTAGTGTAGTCTACCATGATTTGAAGGCTAGGGAAGTACACTATGTCAACCATCTGCTGGTTAGTGCTACCTCTTCCCTCCACTTTCTGTATTCTTTTGCCTTCATGGGTTTAACCTAGTTACTTTGGGAGAAGATTGTCAGCACTTTTACCAGACTGAGAGTAGTATTTGTTTCTTGAGTCTGAATTCAGTTATTATTTACATGAAGTCCTACTCATTTGTGAATGCCTATGAGATAACTTGAACCTCAGCACTGAGGTTTGACTTTACATATGTAAATAACAATATTTTACTGGCTGGAATGGGAAGAGCTGTGTAGATAATGCTTCCTCTGTTATGGTTGAAAGATTGTCAGACTAGATGTCAGATAATATTTGAAGAATGGGACATAATGTAGACAAGTGTTCTCAGCCATGCTATAGTTGTGTCACATTTTTTCAATTTGAAACATGACCAGAGCTTGGAAATGCAATTGAGGCTTGGGAAAGCCAAAATCACCTCCTTCTGAGAACTACAAGAGGACATTTTGGGAAAAGATGGTTCTGTTCCACTCTGAAGTGGGTCCTGGATATTCAATAGGACAATGTCAAAACAATTCCAAAATGAATAGCTTTATTATGTGAATTAGTGAACTAGTTATATATCTTTTTAATAATACATAAAGCAGGGACAAAACTGTGCCGCTGACATGAGTATACCATCCACAATAGGCCAGATCTGGTGGAAAGATCTGGAGGCCAAATCAGAATGTGTCTCTGGTTTTCATTTTTATGCTCCCCCTCTGTGAGTGCTGCTGCTGTTGACTTTCCCAGCTGAGCTGTTCCCCCTCATCTCACAGGGAGATCGTGTCTGGACACACTGATGGACAGCACCAATGGCTCTAACAGCCGTGGCCACTCAAATAGGCTCTGAGGTATCATGGTTCAATAGAAGAACTGCATCCAGCAAGGACTGCATGTCTATATGTGTGGGAGATACTAAGTATATAAGGTGTGGAAAAAAAAGATTAGCCAGGTAGATCTGCTGATGTAAGTGTGGTGTGACTAAAGAGGAATGTACCTTCTGTGTCTTTAGGAAAGCCTATCAGTGCAATACAAAAGCCATATTGACTAATAAATTGTGATCCTGGTTAATGGTTATTGAAATGGTTAATATTTTGTTACCTCCCTTATCTACAAGATTTTTCCAAAGTGATTTGATAGTATCTTTTTTGCCTTGCATAAGGGGAAGGGAAGCTTTGCATAAATCATCCCTTGAGAAAGTTAATAGACTGCTGGTAAGAATGCTAAACAAATTAATTTTAAAAATTAGTTTATATTTTATGCCTTCTGTGAGAAGATGTTGACTGTATATACATTTTAACTTATGTGGCTACTTAAAACACTGCCTAGAAAACAAAAAATAATTTTTAAAAAATGACCAGCTGATCATTAGTATTTGATTTCTTATTTTTAGCAATGTTTCAGCTGAATGCATCTATTCCAATCAGTCACTAAGAGCTTCACTGTGGTAACAAAAGTATTTTTAGTCTTTAGTAAAACTAAGTTTTACAGACAATTAAATAGCAGAAAAATAAGGGGAAATAATATCAAATATAATTCTGAACTGAAATCCACAAAAACTTTTAGAATGCAGCACTCCTGATGCTTTTTGATGTGAAATATCTAGCAACCTTATTTTTAAGTGCTGCTCAGGTGGCTGAGCTAGTAAAAAGTTAACCAGACTCATACATTGTTTCTGTCTGCATTTGTGTGGTTTTGGAAGACAGAGACATGTCTCACTATAGAAATCTAAAGATAAATGGCAGAGACAGCCATAAGAAATCTAAATCTCTCCACCTTTCCCAAGTTTTTCTTTACAGCAACATTTTAGCTCTTAGCAATGCCTAATGATGGATACATTTCATCCAGAAAATTTAATTGCCTACTCCTGTTGCTGCTGCTATGGTTACAGACAATGACATAACTTCTTGTTCTGGTAGAGACAAAGATAAGGGTTGTTATGATGGGTCAAAGCAAAAAGCTGCAAAGTTAGAAAGACTTCTCGGAATGCCAGGCTCTGTGGTGGTTGAGTAGCACCAAGGAAAAGCCTGTATTTTTTCTCTAGGAACTGAAGAAATAGTAAGGTTTTATTTTTCCCTTCTCTGACAGTTTTAAAATTGCATGCATCTGTCATGTTAAAACATGTCACATGTATATGTATTTCTAATTATTACTCCAGAAAAAAACCCGCAACAATATTAGGAGGCACAGGTGAAATCAGGTTTAGAGGATGATTAGATCCAATCCCACCCAAAGACTTTGAGCAGACTAAACCCCAAAGATCTGAGGTTTTCTCAAAGCTGTGCTTGTTGAATCCATCTCCTTCCTGTGCTCATTGCAGCTCATTGACTCTCTGGGAATGCCTCTGTCACCCCAAAAAAAGCCTGTGCTTTCAGTGACGTCAGATGATTGTACCTATATGCAATTTTGGCATTGTCTTGTCACTTATGTTTTAGTAGTTTGTTTGGGGTTTTCCAGGAAGTTCTCTTGCAAATCTCCATCACAGTAATGTTCCTGTCTAACCCTTTCTTTTGATAGGTGATGCAGGAGAAAAATACAGGGAAATTGTAGTTTTTTTGAGGTCTACTGCTTTTGTAATATCTCCTGTAATTCTCAGGGTTTTTCTGTCCCTTGCAGAGCCTGACAGTAGGAAGGATAGAGCCTGGGTCTAGTGTTCCTCAAACCTTCATTTCCAGCTGCTCTCTAGTAATTTTGCCAAGCCCCAGGGAGCAAAAAGCCCTGGGCCAGAATTTTCTCTGATTTACACTGGCACACATTTGAAGATCAAGCCAACAGAGTCAACACAGTTTCACAACAGTGTTGATATGAGATCAGAGTTTGATGAGATGCTTTTGGTTGTCTTTCAAGGAATTCAGAGGTATTCAAATACATTTCAGCCTGGTCACATGCTTAATATTTCTGTATATTCATGTTAACTGTGAGGATTTTCTCAAGCTGTTCTCTGACACTGGCCACCCCTGCTCAGGTGTTTCACTATATAGGCTGCATTAGTGCCAAAACATGAGCTTTTAATGAGATAATGGAAATCTGTAGAATTAGTAGTTAAATTCAACACTGCTAAGTGCATCTGCTATTATTTCAATATTTTCACAATATTTTGTGATGCTTTTCCATTCAAATTATGAGGAATGTTTTAGCTGGTTCCTGGAGTTGACTGGAGTTCTCTTTTCATGGCATACTGCTGAGGGCATGTGTTTTATGGGGTGCTTCATAAGAGCAGGAATGAATATGCAGAGTTTTCTGGGACAACTTTGAGGACAGCACAGGGAAGAAAAACTACACTTGTTCAATGCCATTCCAGCAGAGTCCCTTCTGCAAACTGTCTGGACCCACAGGCACACCCAGGCTTTGTTCTGAAGGGAACTCATTTCTTCACAGCAAAATAAATTCCAAGAATAAATAAAAGTTACGAATTTTATGAAACAGGCAGGGATAGTCAGAGAACCAAGACACACAACTGATGCTGGGGTTATCTCAAACCATGAGCATAACTGGATTAGGTTTCACCTATTCTGTTAGACAGTGTGTTGTACTGAGAAAGGATCTGGACAACTTGCAAAGGGTTAGAGTCAACAATAGGAGCCTGCATGGGGTCACATAGCTGGCTTCACTCCCCATTTGGTTCCATGGACCAGCATTTGGTTAAAACTAAGACTTCTTTTCTCCATTGTCCTGCATGGTGCTGGCAATGAATAGGCTCCTGGGGTTGTGGCTTAAGGGGATTATTAGGCAAAAGAAAAACATGCCTCATACAAAACTCCAGCATTAAAATTTATGAAAGTTTCAAAGGCTGATGGAGAGAAGGTGTTGAGCTTTAATTATGGGCTTTCTCAATGTACAAGGCAGAAGAAGCAAACCAAATTCAGGTGGAAATTTCAGCTTCCTCAAAACAAGCATAGCAGGGTCAGACCAATGCTGGTTTTAATTGCTTGAAGCAGAAAGAAAAGAAGACAACAAGGAAGGACGCCTATATTAGAGCACATTATGTCCTGTTCCTGGCTTTTCTCAAATCCACATGTTCCTGTGGCTATGGTAAAAATGGTGTTTGAGTTGCTGGTATGATTTAACTGCATACACAGCTTTACCAGCATTGCCAAACATGCTCATATTTACATAGACTGTTCCCACCCATCACAGAGTCAATTCTTTGCATGATCTTGTGGCATCAGAAACAGAAGGATCTGGGTTTTCATGACATTATTCGCTTCTCTGTGGGAGCATATGATTGTAAAGTTTGAAAATAAGCTTGCCTGGGGACAAAATTTTTTCTATTAAGATTTTCTATGAGACTCCACAACCTTCAGTGTTACTGAGACTTTGTTGACTCATACAGAGAAGTAAGCATGAGATTATTTGCTTTCTCCAATTTCAATCATTCCTCTCTTTGTCAGACCACTGCTCTGCTAGGTCATGGATGACAACATGTGTTTCCACATCTTTTGGGAGAAAGAAGGGGAAGAGCTCTGAATGCAGATTGCTGCATATGCAATCTTATATATGCAGGTCATGACCCTGGCCAAGTAAAAATTGAAATGTAAGGAAGTTCTGATAGATTACTCTTTATTTCTTCCTCTCTTTTCCAGTAAAAAAACATTCTATCTACAATGTTGATTGAATCTCTAAAATGGGCTGATTCCTTCCTGTCTTTATAATTACTTTCCTATTTAATGTGTATGTACTTAGTATTTCTTTTAATGTTTATAGACACTTGTCATTGTAAGAGTAATAGAAATCTGCAATAGATGTTAAGATCCTATTAGCACTTTGCTTGAGTAACAGAGTTGAGACACAAACATAATTTCTGGAAGTATTTACTCAGTTATCCACTTTTGGGGTGCAGTTGTTTATTTCATAACAGTAGCCTGAAAAGAGACCACAGGTAAACCCTCAGCTTTGACCAAGTTTCAATTGGAAACTTCAGCTTTTTAAGAGAAACTCAATGGAAGTGAACTGCTTCACCTTCAAATCAAGATAATATTAATTTATTGGAAGAGAAACTATTTGATACTGTTATATATTTTGTATCTTTTCTAGCCTCTGTGTTGGACCACAAGATTTTACCCTTTCAGCATTTGTGTGTTTAGTGGAGGCTATTTACTAAAATATTTATTTCTAACTCAGAATCATTAATAACCCTTCCTCAGCTTTTGGATATGTAGCTGTGGTGGGTTGACCCAGGCTGGACACCAAGTGCCCACCAAAGCTGGATGGGGAAGAGAAAATACAAAAGAAAGCTCATGAGTCAAACAGGAAAAGCATTATTTATTAGTTACTGCCATGGGCAAAAGGGACACAAATTTATTACCAATCGAATCAGAGCAGGATAATGAAAAATTAAATCTTAAAACCCCTTCCTCCCATCCCTCCCATCTCCCTGGGCTCAAGTTCACCCCCCATTTTTTCAACCTCCTCCCTCTAGAGGTGCAGGGGGATGGGTTATGGGAGCTGTGACCAGTTCATCACAGGTGTTCCCTCACTCCTTCCTCCTTGGGGTAGGGTTCCTCACACCTGCTCCATGGGATCCTTCCCAGGTGGGGCAATCCATCAAAAACTTCTCCAGTGTGGGTCTCCTTCCCATGGGCAGTTATTCATGAGCTGCTCCAGCCAGGGTCTCCCACAGGGTTACAGGTCCTGCCAGAAAACCTGCTCCAGTGTGGGCCCCTCTTTCCATGGGGCCACAGGTCCTGCAAGGAGCCTGCTCCAGTGTGGGCCCCTCTTTCCATGGGGCCACAGGTCCTGCAAGGAGCCTGCTCCAGTGTGGGCCCCTCTTTCCATGGGGCCACAGGTCCTGCAAGGAGCCTGCTCCAGTGTGGGCCCCTCTTTCCATGGGGCCACAGGTCCTGCAAGGAGCCTGCTCCAGCGTGGGCTTCCCATGGGGTCAGAGTCTCCTCTGGGCCCCCACCTGCTCAGCACTGGCTCTGTGAAATCTAGGGAAGCTTCTTCCAGATCCTCATAAAGCCTCCCCTGCAGCCACTCTCTACCACAACCGTGCCAGACAAACTCCATGGCAAAGCTCCTGGTTTAGCAGAAGAGATTTATTCAGGAACCATATGAATTTCTTAATATAATCTCAACTTCCCCATGCAGCTATCCAGGAAACTGGTGGGGAACAGGCATCACATACTCTATTAGTAGATTTTGTAAATCTATAAGGAAAAAATATTCAAAGAAAATGATTAAAATTTCAAAGAAAAATATTTTAAAAAAAATTTAAAATTAACTTTAAAATTAAGTCCTGCATGCCATATGTATGCTTATGAATACTTCAAAGTAATAGCACAGGAGCTGTGATTTGTTTTGTGCTCAATGTGACCAATTTTGTGCCAACAAGTGATTGTGCTTGTAACTGCCCATTTGGAGTGTGCAATAACATGTTTGCACTTCTGCATGTGTGTTTGGGAGAATACAAATCAGGACCTCACAGTTCACAACAGAGCAAATGCAGCAAGTCACAGAGGAGACTGGCTTTGCATGCAGATTCCTTGAATCAGTTGAGTGCTGGTTTCTGGACAAAAGCACCTTGTTTCTTTGATTAATTCTTTATAAATTATTTTAAAACTTGCTTATTAGCTGTAATTTGCCTTTTGGAAGCTTGGTAAACAGGTGTTTTTAGTCCTTAAGACCTTTAAGACCTACAGAGGAGCAAGTTTTCTTTTTATTTACATTTTTAAGTGCTCAGTTGTCACAGCCAGCCATTATGCAGAACTGATTCCAGTGACTAATTTGACTTGACATTTTGATGCCTGTTTCTTTCAGAGTTCCATGTTATTTGGCTGAACTTGACCTGTGCCGTGACATTCAGTAACACAAACCTCCATTTTTTAGCTACTAAGAATTATATTCAACCTGTCTATTTTCTTATATGTATCTACCCATAGCTTTCCTGCCTTTTTCTTTATGTCAGCAAGGTCAAACTCATTCCTCTTCTAATTATACACAGTACCTATTCAAATTTTTGCTATTTGAACATGTCAGCTGTTGAAGTAATTACATTAGTGTGAATGTCAAAGAAAACTATAAGAAAAGGAGGGAATACAAATAATTTAAAGCTTTAAGAGCAGAAGAAACTTATTCTTACTGTCACTAAATATACTAAGTCCACTCAGACAATATAGTTTCAGCTGCTAAACAGTCTGGGGTCCCAGATTGAATTTAGGTTTTAAAGGCTCATATTCTTCACTATTTTTTCTTATTAATGTTTAGATGAAAGCCATAAGCTTTTAGCCAAATTTATTACTTTCAGGGGAGGATCTGGATGTCTGAAGAAGAAGAAATATTCGGCCTTGCTAACTGAAGTTATTGTCTTTAAGATTGCTTAGAACCACCCAGAAAAGAAACAGTGTGCTCACTTGTATGAAGTGGACAGTTTCCAGACCCTGCTGATGAAGACAAAGTGAAATCCAGTAAATTTTCCATTTGTATTGTACCTCATCCTTCTGGAAAAATGTATTGAGAAATTTATTATGATTTGCAGTTCAGGTTAAAATCTCTACACACTCTGCTTTTTGAGTAAAGACCCTGTGTTCTATACTTTATGGTACAGGTCTGTACTGGTAGAAATCCTCTCATTTAGCAGTGGAAAAAACTTAGACATCCTGATTCTCTTATATGTATGTGGTTTAGCATCCTTTTCTTCTGATGTGTGTAGTTCCATCCTCTTCCTTAGAAAGGCACAAGGAGGGAAGGCTTGTGCACACAGACTGTTTTTAGTGGTGTTTCAACTGATATCTTTTCGCATATCGTCTGACGTGGGTTTACTTTGGGTAGAGACAGTCAATGTAGTATTTGGCACTTAAAAGATTACACAATTAATCTTGCAGATCTTACTCTACAAGGAGCCCTAAACCAACTTTCCTAACTTCTGTCTGCTACTGTCCTACACAAGTACCCCTGTTGTTGTCTAATTTCTGCAGGGAGACCTGGAAGCCAACTGAGCTTCCTCACCTGATTTGGATCCCCTCAGGAGCAGAGGAAAAAATCTGTATTTTTCTGGTTGGTTTTGCCCAAATCAGAGTTAAGTGTGTATTTAATCAATTTTGACAGTGGTGTAATCTGCAGTTGTCATTATATGTGGGGGCCACAGTGAGAGAACACCACTGTTAAACACTGTGTTTTAGAGCTTTGATTTTTGCAGTCAGTTACAGTTCACAGAAACTGAGTAACAATGAAGTAACAATGAACAATGAAACATCTTTCCTACAGGTCAGTGAAACAAAAAATATGTGTTTCAGCAGTCTGATGATGAGAAGCTCCCTTCTCCAGTTGAAATAGAATGGACTGGATGACTGAATTCTCCTAATTCTGTAATATTACATTGGAATCTCTTCTCCATAATGAAGTGAAGATAAGGTATTTATCAATAATTACATTGCACTTCAGGGGTTTTTGAAACTGGCTTATTTACTCCTGTTCAAGTTTCAAAGCTGTCTGTGTACCAGACTGAAATTTTTCAGTTATGCATTTATTTGTCGAGGAATAGCAATCAGGTACAAGGTTTGAAAAATGGTTTTGAAGTCATCACTTTCAATTGACAAAAAAAAAAAGCTAAATAAAACAAAATGTTTCTCACTTTTAAGACAAAACTTATTTTTATTGTAAAACTCTTCATTATAAAATTTACCTATTTTAATAAAAAAAACCCAAAACCCTTATAGGCTGTATATTTCAGGTTTAAAAATATCTTTCTCTCTTTTAACATAAAATTATTTAGGAATAGGTTTGTTTTGTCTGGGCAAAAACCACCCCAAAATAATCTTTTTTTCAATTCCTTCTAAACCTTTTCTTCAAAACATTTTTTTTCAGTGCTTTCTCAAGTTTCTCCAGCTTCTCATGAAACAAACTTTTACATTTCATTTTTAGGTTAGTAAGTTTGATTTGAAAATAGTATTAACTTCTGTGAAAATTTTCCTTTAATTATGAAACTAGATGAAACAAAGTGATGCAGCCTGAGGTTTTATTCACACAAACTGGAATGAGAAGGAGAAAAACAGAGGTGAACTGAACTGGAGGAAAAGTCACTTTGGACACATGCATAAAACTCACGTTGAATTAAAAGAAACAAGGCCCTGAAAAAGATTTAAGACAAATCTTGTCAAACTGGACTGATCTCTATAATAAACACACTCCGTCTTGTGATCTAAAAACTCGTTTCATATTTGGGGAAGTTGGGATTGATATCTTGCAAACAGGTTCCAATGTCATACTTGGGTAATTTTTTGATTTGGTGCAGTTTGGAGGACTGTGAACTAGACAGGTCTGTTGAGCCCAGCATAAACAGCTTCAGAGCTATCAAATCTGGAAATTCCCTTTCAACAGAAACCATCCAAAGTTCAGGAACATCACTATTACATTGAAATTGGGTCAGTTCATCATAAGAGAGATCTAAGAGAGATTATATCATTTCCTGACATTAAAAACACACATTTGAGTGATTTTATGATAGCAGAGTTGGTCAGTTTCAGTGTTTTAGTATTTTGGCATGCCCATAGCATGAGGATATATCATCAACACCGTAATAAAGAACCAGGCTTGATGAAATTTGACCTTCTAGAAACTGATTGAGAAGCAAAGCATTCACATCTAAGTACTTGCCTTTTTATCTAGCAAGGGGATTTTAGAGTCTGGATTGTTTGTTCATACCAGGAAAAGAATACTTCTTCTTCATTAAAAAAAAAAAAAGAAAAAAAATTAGGTTTGCAAGTGAAGGTTTAAGTTTTGTGTTTTAAAGTTGTGTCTGCATAGAAGATAAATTGAAATTCTTCAAATCTAAAAAAATTTCCAAACACAGAGTTACAGATGTAAGATTTAAAAAAGTCCGTAACATCTGAATGTTGAATCATTCTGATTTGATTTGGATATGTGTCTGCAGTTTTTTACTGTATTATTACTTATTTCTAAATTGATGCCTTTAGGTAAAAGTCTTGTAATACTCAAAATAAAGCAAAATAATAGTTACCATATTAGAATGCAGCAATTTTTGCCTGCAATTTTAAAAGAAGGTGGTTGGGTGCATGATGTACAGCCTGCCTTCAATTTTCAATTGGTTTATTGAAAATTTATTAGTTCTCAAATGTATTAAGTTCACAATGTGAATTCAAATCAATTAGGAAAACTAGTCCAAATAGATTCAATTACATAAATGAAAAGATATGTTTATGCTTTTGCTTGTTTTTGTTTATATGATGTGTCTCAATCAAAACTCTTCACATCTGCAGGCATGTAGTTATAAAATTCCATATTCTAAATATCTATGTCTATTAATGTTTGTGCAAAACAACATGTACCCTTTCTTATATAAATAATCCATAATTCTACCATAAATTTTTAGTATACAAATTTTTTTCCTAAACAATTGATCCAAATGGGATTAAAAATATTAACCTTAATTTATTTCCTTATGCTTGACATATTTCTCTATATAATCAGACTGTTTTTCTTTAAATTAATGTTGTCTCCATACTGTTTTTCTCTATTTGAAGGTATTAATGAATAAATTTAAACTCTGAATCACAGGTGTTTAAGTTGGTTGAGGGAATAAATGTATAATTACATTCATAAATGCATATCAAAGCAGTCAAAGGCTTAGCTATATATTATGCCTTGATGTGTGTGCAAAATTTCCATTACTGTTATTGGGAGATAATGTGGGTGTTGTGAGGGCAGAATATATTCCAGGCAGTATCCTGTGACGTGTTTTTTTCCTACTGGTCCCATTTTCCCTTCTTTGTATGCTGTTTGCTACAGTAACATAGCATTTGAATTAGAATTTTAGGAACTTTGATGAAAGCAATAGCAGCATTTATACATTTATCACAGCAGAAAGATTTTGCAAGTTTCACATTTGTACTGAAAGACACAGACCAAAATATGTTTAGTCAGATGTTGACACCTAAATTGCAAATATCCATGTTTAAGCAGATGAAGCCCTCCTGAATTTCTGTTTTATGGTTAGGACCACATACAATAATAACAATAAAAATAAAGACAGGGTTGCTAATAGTGGTGGTGGTAGGCCAGGGACATCAGCACCATGATGGTGGTGCAGGAAGATGTTCCTGTGGCAGAGAAAAGCAGCTGTCTTGTAGGCAGGCTGCAAACCTGGCAGTTGAAAGCAAAAAATAGATCATGTTGGAAATGTTTTTTCAGGATGTTAAACACTTATGAAAAGTTAAATAAAAGTTCTTATATGTTGCTAAGCTATTGACAATTTTTGTTACTGCTCTAAAAATACCTATTTTTTCTGTCTGCATCCCAAATGACACTTCTCTGGGTTTTTACCCTAGCTAGTGCCAGGAGTCATAGAAGCATTTGCAGGTTCAGAACCTTTATCTGTATAAGAACCAAAGCCAAGATAATTCCTTATTTTTGTTAATATATAGTGCTTTCCGTACTTTTAATGTCATTTGGCTGTGTCTTCAGTTCTCTTGAGAGAAAAGGAGTGAGAATTCATGAAATTGAGAAAGATGCTCCCCTCACAATGCAGAAGTCAGTGCAGAACATCCCACAGCCCAATTTCAAGATGTGAGTTGTGTTCCAGTTCCTGCTGGGATGTGTGTATAGCACATGTGACTAATGAAGGGCTAAGTAGTTCTGCTTAGCCAAGGTAAAAGGTATTATTATTCTTCCTCTGAAATGGGTCAGAGGAAAATTACTTAGAAGAAACATCCAAATGAAACAAAGCAAAACAAAACACACACACACACAAAAATTAAAAAATCCAATTACCTCGAAGCCAGTAAGAACTTCTCTCTTCTCTAATACTAGATGTGTGTCATGGTGGGTACACTCACTGTTCCCTTAATGTGTGTCAGTTTTTAGTAGCAGCCAAGAGGATGTACAGTTGGAGAGGGTGGATCTAGGTGCCAGGCAGCCACCATCTGCAGACTGTAAAGTTTTGAGTAACCTAAATGCAAATTTTATCTCTTGACTTCTAATCAGCTTCAGATGGCACACACATCTATTTAATTGTTTTTCAAGGTGAAAAATTTTCCTAGTAATTGATGATTAATAATCTCTAACTGGAAAAGGAAGAAAGTCTAAGTGGAGTTTAACACACCCTTTAACACCAAAAGGATCTCTGGTATTTAAATATTGAGGCACTTGATCTGGGTTTGCATAAATGCAAAAAACAAATAGATGAACTAAAGTCACATTTGTTCTAATGATGCTTAAAGCTGTGGTTAAAGACAAGCTGTTATGAGGTCGTACTGAGTAGTTTTATTTGTTAAAAGCACAATCCAAGTATTATTTACCTTATTTAGGACTGAGCTCTATAGATCTATTAGAATAATAGAATCATAAACAAATAATTAAAAAATTAACAAGTAATTAACAAATAACAAACAAATAAAAAACAAATAATTAGAAGTACAGAGAAAAAAACATTAAGTAATGGTAGAAATATTTCAGCATTTTTTCACATGCTGTAACGAAGTTCAATGTGTGGAACAGTGGGAGAGATCCTGGTACAGTAGTATGATATAATTTACTTGGAAAATCTGTCAAGGGAAGGTGGCATTCTTATAGAAAAGTGCAGATTTGGAGGAATCAATTAGAGTTTTAAACCAGAAGAAAAAATGCCCATACAATTTCTTGTATCTATGTCCTGCTTTGGCCACTTTGTTGTGCTCCTGGGGAATTAAGTATATTTTGCTTATAATAGATACAACTTCTGGGGGTTTTTTAGCCTGTGTTTCCTTATGAGGTATTTATCTACTAACTGTGGCATCAGTCTCTAGGGCAACATATGCAAACGAGTTACAGTAGTCTCTTGTCTACAGTACTGTCATATTTCATTTTGAAAACCATATGAAAATATTTCCTACAGGAAAACAGTCCTTGCATTTCCTTATTTGTGAATTGCATGCCAGAGTGCTCCCATTAGATATCAAGCGAAGAACATGTCCAAGAGATAATGTATTTATTTATACCCAATATCTCAGCATTGTTCAGCTTGAAGTACCACAAATTCTTAGTATGTTCTCGGCTGGAGACAGATGTTATGCACAGTTTATTGTGTAGACTTGGACCAGATCACCTTCAACATACTGAAAGGATTATTCAAGGCTTTTATTTACGCAAATAACAATTTTTGGGTTGCTGTGTCCACTCTCCAAAGCATAGAGAAATAAATAATTTCAGTAGAGGATGTGAAGCCTTTTATTGGAGTGTGGTGTATAATATCTGGAAAAATATTGTTTTCATGAAAATAAAGGATTTCAAAGTCTTCAAGTCTGCACCAACCAACACTGATTCCATCAAGGCAATATTTTCTTCCTCTCCTTTAGAAAGGCTGTTTCTTGCAGGGGCCCAGCCCTGCCCTAGGACAATTTTCTCAGCAAGAGCTAATTTCCATGGATTTATTTGCAAAGTAGGTGATGATCCAACCCCCACACCTTCTTTGAGTTGGTTCCTCTCAATGACTTAGTGTCATTGTGTCATAGTTTAAATGGTGCTTATTTATCAGAATCAAAGCCCCTGATAAACCATCCCATGGTCCTGAAGAAGGAAAATAATTACTAAAGCACTATTATGCCTTCAGCAAAGTCTCCAGTAAAGTATGATACAATAGTTAGAAGAAACTTTATTAAAACCATGAAAATGACTAAAATACGTTCAGTATTTACAGGTGTGGATTTTCTTGGCTAAGCTATGGGGAAGAAGAACATCAAAATAAGTAAAGTCAACAGTGTTGGTGTTGGGGGAAATTGCTACCATACAAAAACAAAAAATCTCCACTGCTATACAATATGTGAGATTCTGTTGGATGCTTTTAGCCAAACAATGGCAAAATATGCTTATTCTCTCTTTTAAATCTGGCCAAAGTTGGAGTCACTTTGCAAGATAAGATTTTCAATATAAGCATGTGTACAAGACTGAAGAAAATTGTTTTGCCAAGCTTTGGAGTTCAGCAGCACATGGGAAAGGAAGAGCCTGAAACCATTCAAAATAAACTTAAGAGAGACTTATTTAAGAGTATAACTTGTCCATTGCATACCTTGAAACATGTTTGTTTTGAAGCAAGTTATTTAAAATTTTACATTAAAACCTTTGTTTTATGATATGCACTTATCTGCACTGCATTTCTCACTTGCTGTTTTCTAAGTTTTGAGTGCATGGCTCTGAAATGTCAGGGTTCTTTCAAAAGGGTGTCTGTGCATGAAGGAGAAAGAGGTTAATTTCCTAGGTTTTTAATAAAGGAAAAAGGAGATAAAACCCCATAAATTCCATCAGGTAGCAACTGAGTGGCATGCAGAGGTACCCTTTACATCCACAGCGACCTTTACATCCACTGCAGAGACCTGTTGTCTCTTGACTTAGTTTTGTGACTCCTGGGTGATGCTCTCATACTTTCTGCTGAGCAGCACTAGCAGATACCAAAATGCACATTTTCCCAGTGGAGTTGCACAAAATGTTTGCTGGGGGCTTTAGGAACTGTGAAGCTTCAGGTACATCTGTTCCATTTTCTCTAAGTGCTGCCTGTCCTACTATACAATGCCACACCTGACTTCCAAACTCTTCCTGGGATGAATTTTCCCCAGTACACACTGGCTGTATTCTCCTTCAGAGAACCTGGGCTTAGCAATCAGCAGGGGAAACACTGAGTTCACACAAAGAGTGAGAAAGAAAGAGACACTTCCTGGCCTTGAGAGCTGGCAGCAGGCAGGAAAGCACAACCAGTGCGGAAGGAATTTCTAAGCATGCAGCTGCCAACTGCCTCAGCTCTTGTCTGAGCATGGACAAACTCAGGGGCCTTTGAAAGGCTACAACTAAGAGACAGAAATGGCATGAAAAGTATCCGTAATCCAGATTTCACTTTCCACCTGTTACATTTTGAGTCTCTACTACGCAAAATAACATATTCAGTATTACTCAAAAAAACCAGTTTGTTTTATTTTTGTCTGAAATAGGCGTTCACTGTTACCCAAGTGTCTTTTTGAGAAATAGGTGAGGTATGTTGAGTGACAGTGTCTTTAAAAATTCAGTCTAAGACAGATAAAAAGTCCAGAAAATTTTATCCTGAGTGGTTACAGTTTGACAGAATTTTAAGCTACTGAAAACAAAAATTTATTAGGAGTGTTGGGAAACTTCAAATTTAGGTGGTGTTGCCACCTCTATTAGCAATATAAGTTAAAATTCAACAGCTAGCTACAGAAAATGAGACTCATGTATTAGTGTTGGTCTATTAATATGCATATGGAGAAAGAGAGAAAATAAAATGCTTCTTTCCCTATTTTTTTAATGAGACAGAATCATATGTTAGAAAGAAAAACAGGCATACTTAAGAAATTAAATTGAACAGAAATAGGAACAACTCTGGGTTTATACATTCCCTTGACAAATCTTTCAAGCTTTTATGACTGTATAATCCAGTTTCTGTCACAGTTTTCTGCCATGGCATCTTTCAGATGATTGGTTTTGTGCATAGTTATTAGTCTGATGCTGCTAATCTCTCATTTCTGAAGGAATAAACTCAAGTGCTTCTAGCTGAATGCTTATACTTTCTTTTAAAAGGATGTAATTCAGGTGGCTTAATGGGAAAGTGGATGATCCAGATTTAAAGATAATGTTTGATCTTTTGTACATGCCAGGTGATCTAGAAGCAGGGCAGTATATGGGTAGTATTTTCCGGTTGTATCTGGAAGATAACTAATAATATTCAACTGCAGTTAATTAGGAAAAACAATTGCTGGAATTTCCTGCACCTGTATTGGTAGAGTTCAAAGTAATGCATCTCCACCAACCCAATTTCCCCATCTGTGGAGAGGATGTCTTGTCCCCACAGGGGACAGGTTTGTATCACAGAAAGATTAAGCCCCCACCCTGGAGCTGCTTATTTTTTCCTCTTAATGTATAGAGGGAATGATCTAGATTATTTGTGTACACCAGGCACACAAGATGTCTACACCCAATGGAGATGAGACTCACTTGGGTTGTAATAATTGTCCCCCTTCCTGCAGGGATGAAACTTACATGAATGTTCTGATGTCTTCTCAGTGATCTCATCAACTATTAGCAGCTCAGGTTCATTTTATCCTGACTTAAGACCAAATTCTGTGCAACTGCAAAAATAATAGACTTGGTCTCCAACTATGCAGAATACAGGTGAACCCTGGCTCTGAGTCCTCTCCTTAGCATTTTGTGCTTTTTATCACAAGACATTCCTGACTTACCCACTAACATTAGCACAGCTCTACAAAATTGTCAAATCTTACTTGTAGACTTTCTCTGAGGCTTCAGCTAGAAAAATAAAGTTATATGAAGAAGACATGTGAATAAAGTGTGTCTTTTAGCATAAAATGCTCTTTTTGAGTGTGTTCTTAACAGTCATCTGAAGCAACCAAAACACAGTAAATGCGTAAGTATTCCTACTCATTCTGGTCTATGACCTTTCTTTTTGCTTGTTTCCAGACATTGGAAACTAATTCTACACATTAATTCCTGTCAACAGTAAAGATTCATAGGTATTTTTGCTTTCACCACACAAGAAACTCTAGAGCTTCAAACTCCTTATGTAACCTGTTCTGGTTTTGGATATCAAACGACCAAACATCTGTTCCTCTGTTGATACCAGTCCTATATCCCAGGAATCACGTTTTGGTTTTTTTTTTTTTTCATTGTCACTTATAGATTTTCTCCCAGTATTGAATAGCAGAGGAACTTCTACCACAAGGAAGTCATGACCCCTAAACCGCTGGGTTTAGCTGTAGTTTGAAGGATTATGGCACTGTTAGACAGAAAGTGACACTATCTCTTAGAGTCTTGGTGATTCAGCTTCCAAATTTCCTGCAGTCTATGCTCCATCTTTCATTCTCCAGAGCACAAGAGACCTGTGACTGCCTTCCTTATGTCTCAATTAAGCAAACTCTGAGTCCAGAGACTGATGAACAGATGTTGTCTCTTCTCACCTCTCACCATGTGACCTCTGAAACTCACCCTGAGAAATATCTCTTTGTTCCTCAGGAGAAGGGCATTTTCCCTGCTTGTCCTGGGCTGTTCAAAATATGCCAGGAAGGAGGGAAGGGTTTGTTCTCCCTTTTTCCTTTGGAGTTATGCAAAGACCAGAAGCACTTCTGGTCATAGTTTCCCAATAATCCTTCCCACCTTTCTTTCCCCTAGAGATCTCTTTGTCCACTACTTGTCTTGTCATATGTAAAATGAGAAAGAAGGGCTGTCTGTGCCTGATTCATTCTTTGAAGTATCTGCCACAGCAGTGTAATAAATAACCATAAACTTCGTGTCCTTAAGATGAGAAATCAATCCACAGAGGCAACTTTTAGATATTTCTAGAATAAGAATCCAAGGAGGAGGAAGATTAAGTGGAGAAGTGAAGAACTTGGCTGTCACCTTGCCTCATGTTTGTTAATTGAACACAACTGTAAGAAGAGCTGCATTCAGCTTCAGGGTTCTTTCTGTGTGGAAAGCCAAGGTGAATTCCCTGATTCACTACAAAAGCTCTCTTCTTTCAGTTGGATTATTGATTTCCTTGACATATTTTAAGCATCTCTTTCTAGCTTCTGCTTTTTTCCTTTCCAGACTCTGCCTGCCCTCATCTGGTCGTTCCATACCTCCATAGGCAAAGAATTGATATGCTAAAATACCTGAAAATATTATAAGAAGAAAGAAAGAAGGTGTGAATAAAATGAAACTGATTAAGGTAGATACACTCAATATGCCTGCCTTTATCTTAGTATAAGTAATGTGAGAAGTTTCTACCAAATTTAGGATCCAGACAGTCTTTTTTCTCATACCTTATTCAGGCACCTCAAAACTCTCACAACGAATGACCGTGTTTGTGTGGGCAAAGTGTTTATTTCAGGAAAGAACAGTGAAGTGACCCACACTTCTTAGGGTACAGTAAAGTATCTACTAAAGTACATATCAGCCTGTCTTTTTAGACAACCTTTTTAAATTTTAAGATGCATGTGAAAATTTAGGATTCAGAAGTTTGTAGAAAATAAAAATCAAACAGTATTGTTAGCATGAAATCATGAGAGAGACTTGTTCTTTAATTGTGATGTTTTCTCCTGCTCCCCAAAGGTACAGATAATTTCAAAAATTCTGCTGGCAGTACACAAGGAAAATATCTTTTCAAATTTGTCAATACATTTCTTAATTTTTTGTTCCTGCTCTTCCTGACCATGCAATGTAGCTGGGCAGGGACAGAGCAAGAGAGAAAGAATGAAGATATCCACAACAATGGGGCAATGCAGGAAAGCTCCTGTCTGACTTGTGATGACAAATGATGTTTCAAAGTAATCAGTGCCTGAAATGGACTGATACATACAAGAAAAGACAATATATCTTAGTGATTTCTGTTAGTCTTTCTTAAATTTTAAAAACATTTATTTGACTTATTATTTGCATGCTATTCTAAAATATTCACAAGGATCAGTGATGTTCATGGAGTTTGTACTGAACAGTATGGAAATCTTTCGTGACAGATCTGATCTGACTTACTGTGTCCTCCTCATGAGTGCAATGTTTGCCATTCCCCAGAGATACCCCCTTTTACGGGGAAAAATGTAAAAGCAGCACTTTGGAAACATTATGCAGGAAGACTTTGCAATGCAGTTAAGTATGGTGCCACGTGGCTGAAAACACAGCTCCCCTGATGCCACTGGAAACCTATCATGGAACTGTAGAGTGGTTGGTGTTGGAAACACAAAAGATCAGCGAGTTCCAGCCATGAGCAGGGGCACCTTCCACTAGACCAGTTTTCTCAGAACTCCATCCAACCTGGCCATAAACTCTTCCAGTCATGGTGCATCCACCAATTCTGTGGGCAGCCTGTTCCAGTGCCTTGCCACTCTCACAGTAAAGAATTTCTTCCTAACAGCTCATCCAACTTTACCCTCCATGCTATTACAATTTAAAACTCTCACCCTTAGTTCTATTCCCACACTCCCTGATAAAAATTCCCTTCCCACCTTTCCTGTAGGCCTCCTTCTAGTACTGCATGGCCACTATAAGGTCTCTGGGACCTTCACTTCTCTTGTCTGAATGGCTCCATTTTCCTCAGCTTTTGCTCAAAGCAGAGAGCTCCAGCCCTCTCATCAGCTTTGTGGTCCTCCTCTGGACCCTCTCAAGCAGGTTCATGATTTCCTTGAGATGGCACAGGACCCCAAAATGGGGGGTCTGACTTGGATACTCAACTGGGAAACTGTGTGAAGAAATTAAATAAAATCCTAAGTCTTCAGTAGCTGTAATACATTTCATCCCTAGCTGGCAGACACCTCAATATAAGGTATTTTCTCCAACTGAGTCTTTCTCTGAAGGGTAGGTTTAATAAAATTAAATCATATTGCAGCAAAAGTTCCAGCTTTTCCAGTATCTGAAGTTAATAACTTCTTAAAACATCCTTTAGAAAGTTTCCAGACCAAAATAATTTGTCTTAAACTCTTCAACATATTACTCAAACACTTTCTCTCATTTAAAGTACTGTGAACTTCCTAACGAAGGCAATTTCTTTGCTTTTCAATTTCACATTTATAATTTCACAGTGATGTGGTCATAAATTAAACATCTACAAGTATTTCCAATGTCTCCTGATTAAACTTTGTTATTTTTAGCTCCATATAAAGCTGCTTAAGCCCTCTTCTAGATGCCATAAAAACTACAATGAATTCCAGTCTCTAACTAGATAGTTTTTGAGGCATATTCTGTTGGTGATGAGCATGAGTAAATTTCCCATTAGTTTGTATGAATCACTAATTTATACTGTAACATCTTTATTTCACATCAATTAATTGTGATTAATGGTTTAAGATATTCATGTGGCAAAAGGTTTTGAGAAAGGTGAGTAATCAAACTGGTTTGAAAAGCAGCTGTTTCTTCACAGTTGACAGGAAGTTCTACTTTTTGTGTGAAAGAGATTACAAACATTTCTGGAGTCATACAGGAAGGAAAAAATCCCCAGTATTTTTAACTCATGTCTATTGAACTGAGTGCTATATAAGTGAGATTCTACAGCCTGTCTTCTCAATTCATTCACTAAAATAATTAAAAATGAAAAAATAAATAGGCATTGAGGGAGAAGGGAAAAATACAGAAGAAATTAGAAATGGTGGGTTTTCCTGCGGCAGTTAGTTATCAAAGGTCCCCACTGCTGAAATAAATGGCTACTTTGCAATCATATCTTCTCTCTGACAGCAAATAAGTGAGAAGAAATTACAGTGTGCAGCTGCTCAAACAGGGAAAGATTGTATAGGTGAAAACATACCTAAAACTTGCTTATAAAGGTACCTGAGACTTATTCCCTGTGTGCTCATGCCTGGTACTGAAGACACTGAGAGGAATTGTTTCATGAGACCATGAGAACTGGGCTACTGAATCATGGAATCATGGAATGGTTTGGGTTGGAAGGGACCTTAAAAATCATCATGTTCCAACCCCGTGTCATGGGCAGGGAAACTTTCCACTAGGAAATCAGGAAATGTTTCTTACTGCAATGGACATGGGCATTCACATCAGTTTAGAGGGAGTTTTCAAAAGCTAATGCTTTCATTAGCTCATGTTTAACAGTCATTCTTTACTTACCACTCTAAGTATTCCCCTCTATGAGACTAGAAACTGCTCTAAGAATGAAACTGGCCCCTTTTGATGTCTCAAGTGCCCAGCTAGAGCAGACAGGGAACATCTGGATCATCTGCTTTGCTAGTTGTGTGTACTCCACTTACACCCCATTTTCCTTCTACCTAAAATTCACCCTGTCTTTTCATTTGATCCTCCTATTTCTTTCCTCCCTGAAGGCTCAGATTTACATCCAGTGAAGCCAGTATGAATGTTATATGAGAAAGTTTAAGCCTTTAGACTGTGATTTAACAGGGTACTTAAGCACATGCCTGGCTTAGCACACAAGAACCTTCTCATTGAAAGCGGCAGAAAGATTGCTACTGGCCTAATTGGGAGCAAGAGTGATCTATGAACCATTAAGCAGCTGCTGAATTTCACTGCAGCAGTGGCTATATTTCAATGATAGGCTGGGTGTGAACTCTGTGAACAGTTTATGATGGGATGCTTGGGATCCCTAAGAATGAAAGCACCTCTATGCCAACTGCACCCAGCCATGGAATTTACCCGTCTAGACAATGTATCTGTGGGTCCACAGCCACCAAGAAGCTTGTAAAAAGTAAAAAGGTATTTTGCAGAACAAATTGAAAACTGTATCTGCCCAAACTTGAGAGTAATCAGTGAAAAATATTTCTCAAGACTTTCCAGAAGAAATGGAAATTATTTTATATGTCTCTCTATCACATGCCAGAATAGGATTTTAAAGCACTTCCTGTTACCCACAAATCCAGGCCTGCATGCACACATAGGATATTACACATACATCTCTAGTCTAGCAGGGCAAGACCAGGAATAATATTTCTGAGTTTGCTCTGATCTCTGTCTTCTGATATTCCAGAAAGGAAACAATCACCAGCAGTTAACAATAAATACTTGGAACAAATACAAATTATTTGTTTTATAAATGCTAGAATATTAGCAAAGACTGATGAATTTATCCTCAGGTACTGTCCTATCTTGTTACTCCAATATAATATTTGATACTCCTGTAGGAGGTATTTGATATGTGAGTGTAATACAGATATATTGTGCAGTCTGTTGGGAAATGGCTATGACTTATGTGAGAGACAGTAAATGTGATGATAAATAGAGAAATATAATGCTTGTTTTTGTAAGATGGTGTGGTGTAGGTTGGTGATCCTCTCACTGCCTTCTATACTTAGCTCAATTTATGGCCCATTTAAAGCTGTGAGATCCATACCCCTCCATTCCCTTGGTCTTCTACTCACCATGAAGCATCATAATCCATGGGATGCCAGGGAAAATATCTTTGCCCTAGCTCATAGTTCAGTGGAGAACTCTGTTGTGATTGCACTGCGTTTTACCTACAGGAAACTGTGAGCCAGTGCCAGTGGAGCATCCTGGTCCTCTTCCAGCTCAGGCTGTTCCAAGAGACAGGCTGAGACTCCTGTCCTACCTCCCAAGCACAGGCAATGTCAGTCTTACACCAGCTGAATGTATCCCATGCTCACAGAACTCAGCAGGAGGATGGCTTTTGGCATCCATTTAAAATGGCTTTGGTGTAAATGCACTATGTGCTAGTGGTCATTTAAATCCCACTCTGTGCCTTCCCCTACACTGGTTAAGTGATTCTGAAATGATGTTGTAGTGTTATTACTGCTGCCTACTCATAAATCCCTAAAAAGTTGTAGCCTAAACAAGTCATTTGACAGCCTCTGCCTTAGTCATTGAAGACTGTTCATGCAATGCACACAAAAATGGTGTTAAAACTCTGAGAAAGATAGGCTGCCATGGGTTTAGAGTATCACACAACAGTGTGTCCATAAATAGGCTATTTTCTTAGAAATATAGCACTCTGTGGTTTTTTATCTAAGATCTGTTCACCATGTCTGGAAAGCAGAGCTGATTCTTTTAAAGTTGTATTTGAGGTCTGCATGTCATTTATTTTAAATCAACACAGGAAAACAGCTAAAATAATTTCTAATTTAGGCTTTTCACTCTAAGCTTTTTAAATAATACTTTCAGCCATGCTTGGCTACATAATTTGGCGAATACCTCTTGCCACAGTCTCTGTAAGATAACTTTCTGTTTGTCCCTATGGTTACTAGAATTCCCATGACAACTGTGTAAGCAGCCTGAAAAGTTACTTTTCTTGAAAGGTTTCATATGAGGTGAAACTTCCAACAGTGCTAAAAGGCATGGAGAAGGAGCAATTTCAGAAGCATCACAAAAGTGTTCAGGCAGACTTATTAGAAAGAGGATATCTGTGTTATCTTGAAATATAATGAAACTCTCTTTTTAAGGGTCACACTTTGACACAATAGACACAAACTGCTCATTGGTCCCAGAGTTTGCATGTGGAAATGACTTAAGTGCTGCCTCCAGCTTGCAAGTGAGAGCTGGAGAAGAGCAGAAAGATTACTGCCCCTAAAGGATTTTATCACTTCTGCAGAATGGTTAGACCAAGAAAATCCATCTGCAACCACTGAGTGTTTTTTTATTTGGAACAATAGCAGAAATCATCTGGGGGAGGCCTCAACCCTAAAGCAGAGAGCTGTCTGATATGGTCTTTGACTTCAAGCTGCACATAAAATATCACACGCTTTAGAGTTTAGGAAGTGTTCAAGGATGTTTGCCAAAAACTGAGGCAGAAAGACATTGTCTTACTACTTGTTGACTTTAAAGGGCACACCTAATATTTGCTTACTGGGTAAAGAAAAGGCTAATATTTAGAGGTACATTGACTTTACAACTTTATAATTTAGAAGGGATAGGCATTAAAGAAACTATATGTGGGGACGGGAAGGCAAGGGACTATAAACTCAGGACAATTCCAAGTGTCTGAGCAAAGCACAAGCAATGTCTTAGAGTGATGCTGATGAAAATAGCTGAGCAGTTGAATTCCTCTGTTTCTCCAGGAGCACCAGGAGAAATAATAGAGCATCCTCCTGCATCTTCCTAGTCACCTAAAAACTGCTTTGAGGAATGCATTTGCTCATTTCCTCACTTTCTCAATATACTACCTAGTTAATCCTCCCTATGGCCTCTTCAGCCAGCCTTGTGTATTTCCAAAGGGTCCCAGTTGAGAGCAGTTGATTTGTTGCTCCTGAAAATTAGTTGTTTCTTTGGTTTGCCTAAAAATTATCAAGCTGCCTCTGATCACTGTTGTTCAAGTTTTTAGGCAGAATTATTTTGACATGACAGCATGTCACGTGCTCTTATTTTTAGCTTGTTTGGGCAATTCCTAAAGTGTTTGTTTCTAGTTTAATTTCTTAATAGCTGCATCTGTTGGGTTAAGGCTCAGTTCAGGAAAAACAATGACTGGATTTTATTGTTTATGAATTCCCTAAGTACATGGCTCTGCATAGATAACTAGACAGAAAGTCACAATTTCAAAACACTATTTCTAGATGACTTAGGCTCTATTCCAAAAATAATTAGGCACTTAGAAAGCTGATTTTCTGTGAAAATCAAGAGTATGCAGGAGACCTTTGACTGGAGATCTCAGGCTTGGAAACTGAACGTATGAATATTTTGAATTTTACTCCTGACTGTGATTCAGTAAAGGGCATCTTGTAACCTACTCATTACAAGTAGTCCCATTAAACTCTGTTTACCTCACCATGAGTGAACTGGGTTATGACCTCAGTGGGGACACCAGCAGTGAGTAATTGAAACAGATGGACGGGATATTAAAAGAGACAATATTATAATTGTATATGACTATTATCTCAGGGTCTGCTTTTGTTCCTGTATCATCAGCCTGGTAAATATTATTACTGTTTCAAGTAACTAGTAGAAGATTAGTTGGTTTGGTGCGCTTATCTACATTTTTCAATTGCTTATCACTTTGCTAATGTGTAATTGCTTGGACTAAAATTGTTTAGTCGGTTTCAGGTTCTTTGTGGATAATTTTGTTCAGATGTTTTGGTTTTTGTTTCTGTAGAATTTTTTTGTTAGAATTTTTTGGCCAGGAAACCATTTTGAAGAGACACTTTGTCCCTTACTGTCTTTGAAGCCGGGAGTAGAAATTTGGCAAAGGATGAACTTGCTATGCAGTCTTTTGCTGTCTATGTAAAAACATGGCCAAATCACGTGTGTCAGAAAAGAATTGTTTTCCACAAGCTGAGAGCTTGTTTAAGATCAGGGGAATCACTTTCCTGTCTTGACAGAACAGGCCCCATCCCATCGCTGAACAAGGACACCCATTCCCAGAGCTGCGAGGTGGGGCAAGACTTCTTTAGAGCTGGTCTTCCTTGTATCTTGTTCCCTGCGACCTCGGTGTCAGTAGTCACTGAAAATTAGAAAAGATTGGTTGTCTGCTCTGTCAGAGTTCCCTCTGCTGATGCCACCACTGGGACTGTGTCCAGCTGAACCAAGGGTATGAGTAGAGGTGAGAACAAGCTGTCCACTACCTCTGTCAGGGGGAATAGAAGAATTTCACTAGGAAGTCTCAAACGTGAAAATATTGTAACTGCATTGGAGATTCACCCAGAAATCAATCTACCTGCCAAAATCAGTGTCCACTTTGGATCAAAATCCCCCAATTAATTTTTGCCATCATATTTAATTTTCTATGCTACTCTCTTAAGAGTAAAGGAAGAAAATGGATGTTTCACTCTTCAGAACTTCAGGGAAAACTTCTTCTGCAGCATTTGCTTCTCTTAGCTGGAGATATGCCAGCTCATCAAAGCTAATATCCCTCCTTCTGCAAATAAATGCCAAGGGATCTTTAATTAGCTAAAATGACCAGCAGTCAGACCTTGATTTCTCACTTAATCTGAAAATAGCACAGTGTCCCTTAGCATACTGCTAGAACATTGGCACTGTACCAGCAGAGAGAATATAGTGCCATTTACTTAATCATACACTTCCTGCAGTTTCTCCTACATTTCTCGTTGAGTTCATCTCAACAGCTGGAGAAGGGCATTGTCATTTCTACAGATTGTGGTAAGGGAATTCATGATTTCTTTGGTAATTGTTTGTAGGGCTGTTTCAGATGTTTTGGATTTGTTCACTCGAACGTTAATATAGCAAACTCTAGTGGTCAGTTTGGTGCAGTGGAAAGGAGTGAAAAAGGCAGCCCCACCCTGTCCTCTGCTATGATTTATCCACAGGTGAAACTCGGACTCCACCCCTTGTACATGTTCTACACCACAGACTGCTGTTCTTAGCACAACTCTTTAACACCTGCACCAACACAGAATAAAGGCTGAGCAAGATTTTGCAGAAGTCTCAGTGAGGTGTTCCAAAATCTCTGCTATTCATAGGACCACTACAATAACCTGTACTGGTGTGCCTGCAGGAATGCTCCATTCCCACAGCTCCCAAGTGTAGCTGGGAAAGCTCTAATATTGCAGATTGGCTCATCCTTGCTGTAGGTGTTAAGTCAAAATTAACAGAATTTGACAACTTCAAAGTATGCTTTGATACATCTCCTATCTTCAGGTACTCCTCAGGGGATCACAATAACATAGCCATTGCTGGGAGGAGCACTTCCTAAAACAGCTAATTGCTGTGTTCTGCAGGAAAGACATCCCTGTGTCAGTGAAGGCAGTAGAGTGGGTGCAGCAGAATGTTGTGGTGGGATTGGACACAATGGGAACATTCTGCCAAGGGCCAACTTCCTGGCTTTGCACGAAGACTTGTGACCCATTTTAGCACAGATCTGTTTGGTTTTGATTTTAACTGGCTGTGCTAAAGTAAAAAAAAAAAAAAAAAAAAAAAAACAGGACTTTACACTATCTGAAATGAGATAAGGTTTTAATATTGACAACATTTGAAAAAAAAAAAAAAAAAAAAAAGCCATAATGAAACCCAAATATTCTGTAAATAAGTATAATCCTGTCTAAATCAATAGAGACTGGCCTAATTCAGACATAGACATCTACATAGATGTCAATTAGCTCTCTCTTTACCTATAACTCATCTCTTGGAAGAAACAACAGTAAGCTACCATGTCACTGTTAACTAGAGTCTGAATGTGATGACTCCACAGCTGCCTTTTGCTTCCTTATATTTCTGGACTGGAGAGTGCAAGAGAAGTTCATTCCACGCAGGGCAGGGTATGGGGAGGGTGGGGGATGGTACAGTTTTCTCCTATTTTGCTGCTTAGCAGCTTGTCCTGTTCTCACCAGCACTGCCACACAGGGCCTGTTTTCCATGGCCTCTGACTTGCAGCACAGGTGTGACCAACCACACATTTAAATTTTTTAATGCTTCTACTCCACACTTGAACAATTTCTTCCCATCTAATCCCACTAGTACCAGTGAAGTTTTTCTAAGGATAGAAGCCTCAAAGCACCACTGTGAGTAGAAAAGGAAAATATTTTTATGCCCAGTTTACAGACAGGGAAGTAGAAGTTCTTAAATTACTTCCTCAGCATCATCATAAAACTAGGCTTACATGAAGAATGAGTTAGAATGAGAACACAGAGGTTTTCTCTTCCAGCCCTGTATTTATTTCCATGTTTCTCTTTCTTTCAAGAGACTTTACATTATAATTAAATTAACAACAAATATAATTAAAGTAAGTGGTTCAGTTAGGGTTTTCTGGAACATTATATATAGAGAGACTATTTTCAAGCAAGAGTGGACTTTTTCTTTCTCTTTCTTTTTTTTTTTTTTTTTTTTTTTTCTGCAGTAAGCCTCCATTTCCTGCTTTCTTTGAAAAACTGTACTATGAATTATCAAGAGGTCACATATTCTAGCGTTCAGCAGGAGCTGCCGAACCTGCAGTAAATATTCTCTTTAAAGTAACATCTCGTGTGTTTCACTTCACACATGGCCCCTGAAGCTTATAGGTCATGCACAAATACAATGGTGGTCTTTCATGACCACAAGAATTTCTAAATTGCTGTGTTTTGCATCCTCTCCATCTGTGTGACTTATTCTGGTCTCATAACTTAGCAAAGAATGACCCTGGCGTATTCAGAATTTTGCAATTCACACCCCTCTCCCCTCAAATGTGAAATTAATTGATTCACAGCTTTTTGCAAGATTGCATGTAATTCAGTTTAGGGAGTTACTAATGCTCTTATAGGTCTTTTACAAGCTAAATTATTCTATGCTTCTGCATCTGACATAGGTCATACCAAGTGTTCATCTAGCCCATTGACCCCTTGCTAGCAATGTCCATTCAAGGAACTATTGAAGAAAGTAGGAAAAGGGCAAATACACAAAGTCTCTGAAACCTCCCAGCTTCTAGGAAAATGAGTAATTGTATAATTTCCTGATGTGTGCTGCACTGCACCCAAAACCATGGGTGTGGCAAAAGAAGGTTATTAAGAAAGGATTGGGGGTAATTTTGATGAGTATAAACAACAGGTTTTCAATTCCTGCTGGACATGGAAATGATTGATTGGATAAGAATAAAAAATGGAATTCAAAAAAGCACAGCCCCTTCCTTTTCCATGAAGTTTTGTGGCTACAGGAATTCATGGCTACAGGAATTGGAAGATCAGAATTACAAGAAGAAACATCTGTGCAGATCAAGAGCTACACATTTTTTACCCAATATTGATATATGCTTAAATCTTAATGCATTTGTTACCCCAGAAAGACCAAATGATGATTTGTAATTTTTTTAACTTCAAATTATTAATCTCAACGCTCTTAAATGATAATTAAGCCACTGCAAACTCCTTTTGGTTCAAGGATTTCTAGCACCCATTATTCTGAGTGCTTATAACTATAAGCATTGATTATCTACCTGAGCACTGAAAGGTCCCCCTAAGGCCAGTGTTGATCCTGGTGTCTGATCTGTAGATGTTTGCAAGACTTTTGAAGAAATGACTGGTAACATTTACAAATGAGAAAGGACATGGACACCAGCAGATTAATAACTGGTTTCTTGTTTTGAGGTTTGGTATCAAAAGAACTGAAAAATTTTGAAAAATGCAAGTGAAACCAAGTCTTACTTGGAACCTCAAAGCATCAAAGTTTTATCTATTTTTATGCCTTTTTTCTTCAATATTTAGTGTTTCACACACAGGAAAAGTTTGCATGGTGCTACTGCAAATTCAAACCCATCAGATCAAACTGTACCTCTACTATGCAAGTGTGATAATTGTAATACCATGAAAATCCCATTTAGGGTTTTTCAAACCATGTTCTTGGTTTCTTATGCAGTACTCGGTATATCCGCAGTGGGCCTTTCTTGCATTCACTCTAGCAAAGAAATTGTCCATAGCACAAGGCCTCAAGTGAGATCAAGGATTGTAGTTTCTGGGGGAAAAGTTTTTAAAAGCAGTGTATTAAAGAGGTTCATGGCTGGTGAAACTCTATGTATCTAGTATTAAATCAAATAACACAAAAAATACATCCCCCGTGTAATGTTACCAAAAATCTGGCCACTGACTTCTTACAAGTCTATCAGGAGATAAGACTACTAATCTAGTAATCTGATTTCTTTGTATTATTTAATTCCTCTTTATAAAAACAAGTATTTCAGAAGGGAAGTCCTTCATTTGAAAACTTCAAGTCAAGAAGAAATCATTGTTTCATGGTTACGATATTCAGCACCAGTACTGTCAAAAGTGTCCTCTATTTTTCTTCTGAATTTGTTCAATATCAGTTTCTCTTAAAGTGACTCTGCAAAGGATTTTTTGGACCCCAGTTTTCCTTCTACAAGAAATTCCTCATTGGAATTTCATTCTTTGTCTAAATAGTTTCTCTATGTTCTTACTCAAACCAGTCTGTCACTACTCTCTTTCATCATCAACAACACAAATTGCTTCTGTAGCATCTTATCTACATCTGTTCTTGCTGTAGAAAACCCAAAGATAATGACCAAGGCTTATCAACATCCCTTAAAGACAAGAGGAATTCTCCTTGTTTCTTCCCTGTCTTTCTAACACAAGTGGTTTTCTGAGTTGCTAGAGCTCCCATAATTGCTAAGCAGGTCCCATTTACAATAAACAAAAATGAAAAATGACACTTAGCGGCTTGAGTTTTCAGATCCAGTCTTCTTTCCATGGAAAATTGGAATAAGTGGTATGGACTACAATTTTCTTCTCTTTGTTTTGGAGGGAACAGTACTCACTTTTCATTCTTCAGTTGTTCATTCTTATTCAAAAACTGTGTATAGCAGCCCTTAAATACAGAATACCAACACAGTGGAGTCATCACAGTGGCCAGCATTTTAGATGTATAACCAAAGACCTACTAATTGTTTGATTCCTATTAAATGAGGAAAAGAGAATATTAGAAGCCTAAACTTACAACTCACTTTCAAACCAAAAATAGTCTCTTTGAGAGCCAAAATTAAAGAAATCTTTTAAGTTTAGATTTATTTTGTATGGCAGTTTCCTATCTAGATCAGACACTTGAATCCTTTTTTAAATGTTCCACCTTTCTCCTCTCATGTATTGGCCAAACAAAGCCTCATGAAACAATTCTGAGTTCGCAAACTGATCAAAGAAGCTGATATTGATCTTTTTGGTAAAAACAGTTTGCCTGTAAGATGGCAAACTGGCTATGATTTCAGTGTAGCTTGAATAGTTTTGCTTGTTTAGGGAATAGAAGTTGAGTTTTATATTTGACCTTCAATGAATTGCAGGTGAATATTTTACAGCTTTGATGAATATTGAACATTTTTGCTAGCAGCAGTGCCTGAAAGGTATTAATTTATAACTCCATACCATTCTGGCTCTTTACAGCATATCAGTTTTATGAATGCCAGAATAGACTCGGTGTGATCTTTAACATCTCTGATGTGTGATGTGGAATAATGGCAGGATGCTGAGTAATCTGATTGACAACCTGAGACAGTCTATCAGCTACATGTATCAGTCTGTATTTTTTTCTTTAACATCATCTTGGCTTCAGTCTGCCTCAATTCCTGGTGCAGTTCTGCATATCAGCTTAAATAAAGTTTGGTTAAAATCAAGTGAGTAAAATTCTGACATTTAAAATGACAGACTAGATTGTTAACACACAGGAAAAATGTGCATGGATTTTAGGGAACTTTTTTGGTTCAAACTCCACAATAAAACCTGTATATGACAAATAAGTGATTTGATTTTCAAAATTGTGGTGCTTTGCTTACTTAATTTAAATAAAATTTTGATAATAATAAACTTAGTATTATCAAGCAGTTTCAAACTACGGTGAAACAAAATGTTCTGCATTGAACTCATTTAATATGAACTGAATTTGTTTTACAAAGTTATTATTTGTAATATTTTTTTCACAGTGATTCAAACCAAAATAATCAGTAATTTTCAAAACTAAAACTAAATAAACCCTGAAGTCTTCCCTCAATTGTAACATTGGAAAAAAGTTACCTTGAACCAAACAGCACAGAGGTTTATGTCAGGTTGCTTCAATAGAAATAGAAATGCATAATAATGTGAGGATATTTGTGAGCAAGGAAACAATTAACTCACCAAGAGCAACTGCTTAATGAGGCTTTTTAAAAACCTCATTGTCATAGTATTTATGACATGAACTGATTTTGTTTACAGATTATTTAAGAATACTTTTCTGTATGTTTAAAATTATTCACTGATGTATTTTTCTTCTCTCATGGTATCTCAACAACTTCTAAAAGCGGGAGACCTTTTGTGTGCAGGCATGTTGATGTGTAACTTCAGCACCCTGGGCTGGCCTTCACCACCAGGCTGATTTGGGAGAATCAGAAGAAGCAGAATTACCTTCCACATCTCTTTTTGAGATTGATTACTCAGATATTCATGGACAAGGTTTGAAGCAAATGAGAATTTGACAGGGGCAGGGGAGGGAATAGTAATTAGAGAACAGCTGAGAATATGGCTTTCATGGCATTCTGGTACCTGGAAGATTATACATCCAACGCCTATTTGATAAAAGACAGATACTGTGGGAGGGAGAGGATATTCTTGTGTCTGAGACTGTTGGCTGAAAATCTTGGTCCTATGGAGCAAGGTTAACTCCTTGCAATGGTGAGAGATATAGGATGGAAGGATTCCAAACCCAAATGAGGCTAGAGAATGGAAATTAAAGAATAGACTAGGCTAGAATAAATCAAGCTGTAAGGAAAGTGCAATGACCATCTAGTCTAACTACCTGGACATTTCAGGAATGAGCAGGAGTTAAAACGTGCTATTAGCTACATTGCCCAAATGACTCTTAAACACTGGCAGGCTTGGGGCATCAATCACATCTCTGGGAACCCTGTTTCAGTGTTTGATAACTCTCTTGGTAAAGATGTCTTGACCCCAGGGAGAACTCACCAGTTCCCTTTCCCCTTCCCCTCCTCGGGAAGCTGTTGGAGAACACGAGGTTGCCCCTCCAGCCTTCTCACTGGCTTGCTGCCCCTCTTGGGATGCATTCAAGGACCTTCACATCCTTCAGTGGTGAGTCCCAGCCTTGCACCCAAGGTGAGAAAAGTGGGATAATCTTCTCTTTTTCCTGGCTGGCCGTGCTGTGTTCGGTGCAGTGCAGGGTGGGGTTAGGGCTCGCTGCTGGCTCTTGGAGAGCTGCTGCCCAACCAGCACCTCCAGATCCCTGCCTGCAGGGCTGGTCTACAGCCACTGCTCGCCCACTTCATACTTGTGCACCCTGTTGCTGCATCCCAGATGCAGAATATGGCATTTGATCTTGTTAAATTTGATCCCATTAATCATTGCTCAATGCTCAAACCTCCCTGTCACCCTCTGCAGGGGGGACCACCTCCCAGTTTAGTATCATCAGCCAGCTTGCTAGTGGTGCATCCAATTACCCCTTTGGGTTTTCTACTCCCTCTTCTTGCACTGAAGAATGTATCCCTTTATTATGCCTTAGCCTGTTGTGATCAGTGGAGTAATACTGATTTATATGCAAGAGAGGAATGTTAACATTAACCATGTAATGGTTCAAGTAATATCTGGGGCAATTTATGAATCATTTACTAAATGAAAGTAGAGTTCAGCCAGATTGACTTGGATCATATACATATCCTCCTATTTCAGGTAAAAAAGTTTTGGGATCTAGTTTGCTGGACCTGTGACATCTTGGAGAAACACCAGTGTCTTAATTTTAGCTCAACAGTGCCTTCCCTTTGGAAGAATCATAAAGTTCCTTTGCTCAGTGTACAAATGACTTCTCTTTCTTCTTTCTGTACATTTGGTGAGGATTTAAGGCAGGAATTTTCTCTCCTCATCAAAGTAGTTTTCCATAGCTACTTTGCACATAATGGTGTTTTGAGCTGAGAAAACAAAGATTTAAGAAAAGATGTGAGAGGAACATGACAGTATGACTATTAACGTCTTTTACACTAGGAAACAGTTTCTTGTTCTCAAGATCTTTAAAACAAACAGGAGGTCAATCCACTGAGAAAGGTGACACAATAAAATCCAGATCTCTCCTCTACTTTCCCCAATATAAGTGATGCTATTTTCTACAGAATAACAATCCAGATCTTAATATGGGCAAAAAGGGCAACCAGAAAGGAAATTCATGTTTGCCTTGCTCTGTTCTGGCACTTTAACAGACAAAGATGCTCAAAGTCTGAACCTGATGAGTTTCTTTGGCAGTGATTATCCCACAACAGTATTTCATTAAGTGGTATGGGGGATTTCCTCTTTACTTCCGCTCCAGGCTTACTCACAGATCCCACAGATGTAGATCTCTCAAATGACAGCCTTTTTTTCCCCTTCCTAAACCTCCAAGAATTTAAAGATTCCTTTTAGAATAATAAATTTTTCCTTTTATTGTGACTCAGACTTATTCAGTCCAATCCAGCCTGTGCAAACACACATGCAGCTTTAAATTAGCATTTGTGAACAAGCTGGGTTTCTTTGGCTGTTTGCTGAGACTTGGCAGTTCAGTTCTTTGAGGAAAAAAGAAAGAGAGATTCGCGTCTATTTATGGCTTGATTTTCAGACATGCTGAGCACCTCCTGTGGACTTTGAGAGCTGTTCCTCTGGAAATCAGGTCACTGATGTGATGCTGGAAGGAGAAAGCACAAGGAAAAAGAAGGGCTCTGGTTTTCAAACACAAATGTTTACATGGTTTGGGGAAGAGAATAAAATTAATAAATAAACCTGTATTTAAATGTCTTGTTTGAAACTATGACTGAGCTCCATATTTCAGACTGAGTTCACAGCTGAAAAATGCCTGTGTTTACAAAAGCACTGACAGCCATCTAGTTTGTGGCATAGGCAGAATATGTCTTGCTTCTCTCCCCAGCCAAGTAAATCACTAAAAGAAAATCACTAAAAGCTTTTCCAGTGCAAGACCAGCACTGGCTGGAGAGGTTCTTGTTCTCCTGCCTATCTCAGGTCACTGTCCCCAGCCAGAGGTTCCTGTCCTCTCAGCACAGTGCAGAGCAGCTGCCCAATGGAAGCAATCACTGTTATTCACTCTGAGTAGACCAGCTAACACATTTTAAAAAGTAGGTCCTTCACTAAAATGCAGTAGGCAGTGCACAGTGACCTGCTCAGCTGTGGGATCTGACCAGGGTAATATCTTGTCTTAGTTATTTTAAAAGCCTCTTTTTAACCCAGATTCTTTTTCTCTGTGGCATCCAACATTAAATCACAGTGGCACAGAGAGTAGTTGTTACAAATACAAACTACTAAAGAATTTTAAAAAGGAATGTTTTCCAAAACTTATGATAGCCAGTTTATAAAGCAAACCTAAATTTTAAGTCCCATGCTTAGTACCTATAATTGCATTGAAACAATGCAGTGGTCTATTCCTTAATAAGCATTAAAAAAAGTTGTATATACATTGCAGACTTTTATTCCCTCACCATCTGCTAAGGCAGTGTTAAAGGTCAGATTTCCAAAGGTACTTAAGTTCCTTAAGTGAGAATTTCTTATATTTAAGGACATTATAGCTTTAAGTAAGTTGTTCTGTCTAACAAACTTCAATTTAAAAATTAATAAATAAATGTAAACCAACCTATATTTTGGGATATATAATTTTTTTTAGCTTTTTTGTATTTAGAGGGTACTAATAAAACTGTTGTGGCTTTATAAATTTTCAATGCAATTTAGTGTAGACATATTCCTGCAAAATCAGCCCAGTGATTTCTGTTCTTTATTAACTCTCAGATACCCCTCAGTGCCAATGAGAATCAAGCATTCATACCTCTCCAACACCTCTAAATTCTGCAGTAAATATATAAATTTTGTAACTTCTTTTGTAGGTCAAGTTCCCTTAATTGGAATTGGAACAATTGCTATCAAGGAAAAATACTGGAGAAAATAAAAAAGAGAGTAAATTTGATGGTTTGGGTCTCCCTACAGGACAGAACAAGTAATTTCATTGCCAATAGATGCCAACAGGATAAAATACCTTGTGAATTGTTTTTTATTGATTAAAATAAAAAAAACCAAACAATACCCTACCCCCCAACAAACAAACACACACAAAAGAAAAAGAGCAAAAAAAAGCTTTTCTTTTTTGCCAATTGTCTGCAAGTATGCAATATTTAGGATTTGGAATAAAAGCCCTAGGGTAAAACTGCTTCTGAGTGTCTGACCTGCATCCTAGTTCTTCCAGATGAGTTTGAAACAAATTCCATCAAATAAGGGGTGAGTGGAAGAGTAACCCTTACATTTCTATCAGGTACCATATAGCATCTTCCATAGCCTTTTATCTAGGATAATAAAAACAGCGTAGAGATGTCTTGTGGAAGGTGCTTGTAAAGCTCTTTAAACAACATTATGAGAAATAGAAACCCTGTTCATGATGAACAAGGAGCGAGATAAGACGAGCATTGTCACACTGAAAAGCAATTTATGTTGCAAGATTAAATAACCCACCTGAAGTGTACAACAAATTTCAAAAAAGCAACAAATTTCAACGTAGAATTTTCAGTAATTTCAGTAATTTCAATCTGAACTGGATATACAACTTAAAAAATAGTCTCTATGTATACAGGAAACTTAAAAGACAGTTCAAACCTACTCTATTTCTTCTGTGCAAGAGCATCCACAAGTAAATTGGACTGGCCCCTGCCCAAAGAGCTCTCTCACAGCTGTGCAAAGATCAGAGAAGGGCAAAAGCAACAGGGATTTACTAGGCATGATATTTTACAGATGTAGGAGTCCAAACAAGCAGTCAAATAAAAGTAATTGGGGGAAAATGAGCATTGTTTATATTTGAAAAGACACCAATATCTTGATCTTCAGGCAATAAATCAGATCTTTAGCTACTGACACATTTTAAACCATAAGTTACTTACATCTGTTTATTGGCTAAAATGGTTTTGAGCAAAACTCTGCATTTCTTCTGGCTTCTGTTATTGTGTCTTTCCAGGAAGAATTTTGGCTGACTGGGTGACTGATTGGTAAGAATGAAAATGCAAGATGCATGTAATGACAGGGTTAGGAGGGCTGGGTTTTCCTTCTGGTTTTACTCTCTGAGTCTGTGTGATTTTGGACAACTCAATGCAGCTTCCAGGGCTCTGTTTCTCTAGAAGATGAAATTCCAGATGTTTTTCTTGAAATAATTCCAGGCATACAACACCTGGAAATATTGAACTTCCAAGCAAATTCCACTTTGTTATTCAGTTTCAGACAAAATTCCAGACAAAGCCAAAAACCTCTCTCAGCCCAGTCCAAATTGTATAACTAGAAAAGAGTTTGATTCCTCTTTATTTCTCAATTTGAAGTAAATCATAATTCCTAGAAATATTGTTCTCATATAATATTTAGAAATATGGCCAAATAAATAACATAGTTCAAACACAAAGACTGAAAGATGGACTGAAATTATTTAAAACAACATCATGTCCCAGTGTTTGAAGGTCTCTTTCCAGGCATAAAAAAGGCTGCTAAAATTATGATCTATTTCCAAAAGGTCTAACACTTTATCACACTTCTTGAAGTGTTTTCTGCTTGTGAAATAATTTGTTGTTGATGATGGTTTTTTATTATTAAATGTTGAAGGCCTCAAGAAAGAACTCATGTCAGGTTCAAGAGGCTGGATATTATAAGACAGAAGTGAGGATTTTTCCTTTATATGGGAAATAAATATATTTTTTATATATTTCATATATAAAAATATAATATATTTTTAATATTTTTCTACCTCTCAGGACTTGTTTATGGCCTACCTGAATTTTTCTTTTCGTTCTTCAGCAGAGATGATGTTCTGCATCTTAGTACTTGTGACTCTCACATCTTTATATATTTGCTCTTGAAAATTCAGATCTACAAAACATCTGCAAGAAATCAATCAATCCAAACATGATATTATACTTGTCTTCTTCAGGTGAGATCTGATTTTGTGCTGTTTCTTTTTTGTGTCCCTGCTCATTGCAGAGGAGTTGGATTAGGAGACCTTTAAATATTCCTTCTAACCCAAATTATTGTATGATTCAATAACTCTTGGGGAGTTAAAAATGGTATGGTATTTTTCCAGGCATAATATTTTATTGTAGACAAACCTTCAGCAAACCAGTCTGCCTCACCCTGAGCAGTGAAACACAGTGTTAAGCACCATAGTTTGGGCAGATGCTCGAGGTATGATTAAAGAGTTCTTCCTGAATCCTTCCAGGGTGGTACTCCCAAGTCAGCTCAGGAAAACCCCATCATTTCACTGGATGGCCTCAGTGCCCAGCCAAGCTTGGCAGAGTCATGGCAGGCAGTGCTCATCATTATCATCATATTTATGCTTTTTCTCCACACATCCTGATCATGAGGGAAATATTTAACCTTGTTGCTATTTGCATTGAGATCACCAGAGTTCACTTAATACTCACTGAAAAGCTTGGAGATAGCTCCAATTTATATTATTCTCTGAATACTCAGACAGACATTTTTGCACCAATTACAATCTCTTCAGCTAGATGTTTACTCTAAAAACCCTGGGACAGAAGAGTGCTATTGACACAGAGAACCGAAGTAATTTGTGCAGGTCTAGACATAGGAAATAAAATTGTGATTTAAAACAAAACAAAACAAATCCCAAGGCTTTAAAGTACAGCAAGATCTTAAAACAGGAGTGAGAGAAAGAAACTAAATCTATGAATCCTAAAATTACAGCAGAAAGTTTTGAGGATTATTTTTTTTGCTCTTATATTTTGGTAATTATGGATCCAATAAACATGATTTGAGTTACTTTTCTGATAGAAGGTAAGAAACAGAACCATTTACACACTCATTTGGTCTGGTTTTGTCATGTTTCTTACTAATTTTTCAGTGCAGACCTTTCCACTGAATGGCTCCCACAGTTTGAACTACTTATCTGCAGGTGGTAAAATATTTGCTGCTTTGAAATACAGAGTGATATTGCCCACTCTGTCCACCCACATGTCTATGGGTTCTGAAAACCAGCCAACAAGACAGGTTTGTTTGTATGTCTCCAGTCTCCTCACCCCCCACAGCACTCTACAAAAAAAGGAAGGGTGGACTGACCTTCTTCAAGTGAGCAGTGATGTAATGGTGCTTGTTAATAGAGTCTCAGGGGTATCACCATTGCAGGACTTTCCATTAGAGTTCCTTTTCTGGGTCTTCTCCAAGAAACAAATCCAAATGTAATCACCTCATGTGCTGCAATGGAAACAGCCCCAGAGTATCACTCCAGTGTTTCAAATCAGGCAAGCCTAGAAAATTAGCAAAATGATGGTGTGTGTTTTAATAGTGATTTCCTGCAGTACTTTTTTCACTTCTTTCTTGAAAGAGTTCCTGATGTTTTCAGGAAAATACTGAGTTGCTGGACAGGGAAAAAATGTACATAAAATTTTGCAAAATAAAAGGAGAGAAATGCTAGAAATAACAAATTTTATGAAGTTCCACTACACTGTTACAGTTTCCTGTTACTGCAGGCAGTAAGAACTCATACAATCCCCTTCACAAACTGAGCAAACTCCACCCTCAATCTCCTTCAATAACTTTGTACTTATTTGGGAAAACTGTTCAAGAACCTCACTCCTGTGGATAGTGAAAACCTTATTATTACTGACCTGTCCTGGTTCAAGACCACGTTAATTTTTGTCTCTATAATTTTCAACTGATTTCCATATTTTACTAAAACAGTTCATTGTTTTCATGTGATCTCTCTTTTGTTTTCTCTATTTTCCACCTTTGAACTGTTCTCATTCATGCTGTTTTCAACTTCATGTCATTAGCAAATTTTTCTAATCTCTTACTATTATATTTTTGCCATGACAAAATGGAAAAAATATTAAAAAATCTGATAAAAATACTAAGCAAGAACTATTTCAAAACTATTTCTAGAGGAACTCCCAATTTAACACAATTCAGGAGTTTAGAGTTTTCAACTAGCTCCTTACTGGATTTAGGATTTATTTATTAATTTACATGTTTTCCAGTTTAATTTATGGCTTCCCATGTGACAATTTATAGCCTTGAAAGCCAAAAAAGTTTAATGTACCAAAATTTCTTAATCTAAAAATCATTCCTTATTAAAAGATATGGAGCCATTCTGGCTCAATATGTCTTTGGTAAAATCAGCTGACGTCTCTTGCATAATTTTTAAATATTTATTCTACAACACTGCATAGTTAAGATCAAACTAAAAATATTCTCTTACTCATTTGATATTTTCTCACAAAATTGCTCTCAGGAGAAGAACTTTAAAGAAGAAAAATGGTGTTTGCCAGTGATGTTTAACAGCTGGTAATAGAGTGGATAGAGGGCCTCATCCACATATGTGTAAGTCAGCTGGAATCTGTCCACTGACTTAACAATATGCAGGTCAGTCTTACAGTAGTCTAGAAAATCACCACTTCTTTTTACATTTTATTATCAGCAAAAACATTGTGGCCCAGCTCCTGAGACAGATAAGGAATACATAAGTATTAGACTTTTTTTATGGCTATTTAGTAACTAATTTTCCCATAATTAGTTCTAAAACTTTCAATATTATTCAGGACAATTTTAATATTTCAATACTATTATTGCATGCTTATGTTGATAAACTGTCTAGTCTGAAAAAATTTCTATCTTTAACTTTCAATACTGTAATTTCAGAAAATATTTTTTCTGGACAGTATAAATCAAGAACAAAACAAGTACTATGGGATTATGACCAAATTCTTATGGAGCAATCATAGAAATAACAATTGTTAACAAAAGATCGCTATATATTATTAAAGAAACATTCAGTAGCTAATGCAATTATTTGGCCTCAAAAATAGTGTTATATCATTGACTCATAAAAATAATGTCATTTGGCCATATTTAGGGCATTCAGGTATGCCCATAGGTAGTTTTTAGAGCACTCATGTTTCCTTCAAGGTTGATGCTAGGAATTTTGTGTTGCTCCCTTAGGTAGTCAACACTTGGCATTACAAAAGTCCATAGTCAGAAATTCCCTGAATCCTCAGCAAAGTGAACAAGTGCACATTTGAAATCATGTCAAATTCACCACATTATTCTAGTTACAGAATCAAGATATAACATAGATCTTAGCCTTCCATGCTGAGAGGAGGTGAGTGGAAATCAGGAAATTTCTTTAGAGAAATACAAGCTCTTATTCTCTGGTGTGTTCATTACCCCGGTGTTCATTTCCTCAGGGAAAAAAAACTTTTGTTTTTCCAGCTCCTCAGATTCTTTAAATGACAATACAGGAACTTTTTCCCAGCTACTGGAAAAAGGAAAGTCCACGCTCTTGGAGAAGTACCCTGACATTAGTAAAACAGGTGAGACACACCTGAGCTGGGACAGCAGCAAACCCCAGGAGGAAAGCACAGTCCCTCTGTATTATGAATTGGCAAGTGCTGGCACTGCTTGATTTAACTCTCATGTCACTATTTTTTGTACCTTGGCATGGTTTTCAGCAGGATTGCTGCTGGTCCATCTGCTAGCTCCCAGAATTCAACAACCAGGTCATTTAGGTCCTCCTCTTTCACAGTCTGCCAAGACCTCAGTGTGTAAGTTTACCTGGGATAAACTTTGCCTTCAGGCTACAATCTATTTTTTCAGAGGTTTAAATATTTCAGTGACTGATTTTAAGAAGTGCTGAATAGAACAAGGCAGATTTTTGTGGAATGAAGAAGCACATGAAATGCAGATAATAGTTGTGAGGTCCTAGATGTTTCCATCCTTCCTCAGATCTGGCTTTGAAGCAACAAGTGAAGAGCCAGCTTGTTAATTTTCATTACACTGACCCCAACTTTTTCCCCAGGTTAAAGAACAAAGTCATCCATATAGGGACAATATAATTATGTGTTGTAATGTCTTTGACAGACATTTCAGTAATTATGGGAATCCACAGGGATTTGCACTCCATATCCTGTAAAAGTGGGAAGAGGAGTAAATACAAAGGAGATGGTGTCATGGTTAATCCAAGGGAAATATACTGGTTTGGACTAAACAACATTCAAAAGAAAAAAATACATTTTTCTTTTGGATGCCAATACACTCTAAAATCCATTTTCTGTGTAACTACATTCTCCCATACTGTTTTATACATTGCAAAGTTATTTATCTAAAACACAGGGGGAAACTCCTCTGGAAAATATCAGGAGAGGAGTGATGGAAGAAAAATTTTGCTTTTGTACTTTGAGACAGCATTTCTAAACTGCAAGGTCCTCAAACTTGGTTACAGAAATACAGCCCTCAGTCAAATAAAGATAAATACTCTGTACAGGAGGAAATTTAGGAAAAGTTTAATGGATAGGTAACAAGTCTGAAATCACATTTTACATTTCTTTCCAGCAGACAATATTTCAGAAGTGTTTGCTTTTTCATGTTTGATCTCCATGTAAGCTTTGCTTTCAGGTTTTTGCTAAATTTGTATCTTTACCAGCTCATAAGAAAAAGAAAGAAAAAAGAAGGAAAATTAGCTGGTATTGCACTGTCAGAATCTTAATGCAAATCAGTCAAACCTTTACAGTCTTACCTCCTGCTTTAGCAAGTTGCTTATTGGACTAATCTCTTTGACTGATTTACTTCACAAGCTGAAAAGTTACATGGATGAAATGTTGTCGTTCCAAGTAAAAGAAGAGAGGAATTCCACTGTGAAAGTGTCTGACACCCTCAAAGCTGTGCCTAAACCAATCTATGTGGTACTACCCAATATGGTTTGGATGTGAACCCCACTACACCCAAATCCCTGCTTACCTTTCAGTCTATGTGACTTCAGGATCTTAATTGCATTCATCTGACTGTGACAGATATCCTCTGGCACCCAGTCCCACTCCCAAACAGATCAAGCTCTATGAACACAATAAGTCTTTATTTCAGTCCCACTATTCCCATTGTTCCAGGAAACTCCCTCCCCTGGCAGTAAGAATCTTGCAGCCAGTTTCCAGCCTTGAGTCATGCATGGTAGGTTTTCACTCATTCAGCCTTATGCTGACATGTTTCTAAAGCTTTAATAATCGATTCTCTTCATGGAATATACCCTGATGCATAAAGAGTCAGAAACTACATCCCCTCTCAGCATTAATTTTGACATACTAAGCAAGCCAACACTTCCAGACTCCTATTACAAGTGAAAACTCTGTCTTCCTCTCAAAAATGTTTTCCATGAACATGTCCTATATTTCTGTTAAAAAACCCTTTGGATTTATACATGGGTCCAGGATTTCTGTCTCACTTAAATCCACTGTGTATTAACTCAAATCAGACTGGGTCCAAAAATATTAAGCCTTTCAGCAGGACAGGCTGAGCTCAGGTTTATATCTACTTGGTACAGCACTTCAGAGCAATGTTACCCCTGAATATTGTGGTTCTGTAGATGTCAGACTTACTGCTCAGATATTAAATATGTGATGTTCATGTGTGCAGCAAGCATGAAGAGATGCAAAACATTAAATTTAGTGCATACATATTTTTTCACTGCACTGGAGCCTGTCTGGGAAATTTGGGGAGGAACAGAGCAGTTCTCCCAGCCTCAGTAGCACCCTTTACCTGTTTGTAATGAAAACGAGCAGAGGTGATAGTAACTGACCACATCAGCTATGCACTATACTTGCAGCATCTCACCTAATTACCATTTTGATTTACCTTTTACTTGGTCAAATTTCAGTGTTGTCTCAGAGTTCTTTATCTTGCTGATATATATAAATATGGTACCTGAACTGCTTTTGAATTTATGTTTTAAATTGCCATTTTGTTCCAATGGTACAAAATTCTCAAAAGATGAAAATTTGAGCTAATACCACGGTGCACTAATAAAAAAATTGCATTTATCTTTCATGATGTAGATGAAGAAGAAGCAAGTGACACTAGCTTTCCAAAACTCTTGTTTGTGATAGCTCTGTATTTGTTGGCTGGATGATTTTACAGAAGTGAATTTTACCAGATAAATAGAGAGACAATGACTGCTTTGACTTTCAAAAGCACTCTGCAATGGTCAACTCATCTTCCTCTGGAAAAAAAATGAAGCAAGAAGAAAACCTTTTGGAGTGTTGAATTTGAGACTCAGTAGATGAGAAAGGGTAGGAAGGTGGGTCACACAGGAAACGACTCACACCCAGAAGCTCTTGTTCAAACGTCTGTACCTTTTGGTGAGTCAACTACAAGAGTTTTGGTTTTAAAGGTTACTGCTACTATGATTTACTGCAAAAATGCATTTCTGGTAGTAGGCAGAGAACACAACTTTAGTAATGCCTCACTCCATCCAGCTAAATTGTGCTTAAGTTACTGTAGCCTTAAGCACTATTGAATCATTTCAGTAAACATGGTTTTGATATATATATATATAAGGATTGGATAACAGCAAATCTGTGCCAGAGGTGGAAAATAACCCAGGACTACTGGTCTAGGCTCTAATTAATGCAAACATTTCCACTCTTATCCAGCAGTTAGGATTGCAAGTGATACAAAAAGAAAGTGGAGTCTGTGTGTGATATGTTACTAACCTGCATCTTGTAAACATTAGCTACAATTGCACTTTCAGTATAAATTCCAGATTTCAGTATAAATTCCTGAGCACTGTTCTCAGTCAGATACTTTTCTGATTCATTGGTGTTTTTTGGGTTTTCCTGGCTTTGTATTAAGGGAATTACATCTCACTAAGTTGCCTAACAAGGATTGAGAGCTGTTCCTTGGCTAAAGCAGTGCTCACACAAAGGTACTCAGTGCCAGTAAAGCTGCTTCAAGTCTGCCAACTAACCAATTGCACTTTTCTTCCACCTTTTATTTTTTTCTCCCTTGGCTGTGAATGGTCCTTTGTTGGCTCCAATTCAGTCCTCCTGACAGGAAGGGTTTTCTTGAGGATAACAGAACATAGCCAGGGTGTCTGAGCCTCTGTTGGGCTTTTCCCTTACACTCTAAATCAGTGCTCCCAAACAGTTTTCATTTTGTAACTCCCTATCTTCAAGGGGAGGTCCAAGCCTCTGTGTAATAAGTTTAAGCCTCCCAAGAAGCCCACCATGATCTAGCTGACAAGCTCTTCAGAAGACCTCTGGGGTTGCAAGCTGAAATTAGCTGTCCATATTTAAGGTCTTATACATGCGCTTACATACATCTAGAGAATTATCAGTCCAAGGCTTGAGATGAGAGAAATATTTCCAGTGATAACTTTTTATTTAAAAGCCTGTCCTCCATAAATGGTGTTTCTGCTACATTAAACCATCTTCTTTGTCAACTTATTTACTAACACAGTGCTGAGTTCAGAAATTTCCAATTATATCAACCCTTTCACTAAAAACATTCGTCACCTTCTGAGCTGTTGAATTTGTGGGAAGAAGAGTGGAAAAAAATGAGATATACAGTTCAAATTATAGCTAGTGGAAAAGCCTTTCCTCTCTTAGATTATGCACCTGTGTGAGAAATATTGAGGGAATTTTCCTGTTTTCTGGGTATGATCAGCTGTCACACAACCGGGGCAGCATCAGTTACTCACCACAAACAAACCTTTCACTTTTGCACCCAGGTGGAAGTGTGAAATGGTATTTCTCTGTATGCACACACACAGTTCTGCCTTTTGGTGGCTGAGCAAATAGCCCTGGTGTTTTTCTAACGTTTTCTCCCACCAAAAGAACAGATGAGTAACAGGTGATTTCTGTCATGGGGAAATAGGGTAATGAGGACATCACTGTCTCAGAGAAGTCACAAGTTATGAAAGGAAAGGACTTTTTAGCCAGTAAGAAGGAGTAAGAAGGGAAGAGTTGTAAACTCTTCAGGCTGAAGATTTTCTGTGATCTCGATCTGTTCTAAGGTGATAATTCAGAAAAGTTTCAGGTGTTGCTGAAAACTAGAGAAAAGTCCTACAAAACAGGTCTATAAGGTTGGATTATTTTACAGAGTGAGTTATTTCCAAATGATCACTAATTACTTCTGTTCCGATGTGTACTGATCTTGAAACCAAATTTAAGTCACTGCTTTTCAATATGAAAACTTGTAATATTAATAATTGTCTTTTTGAAAAGCAACTGTCCATTGCACTGCCATATCAGAATACTAGTACAAGATTAATTATGTCTTTGGGAGCTGAGAAAATCAAATTTGTCTCAACTGACACTGTTTTTCCCCCAGTGAAGTCAGAGGTCTGGCTTTCTTTCTGTAGAAAGTAACCCAAAGTAATCCATCTATACTGCATCACACATGCACAGCATAGACAGAGCTTATTCTGACTTGTAGAGGATGTATTGGTCTGAAATCACTTAGTAACTAGTGAAAATGGTCAAAATTATCAATACTTCCAACAAAAGACATATACCAAATCTCCCAAATAGTCACCAAAAAACAGTCAGGGAAATCATTTAAGTTTTTTCCAGCTTTACATCTACAGTCTAATGAGTTTTTGAGATATCCATTACATGAGTGGTAAAAGCTCTTGAGTGTGACAGGGTGCAATTTATCTGATTCTGGACCAGCTAGAGCAAGAATCTGCTTTGTCTGATATGCACATGGTCTTCTACTGGCTGCCAGTTAGATTTCAACCACAATTCTTTCCCCTGACTTTCCAGCCACCTATAAGCCTCACAGCTTCTGTAAATTTGTGTTTTAACCATACTGGGTGGAGGAAGCGACAGCACTAGGTTTTCCTGTTCTAAGCACATTTGAAACGAGTTAGTTTTTAAACCAAAGAAACCACAACTGTAAAACCAAAACCATGTTCAATTGGAGAAAAAGCACTACTTACAGGTCAATTCCAAGAATGTTTTCACTTTGTCTTACCTGACTGTTGTATAACATTGGGTCAGTTATATTTAGATTTCCAGAAAATAAGAGTTGTCTGCTTTCATGTATAACCAATAGTAAATTTAAAATGAAAGAAAAAACAAGTAATCAAAAATGAAACACAACACATCAGTAGTAGCTGAGTATTCATTGATAAAATCTAGTGACTGTCAGAACCCTTTTTGTTCAATGTTATCTGTTTTACTTATTCTGGTTGATTTAAATAGTATTTACAAGAAGATGTCCATTTCAAAGGAATTTCCATAAATGGTCCCTGTCTGTAATAATGAGTTTTAACACAACTCTGAAGTACAGGGCCATGCAAAAATGTTGATATTGGAGCTCAAAACCAGGAAATGCTTCTCTGATTTCTGTGTTATGACTAACTTACCTGATTCAGAACAAAACTGATTAATGATTTGTCATCACAAAAACTTTCAATGGAATATTCTGTATTCAATTACATTTCAAATGTATCATATTCAGATCTGAAATCCAAGAGAATGTTATCACAGGCAGCTAGTCTTAAAAAAATTCCTTTGTCATTAACTTCTGATTCTTATGTGTCATCAGCAACAGTTTGTCACCCATTCCATTTTATCTACTGATACACATTGAGAAGCAAATGAAAACAGAACTGTTGAGATACTGAGCAATCTTGAGTGGTAGCCACCACAGAAAGTAAAAAAGCTCAGGGTTTTATTTTTTAAATGGACTTTTTATCTTTGAATTCTTTGAATTCATATTAATTCACATGAAGAAATGCTGCAGTATTTTGACTATGATAAGATTTTTGCATTTCTACTAATGTCATTTATCTGCTGTTAGTTTTGCACATGCACAATCTGTCATACCAACCAGGAATAGCAGGCTCACTTAATAAGATCTTTGTTTGAGTGAATAAAATGTATGCTGTGATTCAGGCTGGTAGGAATAAGGGGTTCAAAGTTTTCTGTGAAAGACTGAAAGTTGAAGTAAAGACACTATGAGAAGATCTACAAACGTGGTACAATCACTGTTAATAGATTAGTGCTTTCCTTTCTACAGATACCATTGTCACACTAATGCACAGAGGGAAGTGTTAATGTGTCTAAATATATTATTTTAATTAACTACTCATAAACACTGCTCAGGCCTCTGACTGGTTCCCAATATCTGCAGTGCATACATGACCTTTTTAGCAACACTGATTGTATCTGGGGGACAAACTGTAGTGAGCACAGGTTAAATCTGCCTTATAACCCTGGAAAACCCAGGAGGTGTTCCATTTAAGTATGTTACTGAGAAAGGACACCCTTGTACATGCAGCAAGTAGGAACATGCAAGACATTGATGGAGCCGTAAACGTGGTTTCCAACCATTATGCAACTGGGAGACTGATCCAAGAACTTAGCAACTGCAGAGAAATTATTCAGTCTTGGGGCAGTCATTCAACAGAGACAGTGAAAGTCCTAACCTACTCCTTGATTTTTGCTGTTCATACACCCATAGCAAGCCCATGCCCCGAAGTCTTGTAAATAGTGTATGAAATTCTCCTGTACTATTGTAGCCCAAAAGAGCAGAAAATGGCCTAATAATTTCTTCACCATCCGTGTGAGCAGTATCAACACAGGTCACGAGTTACCCCAATGTGATGTCACACATTAACTTCTATGTATCCTATGTAAATTAAATCTTTTCTAGCACAAAAGCCCTGGCTGTTACGTTTACTCCTGATATCAGGTTGTGTTTGACCACCACAGAATGACTTGAGTTGAAAGGGTTTTAAGATTATCTAGTTCCACCTGCCCTGCCATGGGTGGGGACAGCTTCCACTAAATCTGATTTCTCAAAGCTCCATCCAACCTGGCCTTGAATACTTCCAGCAGTGGAGAATCCACAGCTTCTCTGGGCTGCTCTTGTATCAACCTCACACCAAAACATTTCTTTGTAATTGAATAATAATTGAAACCCTCTCTCTTTCAGTTTGAAGCCATTTACCCTTGTCCCATCACCACATGCCCTTGTGAGAATTTCTCTCCATCTTTCCTGTAGGCTTTCTTCAGATACTGGAAGTCCACAACTGGGTCACCCCCAACACCTCCTCTTCTCCAGGCTGAGCAACCCCAATTCTCTCAGTCTTCCTTCACAGGAGGGGTGCTGCATCCCTCTAATCATCTTGAAAAGGCAGATCCATCTACCCTGCAGTTTTTAGACAAAATATGTCATTGATATTCCCTAGGCTGTCATTTTTCTTGTGTGATTTATATTCCAAATATTAATGAATTTTTGGGGACTGAGCTTTTTTTCATTTTTTTCCTCCAGTGGCTGATAGCCAGATAGCCAGAAAGTCTAAAGACCCAAATTAATTCTAGCAAAGAAGAAATGGGAGCAAGGACTTCCCCCTTAGATTATGGGAAGATGGTTATTTTATCACAGAACTAGTAGAAACAATTTGAAGTGTTATATTCCTGTTATTATGGCATAAAACTTGAAAAAAATATTCTCCTTAGACAGAAATAATATTTCTGTATCCGTAAAATATTTGGACTTTTTACTGTAGCATGTAAAAATCTTGAATAAGCAATAAACTTCCATACTTTCTTTTCAGGTGGTTTTCCTCAGTGGGCTCATGGCATCACCCAAACCCACCAAGCTCAGGTACAGAATGGGTGTGGAAGTGGAAAAATCCTCATGTATGTATGCAGGTATTTGGCAAGTTTCAGGTCAGTTGGACAAGACACCAAGAACAAGGTTCCACCAGTGACTCTTGAAAACAGGGCACCATGGTGTGATGTGTTTTCCAACCTCAGCTCAGTCCTGTTGGTTTCCATGGTAGACCTCCAGCTAGCTAACGAGCACAAGAGAGGTGGTGGTGCTGCTGCTGCTGCTGTGCAAATGCATTAATTCCTAATTCTGGTGGGAACAGAAGGTAAGAGTCAGCTCAGTCCCTCTGAGGCTTGACAACTGCTGCAGGCAGGCTCAGGCAGGAAAGGACAGAGGCAGTTACTTGGCAGGAAAAATGAACTGATCAGAAGAAGCATTCATTTCCTTCTGCTGCTTTCACAGCTAACATTTCAGATTTTGTGCAAAGGCTCCCACAGCAGCCAGAGCATCTCCCTGTACACACACCCACACCCACACCCACACCCACACCCACACCCACACCCACACCCACACCCACACCCACACGTGTGTGTGTGCAGGGGCATGTATAGGAAACACAGCCTGAAACACCCCTTTTGTCTGTGAAAGGAAGTGTTTGAATTGGAAGATTCTTCCAAGGAGAAAAAAAAACATCAGGGACATATTTATACATAGAAGTTGCTCTCTGAACTTCATATAGGAAGGAGTCTGAGAGGCAGATTTTATAAACAGACCCCTTTGAATCTCTGAAGAGAGGATTTGAAAAGTCAAACACATCCAAGACATGCCTATAAAAGTAAAAATTACACTGCCCAGAGCCTTTTAAGCAACAGACTTATTTCAAACAACAGAATACTATAGCTCTTAGTCTTTCTTTCTCTCTATGTGTAGACATACATTGGCAAAACTAGCCCCTGAATAAAGATGCTGTTAGTTTAGAGATTTTATCCATTACAGCTGTAAGACCCATGGCTGAAACTTGTTGATCCTTTCTACTGAGCAATAAGACAGTCAAGTCAGATGCCCAGAGACAAAAAAAAATCTTCCCTTTGTTTAGCTAAAGGAATGAACTTGATGGGCCAGGAATCATTTGCCTATCGTTTAAGAAGCAATTTGGGTAACTATTCTTCTATTAGCAGACTAAGTTGAATTAGTTCACCTGAAAATTAATTAATTCAGCTGAAAGTGAAAATATTTTTATCCAGAATGCTGGAATGGACAGTTATTGTAATCTGAATTGGGTTGACACTGTGAAAGACAAAGGATGGTGGAAGAGTCTGCCCAAGAGTAAAGCAGGAAACTTCAGGACCAATGATTTTTTCCCAGTCACTTTCAGAAAGATTTCTTTTCATAGTCCCTTCAAACCAAACTGCTTTTCTCTCCTAGCACAGTGGGAATTAGAGATGTCTGCAGGCAAACAGCACTGGAGATGTTTCTCGCTGCAACTGCTGAATCAGGTCCCTTTAACTACTCAGCCTTGAAACTTTTAGTGCACATTACGTTTTTACTCTGCAAGGCACCTGGAGAATCTGTCCATGAGTGGTTTGCTGTTGTGTCCTTACAGCTTCAGCAGTTCAAAGCAGGAGTCGTGAGCCAACCAACCATGTTTGCAGCTCTTCAAACACAAAACCACTTTACTTTTTCTCCCTCACTACCAGTCTTTCAACGAAAAGCAAAATTTACTGATGCTCCAATAGCTTCATTAACTGCTGCCTCTCCTCCATAGACAGCAAGGGTTAAGGATGCATGGCCCTGGCCACTTGTCAGATTTGGCATGCTAGAGCCAACAGCTGGTGGAGGCAGTTAATTAGTCCTTTGCCCTGCTCAAAGTTCAGCCTTGATTGGCAGGGAAAAGCAGGCTGCACCAGCCTGCTTCCCTCTTTCAATTAACAAAGGCCTGTGCCATCAGATTACCTTGGCAACGTGCCATGGCATCCGTGTCATTTGGCTGCCTGAGCTTTGCCATGGCAACAGGAAAGCCAACCTTGCCAAGGCAGCATCTGGTCTATGGGTGGCAGATCACCTGCCAAACAGATTTACTAGCTGCAAAGTGCTGCCGACTGCCCCCAGAAAAGAGAGAAAGCAGGGAAATCTTGTTACAAAAAGATGATTATCCATTTTAATTTTTCTTTCCAAGCACAGGTTTAGAGAGGTCCAATTGCTGATGTGTGGGTAGGGCAGGTCTTTATTTTTTCTGGGCATGAAAACTATTAAATAAATTAGGCTTTATCTTATCCTCAGGGTCTTCTGGGCATTACAGAAGCAAAACTCTTTGTTGAGGACTAATTTCTATTATGTGGTAACCAGGCTGGTCTTGACAGAGCACTGCTGGTTTTTCATTTCATTTTATCACATCCATTTTGTTGTGTTGACACCAGAGATATCAAATAATCATGGGTCCAACTGCTCACAAACTGCATGGAAAATCAGCTCTGAATGTCAGAATCACATCAAGTTCCTCGGGCCTGTAAAACTTAAGGACGTGTTGCACTGGATTTGTAAGCAGTGTGAGACTTTTTCCAGTGGACAATCTGAACTCAGGAGAGTTTGAAGCTTCTGGATTCACAGAGGGCAGGAAAACACACAGTAGGCAGTGCAGGACTGTCCCCATCTCTACCAAACGACTCTTGGAAGGAAGCCGTGTTACAGAGGAAGGCCAGAAAACCAGTGGGCAGATCTCAGAGGTTCCTCTGTTTTGGGAGATAATTCCTTTCTGACTCTAACCCAGTCAGTCCATTAACACCAAGCTTCTGTGACAAAGACGTGCTAATTAGACTCTCAAGTGGTATTTGAATGGAAATACAATATGACTGCCACTATGCAGGGAGGAGTGAAAGAACACAGTTCTTTTCCAGTCCCTCCCAGGTCGTTGGCACACATCTGACACTTCTGTGAAGCAACAAAAGTGATTGAAGAACATAATTTCCATCTTATTTCAGCTCTTCTTAGAAACCTAAGCATCTTCTCATAAACTGAAAGTACTCACTCCAGGATGTCCCTATTTCGGTTTCTGCCTCTGTGAAATTTACACACTGGACCCTGAGATTAGCCTAGCTGGGTAGAGCATGGTGCTAATCATGCCAAGGTTGTGGCTTGTGGGTTCAAACCCCGTCTGGCCATTCACTTAAGAGTGAATGGACTTGAGGAACCTTCAGTGTCTCTTCCAGCTCCGAATATCCTGTGAAGGAAGTAGTGCAAAGGGTGGTGCTATCTGCAAACAGAGCAAGCAAAGAGTGAATTTGGTGCAGCAGAGGGAAAATTTGCTTCAGTTTGGAAAGCAAGGTTGGTCACCAATGTTTCACACACTCACCAAAGAGTGCCAAAGAGTTCTTTTGGTAGTCAGTGGTCTAGATTTTTGTCTTCCCTTAGGTCTGAGTTTCTAAGACATGAGGGATACATTTGGGAGAGCGTGCCTGCACGTCTCTCAGCACCACACAGAACTATGTGTACTGAGAGAGCAAAATCAATACCTAAATGTGGACAAAATAAATTGGCCAGCTAGGACATACTTGAAAGGCACTTGGCACAAGGATAGCCTCACAGCTCAGAATACAAATAAATTGAAAGTTCATAATTTGGTATCTTTGTCTGAAGATAATGGACAACACCACTGTGGATGTGGGTCACCCTTATTCATAGAGTGGTGAAGATACTGAGAACTGAATGCTCTCCTCAGATTCACAGAAGTTTCACCAGAGTGAAATTAATTAAATTTCAGCTTTCTAGGCCATGCTCTCTTTCAGTTCTGCATGCTGTTAATTTTACTTTCGTCCATCCATTCTGGTTCTCCTGTTCCTAATGCAAACATTATTTCAGTAGAGATCAGAGACAAACAAAATCCTGCAGCTCCTCTGTAGATGACACAAAGAAAGGGTCCATATTGACTTGCTGCTGCACCAGCTGAGGCAGATGTTAATGTTGAGATCATGTGAGAGATCAGGCCAGGGTTGGGGAGGACTAGCAAAGGGAAGCAGAGGAGTTTCAATGTCCCTGTGAGGGATCACCAGCTCCAGAACCTGAGGGTTCTGGAGCTGGTGTCCATTAAGGATAGGAAAATACAGCCCCCAAGGAGAGCTGTGACTCCTAGGGTGGATGTCTGGGGCTTTCACGAGTCTTTCTGACTGCACACTCTGGGGACATGCTGAGGGATGTGGCCTCCAGGAGGACCCCAGTCCCCAGGGAGTCTGAGACATGGCCAGCCAAAGCACTGACACTGTGGTGTCCCACTCACTGTCTCTGAGTGAATGTTCTTCCCTCAGTCAGGGACATTTTTCACCTTTAATTGAATCAGCTGCTCCCAAATACAAGTGAACTGGTTTGCACATGACTAGCTGTCCCATGAAGTGACAAGCTTGACAGAGGTTTCATCCTTCACTTCACCACACTGATGTATCCCTCAACCAGATGTCTTGAGTTTTCCCTGCTCTGCCAAAATGCAGAAGGGAAAGTGTTTTCCCAAAGAAAGACTCCTGTCATTTTATATCATATGTTGTCAAAAGTCAGGGAACAGCCACACTGATGAAAAACCTTCTGTCTCCAGCCTCTGATATGTTCATGACTCCTTTCCAGAGCCCAGATTTTTACCATGTCAGTATTTCTGTAGGCAAAAGGCATCTGAGCATATATTTCTTTCCTCTCTTCAGTACTGGTCAAAAATAAATTCAGTAAAGGAAAAATTAAGCAATAGTTTCCCTCTTGTCTTTTACCTAATGCTTGTTACATAAGTGGTGGTTGGAAAGTTACAAAAACACCTTGAGGGTGGTGAGTAGACCCACTGAGATTTTTGACCTTTGTTCAAATTGCTATTAATCCCAGAAGTTGTGGGTGCCCCATGCATGGCAGGATGCCTGGGAAAGCAAGGTGGGAAGTGCCAACACCTGAACACAACTCACTGGTCTAGGGAAGAAGACAAGAATGGTAGTGGCTAAATCAGAACCGAGTTCTTTCTGGATCACATAGATTCAGAGCCTCAGGATCAGTGGCTAATCCATAACCTGTTGTGGTCTTTAAGAGATCTCTATTCATTTCTGTAGCCCTGGGCTTGTGCCCTGAGAGTAAAGTTCTACCACATGCACGAGTTCTGTAAAGCACTAATTAATAGGTCATCATTTGAACTCTTAGTTCAATGTCAGGGTGTAAAAATTAGCAGACAGCTTTGTGTCTTCCAAATATATGTGTTGTTTTCCTGCATGATGGAGAGCTGCTTGGCTAACATGATAGTTTTACTGTGTAAAAGAGAAAGGAACTAAAACTGCATATCTATATTTTGTTTTCTTCTCTGTGTGACCTGCCTGTACCCATAAGAGTTTTGAGACAAAATGAGAGAAGGAAGCGCACAGACTTCTGGTACTGTCATCTCTGTGATCAGAAGAATTGTGTACATTGAATAAATGCTTCAGAGGAGTGGAACTGATCTGAAACTCTTTCACCTCATATATACTGCTGGGCCACCCTGAGAAATCTTAATTAATCCTTCTGGCTTAATTGCTAAGCTCTCTGGGCCATGGAGACATGGACAAAAGCAGCATGCTAAATGGCCTTCAGGATGTCAGGAAATCTAGGAAGCTGAAACCAAGTATTCATTATCACAGAAGCATTTTTATTGGAGGCTTGAATGTTATAAGGAAAGGCTTTATAAGAAAGGCTTTACTGGGATGCAGGAATTGTTTCATTATTTATGGGTTTGAAGAGTCACCACACTGGAGTCAGCAGGAAGTCACAAGGGAAATTTTTCACTTAGCATAAAAAGTGTTTTCATATGTGGAACTGAACCTTTTGCACAGACTGCGAGACTATTTTACTTCAGATGATGATACTGCCTCTTATATGTTTGAAGGCATTTTGATGATCAAGCCATGTCTCCATGCTGAAAACTGACTCAGCAACCCAATGTGTTGTCTCATGTTAAGATTTCAGATTAAGTAATTCTCTTTTATAATGCAAATTTTTTTTGCAAGAGGATATCCTGGAGACCATCCCCACTGCTCTCAAAGTTTAATCCAGAAGTAGGTCAAATCCAGATGGTGAGTCAGGAAATGCTAATGTATTTTAATTATTAGGCTATTTTTAGAAAGTTCATCATGTTATATAGCCAGGAAGTGAAGTGGAGCAGAAAGTAAAATCCGAGCTAGATGATTCTCTCTTTTTGAGATAGGAAGATGAGTTATGCTTCATTGACGCTATTAATGAAAAATAAATTGTGACAGTTCTAGGTCTAAAAGCTGAGCTTCAACACAGAGCATCCACCCCAGGAAGCAGCACTTCTTGTTTACTTATGTCATGTTTTCTCAATCCTAACTAACAGAAGTTTGCAGTCGGTCCTTCAGTTATTGGTTCTATGTTCCCTCCTCCCATTATTAGGACACTGAAAACAGTTATTTTAACCTTTGGGAAGTTCTTGGGAATATTTTCTTTGTGATTGAGACTGTATGAGTAGAAAAACTTGAATTTTTCAGGGCATTTACTCATTTCTGGTAAGAGGTAAAATGATGTAAATAAGCATCAGGTACCCTTACCAGAGATTTCTCTTGTGTATTACAAGCTCTAAACAGAATTATCCTGAGGCTGAGATTAGGCAGCAATTACTTTAGTGATTGGTGCTGAGTTATTTTACACAAAAACATGTACATGTATTTGAAAGTCTGGAGCAACAGACCTAGATTTACTGGATATCAACTGCAACTCCTGGTCATGGTTCATTTCTATCTAGTGTATGTGGATCTGGTTCTAGGCTGTGGTATGTATTTCTTGAGTGTGATCTTGAGCAAATCATCTGCATTCTCTGCCCACCATGTGTAGCATAAAGAAAACAATACCCTGTACCTCATAACTCTCTTTTAATGTTTATATGTAGCATCTGGCTATAGAATTCTGCTCCTGTTTAATACTCCTCAGTGCTACTATAAAAGAATACTTATTTTCTGAAAATAAAATAAAATAGTAAAATATAAGGATTCACTGGTCTTTCCTCAGCATGCTACTTGTGAATCCAAACAAAGTACATTACTGATTTTTCCACATAAATGGAAACCTCCATTCAAATTAAATCTTCATGCAGGTATCAAGTAAGGAGAACAACATAAACCAAGTATAATGCAAACAGTAGAACAGACTGCAATGAATAATCCAGCCATCCCAGGTTTCCTGTCTTCTGCTTTCATCCTGTCCCTGGAATAATTACAGACCTTCTCTTTGGCTAAAAAAATTCTCGTCTTGCAGTTGCAAGCATATCATGTTGGATTTCAGTTTTATTTTTAGTCAAGTGGATTTGCTGTCTCTTGCCAGTTTATTGTGTTGTCTTAGCAGGGACATTTGAACAGAACAGTGTTTTGCTGGAGCTCCAGTGGGATCTTGCATATAAAATCAAAGTTCTCTTGCTTGCTTCATGTTCTCATTCATTCGGTGTCTCAGAGCCTGCCAGCTCTGTGGGCAAGTAGCCAGTTTTGCATTTACTACAGGGTTTTGTGTTGGCTGTCAGTCACAAAGAGTGGTGATAAATGGATTCAGCAGCACCTATTAGGATTAACTGAAGGCTTAAATTCATTTTGAACCCTCTTACTGCCAAAATTAATTATACCAAAATTAATTATGCTATGTTATCCACCGAAGAACAGGCCAAGGTGAGGGAAATACCTACATGAAGATGTTTACTGCAGCCTGGAGCTGAAGTAACCAGTGGAATCCATAGAACAGAGCTCATCATGCTTACTGGGCTCATAAAGCTTTTTGTACTGCTTTCAGCTGTTCTTCAAGTTTTGTTCTCAAAGACCTTGCTCTACACACTGGCTGCAGTGATTCAGGTCTATCAGAACAACACCTGTACGATGAACTGCAAAACAGCTTGGGCAGTAGGATTACCCTTGTATTTTAGCAAAATCATCAGCTCAGCTGGAATCCCAGCTACTGTATGGTACATATTTCATGGTATGACATTTGGAAGAAATATGTGAATAGAAAATCCAGTTACTTGATTGCTTTGCAAACCAATGAGGTTCTGTCCAACTGACCTCTTGTTAACAGTAATTTAGTCATAATTTGGCCTTGTGTTGAGGAGAAGCTGCTGAAAAACAGTGTAATACCAGATGGAATCCCTGAAACTCTCTACTGTCAATGCAGCAGGCACAGCAGAACCCACCAGAGGCACAGAGGTGGTGAATTAAATTTTGCCACGTCCATACAATGTCATAGCTTGCACTTAAGAGCACCACCATTGGATTAGAGCTCCCTTTTGAAGTTAGGCATTGGTGTGAGTTATATTGAAGAATATAATCTGTTCTGGCAGAATGTGTTCTGGCTGCACAACCGGAAGCAAGTTCAACACTGATAAAATGACAGCAAAATCACAATGTCTCTGTGTATGACTGCCTACATTTTGTGTCCTCTTCTGTAGTCTGATAGGGTGTGAAGCCCATCTATAACATAAAGGCAATCAAATTTCCTTGATCAGAAAGCCTCTAACTGAAGGGAGGAATATTGTTTAAAAGATGGGGGAAAGAAGGGAAGAAATGCAAAAAAAATAAAAAAGCTATTTTATAGAAATATTGATTAAAAAGTAGTGAAATATCACTCTTTCCTGCTGCTCCACAGCCTAATCCAGGCAAGGAATTTGTGTATTTTGACTATTTCAGGGAAGGGCCTGACTGATTTATCCTTTCCACAGGTTCATCTATAGTGCCTACTGCAACCAAAAAATCAGCTCTTAAAAACTCCACTCAGTAGTTTGCATTCAGGGCTACCTTACTGCAGTTATTTCAGATGCCCTGCTCATTCTGGTTCAAGTTACAAACCATTCTGTATTTCTGTTACTACTGTCTGCCTGCCCTTAACTTGCAGAGAAAAATCTTGTCTCTCCTGCAGAAAAACGTGGTTATTGGTAGATATTTAGACTTGCCTTTTGAAAATCAAATGATACTGCTTTGCCAGCTGGTGGTGTATTTCTTGGAATGTTGCTGAAGAGCATGTTTTCACTGAGTAATTTTTTGTTGTTGTTGTTATAAAGGTAGATTTAGAAATACCCATAGAATGAAAGCTAGGTTGATTTGGTTTTCTTCCTTCTTTCAAGTAACCATGTGTTTTACTGACAGAGAAAACATTCCACATGGGAAAAATACTGGTAAACTAGCTTCAGGCCAGGAGCTTGAAACATGTATCAGAAACATTAAAATCAAAACTATATTAACTATGGGTTTCCTCTCTCTTCATCAAGGAGACATATGTGCCTTTGGAGTTATTCAGTCCAATTATGATTTGAACCTTTATAGGGAGTGTAGCAGGAACTAAATTCTTGGTTTATGGCACCTCCTTACCAGAATTCTCCAGAGTAATTCATGAATCACTTCATAATGCTCAGAATCTTGGAAGACAATCTTATAATCAGTAGACCTACACAGGACATTAATAGCATAAGACTCTTTCATATTCTTTGTCTTGCCTTCTTCTCAGTCTTTTTCATTACACTCATTTTTTCATGAGTGACCATTTTTTCATGTCCTTCTGAAAGTGTTCATATTCATCTATTTGTGCTGAACCTGGAAGCAGAATACTGCTCTGGGTGCACCATTAGGTCTGACTCACAAGCACATTTTTAAGTTTTTGTGTCACTGGAGTTCTTCTATCTGTCTGCAACTTTTCTGAAGTTCATTTTCAGATTTCAGATACTAGATACTCGAATGTCTTGACAAGGAGGTTTGAATGTGAAATTGTACAGTACTTTGGTAGCTTGGGTAATTTTATTCCAGATGAGAAGGTCAAGATGGCAGCTTCTGAAAAAAAAAGCAGGAATTAGTCACCTGCTACACCAAAGATTCCAGGGAAGATGACCACCCAAAACTGTGCAACATGGGGTACAGGAGTGGATGACGTGGCTCAAAAGAAGACACTAAATACCTATAGGGCTGGGATTCCTGGGTGATATTTCTTGCTGCAAAGAGTGCAGTTCTTCAGAGTGTCATTGCTGCAAAACCCCATTATTTAAACAAGGCTACAGGGTCAATTCATAACATCCTGGAATCTGACCCAGTTCAGAACAAAGAAACACTCTGTAAGATTAGCAGGATCTAATTGAACCTCTTGGCTGTGAAGCAAAGTAATTAATGTTGTAACAAACAATTGTGCCTGATGTTCAGTTAACAAAATAAACATGATAAAATATGTCTGCAACATTTTGAATCAAAACCTCATAGAGTTACCATGTGCTCTTACATCTTCCTCCGTGCAAGTAGTGCATAGTTAGCAAAGTATTATCCGTGTGTTTTACACCACTGTCTAATTGCACAGAAGGCAGTTAAGAAGATCAAAGAGCTCTATTAACAACAGATAACCACAGAACAAATATGATTAAAGTAATTACAGAAGGAAGTAATCTGCTAATTCTTAATGATTCCGAGGACTCAGAGAGGAGCTCTCAAAGTGATTTTCTTCACTGGAAATCAGGGTGTTACTGCAATGGACTGATATGATATTTTGGGTTTCAAAGTGTGAGCCATTTTCCTATATGCGTCTTCTCTTACACCTTCCCTTGAACGTCATACTCAGTTGTGACATGATTCAGAAGTGGAAACATCCTCACCACAGCAGTTACCAATCTTTCTTTTCTTCCCCTCCCTTCTCCCATCTTTTGATGCATGGCAAAATTTTCCAGACATCTTTGATTTCTAACCAGGACTTACCTTTACCTTCTAGATAGCCCCTGGAAACAAATGTATGCAATTTTCCTCACACTTCCTTTCCCCTCACATCCTTTCTATCTTATCAAGCAGGACTAGAGATGATTTTTCACTCCTTCCACTCTTGCCCCTCTCACTCTACCCTAAAATCTCCTCCTTTTCTTATCTCTCCTTTTTACTTCAGACATCCTACCAGCTTTGACACTAACAAGTCTTTCCTTTTTGTTCTTCTTCAGTAGACAATTGAGCAATTAATTTAGAATTAAAGGGAGATACATACAGGTTTATCTATACTGTGAGGGGGTTTGGAAGTCCTGAGAATAGAACCTTTTAAATATGCGTATTCTGTGTTTCCCCTCTTTTCTCCCTTTCCCTTTTTTGCTCTTTCCCATCCTTTTGGCACCAAAATGTGCTTGGCCTTGGTGTCTTCAAGCACTGAAATGCAAGCACCTCTACAAATCATTGTTTGACATTACATAGCTTCTAATAGTGTCTGAAGCTTCACTGTATCTCTTTGCTGTTGACATTAAGGATCACAACCAGAACCAATGGAAAAGCTCATTGAACCTTCCATGGTCTGAAACCAACACATTTTGTTCAGCTTTAATCAACACACTTATTCAAAACTCATGTTGTACCTTCAGACACACAGAAATTTCTGTGTACACACAGAAACTATATTTTCTCTAAATTTATTTAATCCTTTTTCTCCAACCTCTTTTGCTTTTTATTTTCTCCTCTTCAGATGCTGCTTTAAAAGTTAATTTCCTAGTATCTTGAATCACTAAAGTATTTCTTCTCCAGGCCTGAGATCTTGTGTTTGCTACAAGCAACAACTAGTGCTATCCCAGTGTGAACACTGCCTTTGTCAAGGCTAGTGTCAGAAAGCTAAAAAAAAACCAGGCCAGATTCCTGCATTTGAATTAGCACTTCAGTAAATCACCTGTTTTTTCCAGAATTTTTTACATGCCCAGCAAATCCAGCTCCTCAGAAAAAAACATGGCCAATTATGATTCCCATTCCCAGAAGCCAAAAGTAAGGAATCTGGCCTTGGTTCTGTTGAAAAGACAGTATGAAATCAGGAAAATTCATGTCATGCTCAAGCATGTCCATCTAAATAAGAGCATAAATAGATAAGGAAGGAGTAACTGGTTCAGTGTGAATTACCATCCTCCCATGACATATTGCTGAATGCTCTGCATCTAGTAATGATGCTCATGTTAATGAAAAATACCCTGGATCTTTGTTAAGGAAAACTTAAAATGTCATTTTTGCTTTCAATTTAGTTAGATTTTCCTTTACTGCTGATTGACTCATTTTTTTGTTTTTGTTTGTGGGAGGTTTTTTTTGTTGGTTTTTTTGAGGTTTTTCTGTTTTGTTTTGTTTTGTTTTTTTTGTAAGATCCCCTGGGGGTAACTCAGTGTCTTTTGGAAATCAAATACTTAAATTTGATAAAGATAACAGTGTTCTGTATCTGTTCTTATTTTCTGAGATGTCCAGCTTTATTACATTATCTGATCTTTGCAGTTGCAGCTTTCTCCCTCTCCTTGTAACACATATATCACATTGTCTTCTCCACTTAAAGGTGACTAGCAAGATAAAATATGCACTTCTCATAGTCACAAACAAAACATATTCCAGAGACAACACTATCTCCTGATTTTCACCCCAGTTGACCAGTAACTAGACACTTCTTGCTGCCTCTTAGATAAATTATTCCCAGTCACAGCACCTGCTTGAAGATCCAGAACTGCAGGAGTAAAGTTCTAAAGGGTAAGGACAATTGCCAGGATCATCCCTAATTGAACAGCTGATGTGTAATTTTGTCATATTCACCCTGTGCCCTCAGGGCATATTCTCCCACAGAGCAGGGCGCTCTGGGAGAAAGTTTCTCATTAGAGAGAACTTCATCAGGAAGTTTTGCTTTATGTAGGCTGTGCTGTGCAGGACGAGGTGTTTTACAGTAGTAGGGAATGTTCTTTATTGAGAGCTAATGAACTTGTACAGACAAAATTGTCTGTGCAACTGGGTGAGGAAAGCCTGCCTATTGCTCATCTAGGGTATATTTACCAGTCTATTTCAGTCTCTGAACCAGGCCATTAACTTGATTGTGCCTCAGAGTACCTGAAGTCAAAGCCTTTGTCCTCCAAAGCCCAAATGGAAAGAGGGAAGTTGGTTTGGTTACCTATAAGCTGTTGGTGTAAGCAGGGTGAACGATTTTCCTCCATCCATATGGATTTTGCAAAGTTTAGTGAAAGTCTCTGTAGATTCTAAGAAAGATGGCAGGAAGAAGCTCAGCCATCTGGTAGGAGGTAAGACCGCACCTGTCTGACCAATTTTCTTAGAGAGGATTGTCCTCCATGTGATGTGTGGAACATGGATGGTTCCTGTTACCAGAGGATATTAGGATTACTGTGCTTACAGAAGCATAGAGTTCCTGAGGTGGGAAGAGATTCATTAAGATCACTGATCCACTTAGATGAAATCCCTGCAGGGCTGCCTCATATTTACTTTCATTTTCTGTTTGATAGTCAAATTAGTACTACTGTCCCTTGACTAAATCTAAGGGCACTAAACAGAGAATTATACTTTTGCCAGATCAGGTTCTTAAAATCTGTTTGCAGTGTCCCAGGGAGTTTGTGGGGTTTTTTAGGAAAGGGAATGAACTTGCCTGGGAGGGAGAAAGAGGCTAGCAGAGGGAAAATGGGAACTCTTGTCTATACATTTCACTCCTATTTTCTAATAAAGCAAACACGTAAGTTTTAGGAATGGAATTACTACAGATATTTTCTCACTGCTCCCTACTTCAGCTTTCTACTGGCATTCCAGGATGATTTTAAGGCAGTTGGTTAATTAAGTTTAGAAAAGACAGATTGCTACATCTGTGCTTGTTAGTCTGTGGCTTTGTTCCCTACTTTTTCTCTACAAAGGTGAGTATTGTTGACTTAGTTTATAATTTTAAATTTTAATTTATTGGTTTTTTTTTCAGAATGCATGTTCTCACATACATTCCCCATGCCATATAGCTTGAGTAGGAAAATGGTGCACTCCATTTCCATTCCTTCATGTGTTCTGCTTTGGCTGTAAAGTGTGGGTGGTGAGAGACAGGAGATGTTTTAACTGGGATTTTTAATATTTATTTTTTATAAGAGGTTTTATTCTTGCTTAATTTGAGCTAAGTGGAAGCTAATAGATCAACCAAGCCTTAAGGTCCCATTGCCAAATAAAATATAGAAAGCTTGAAGTTAATAGCTATATTTGTAGAACTTGCTGCTACTAAAAGAAATAGTGTATCCTTTCAGCTAATTCTCTAACCTTTGTTTTAGGCATGTGAATAAGATTCCTCATTTTCAAACAATATTTAGCCTTCAACAAATTTCCTCCATACCAGTGGGACCTGATAGGTGCTTAGCATGTAGAATGAACAGGTGATTTATTCAGGTGCTTGAAACCATAATCCTGCAAAGATTTATTATCTGAAAATCAAGTTTAAGACTTCATTGTGCATTCTGAAGTCTAGTTTCTAAGTTCCTGTTTTCAGTGTGTTGGTTATGATTAACCAATAGGTTTAACTTACCTTTACTGCCAGTTTCCAACATTTAATGCATATAACATAGCCCCTAATAAATAACTGCAGTTTTATTAGCTGAATAGTTAGAAGGACATGACTGATAAGTAAGTCACATAAGTCAGTACCAAAAATGACCAACTTTGGAGGCTAAACATAGCAAAGCCTTAAATCTCTGCACCTTCTATAGATTTATTTATAAATCAATACACAAGTCACAGCTGGGAAGTTAGATTCAAGAGTAATTAACTTTAGATCAAACTGTCTTGATACACTGTAAAACAGGCAGAATTTTGTGAACATAATTAACTTGCATATTGTTTTGTATTCTCTACCACAGCATGGACTAGTTGTTTTGAAGACAGATTTCTTCATGCAAAAAGTCATCACTTATATTAGAGTGGTGAAGTAACACAACAATTGAGGGTAGCTGCATAATGAACACAGAAAGGTAACCATATCTCTGAATAGTTTTATGGCCACATTATCTATTTTTTTACTTGGCATTTGTCCTTCACTTTCATATGTGTTTTTCTGAATGCCACTAACTAAGCAGAAACTCTTGGTACTGAGATGATCTTTTCTGTGGTTGTTCTTTTCCTAGTTGTTGATCTCTTTCCTTCACAACCCCCACTTTAAAAACTGAACATTTATCTGAGTGCACATATATATATATATATTTATAATGTATATTTTTTTAAAAAAATTCACATATAAAGGGGGAAATGGAAGTTTTTTACATGCCAGAATCCAGCTGCCTTAGTGGGAAAGTGAAACAGGTTAAACCAAATTAAACTTAGTCTGATTATTATCTTTAAAAAGTAAGAAAATATTCTTGTCAGCTAGTGGAGAAGTACTGAGATAAAGCAAGCACAAAGCTAATTTTCTAGGTATTGTCAGTACCCAGAATTTCAAAAGTAGTAAATAAGTAGATGAATATCTCAAGGTGAACCCATTTTTGAGTTTCCTATCATCACACACAAAAGCTTGGGCAAAAGAAAATATGTTAAAAGTTATGCCTACAATTTACATTCTGGAATTATTTTTTCCTGCAGTTATAAAATCATATTACCAGAGCTGGAGATGAAGTCTTAATTTGACTTTCTACTTCAATTTTGAAGTTGTACTGCAAAATTTACTTTGAGCTTTTTGTGCTTAGCGGCTCTTCATGACAACTAAAGTGCTTCCTCCTAGTTGTATAATCCTGTTTTCTTAAAGAAAAACCTCAACCAAAGAATAACAATAATAACAAAAACCAGAAACAAAATCCTACACCCCCAAATTCCAACACAAGTCAACAATCAAGACTTTAAAGAGTAATGTTTTCTAGAGTAAAGGTCTTAACTTGCTTGGTAAGGAAATGCACAAAGGGAAGTTGTGTGCTTGCAGTACTCGCAAGAACAAGCCAAGCTTCTGTGAGTATCCCTCAGCTCCTTCTGGAATTCATGGAAAATATGCTAAACTTGTATTCTCTGTGATTTACTATTACTATTTCCTTCATGCAGTTCATGAAGCATTCTCACACATAAAAAGGCCTTGCACTGACGCTGTAAGAGGAGTCAGCATGGAGCCCATCTCAAAATAACAAAACATTAATGACTGAGTGAATCCATGCAGGAGAACCTCCCTCACTGCTCTTTCCCCTAAGAGATGTCTGATACATTTTCTGTCTGCTCCAGAGCTGAAAGGGAAAAGCAGTTTAGGGTCTGTATGAGTTGTAAATGGAACTCATTCAGCTGGTGTAGAAACTCCAAGGTAGGGGCCAACAAGTGCAGCAGGCAGAGAAATTAATTACCTTGACTTTCTATTTCTACCAAATTCTGTGTAATTGTCTCTCTACCTATGAAAATTATTTAAACTGGAACTCAAGGCAGAACAGATACTTTTCCAATAATCATATAGTTTCCTTCTAAAGAGCAGAGGTTTTGTTCTGAGGAAATTTAACAACTTTGGCCATCTCCCCAAAGGTGAACATTTATCATTACCTATCATTGTTACCAGGACTTGATGTTGTTTAGTGAGGTCTGTCATAATGCACTTGTGGATCTGGGACAGGCATCCTGGATGGTAAATTCGTAGTTTAGTTCATTATTCATGAATTTTTGTTCTTTGAGTGAACAATGAAGTAGGTGGAAGGGCTGCAGCAGTGTTGTGGAGGCTCTGTTTGCTGTGTGCACTTACTTGAGCTTCCTGAGATATTTACCACATTAAGAGCTAACAGGCTCTCTGAATAAATGCCAATGAACAGTGGGAATTTCTGAGAGGAGTGACAAACTTGAGAGAGCATGACCCTTGAGCTCGGGTGATGCATGCTGGAAATTTTAAATAGTCAGGGTTATTTTTCAGTAATGTTCCATTTTCCAGAGAAGTAAAGTCCTTTAAAAAGATTCACAAACTTTGTCTCATAAAGGACTTTCTCCCTTCACAGTACTTGGATATAAGCACTTAAATCTTCAGGAAGGCAATAAGTACATTTTATATTTTGAAAAAATAATGTTGAATGTTTTTGGAAAGATAACATTAAATGTTCTAAATCAAATCTGGAGACCTGCTAATGCTGAAGACAAGAGAGCAAGAGAACAAGACTGGTAATTTCCCAGTGTTAAAGTTAATTGCAGTGGAAGAAACATCCCTTGGTCAATAAGGTTGCAAGATAAGAATGGGGCGATGGAATTACACGATAGACAGAGGAGAAAATATAAGAAATGTTTTGGTATTCAGTCCAGAATGCACAGTCAGAACATGTCCTCCCCATGAATTTACAGAGCTTCTGAATAAAGTGTCCTGTTGCATCAGAACATGCTGAAGATTGTCTGCTGGAACATGTTAGTGATTGCATGGATGGAAGTGGATCATGGGACTGAGTTCACATCCTGCTAATGAAGGATTGACAACACTGGACCAAAAAATAAATATATTCACCACATGTTTTTCCATGACAAAATGTAATATAACTTTGTGACAATTATTATCCAAGACTTACCCACAGCATGGGAAATGGTGATCTGCAGACACATGAAGCATAATGAACATTAGCCTTCTGGAAAACTATTCCTTATTTTTTTGTTAAGTTCATTGATATTACAGAATAGTAATCTTCCAGCTTCCTGTGACAAATCTTAGCCCACTGCAGAAGACTGAAATGTCTTCTGAAGACCACTTTTCAAAAGCTTCAAATGCTATTCAGCATTTTTATTGCTAAGGGAAGACAAATATAAATTGGGGCATTGAGAAACAAAAGCATTCTGGTCCAATGAATGCTTTTAAATAAAAACTCCTGAAAGGTGAATGGACAGTGGTTTTGTTGATGGTAGGAAGTTATGGATTATCATCCCAATTCCATTTTTCTGTTGCTACAATACTTGGTAGAAATTTTTGTCAGAAAGGAAGCAACAGAGGCTAATGCTTAATATAAATTGATGACCTTGTCTTCCCCTGATGACAGCATCTGCCTCTGACAACTAAATGGAGAATATTAGAACTCCTCATCTTTGTATTAAATGAGGCAGGAAAAAGAGTGTAAGTGGGCTGTAATCTCATGGTAACAGTTATTGTAGAGTTTCTGGCATCAGATTTACTCAGATGGAGTTTAATTATTTTACCATTGAAGGCTCAAGATTGCTATAGCTGAGCAATGGATAATGATGTTAAATCTAATCTTTGTTTAAACAGTCTCTAGGAACAATATAAGACACAAATAATGGTTAAAAAAGAGAAATACACTTTAAAAAATGTAGACTAGGAGAAAAATTGTGGCTGTCCCAGGAAATCTACATGCTGGTTTGGCTGTCTTCATATTCCACATGAACAACATACATCCAAGAAATTTCAGTTTCTTCCACAAGACACACTCCATTTTCAGACTTGTTTTCACTTGTGTATTATTTAAAGAAATATTAAAATTATAATTCAAATTAGTCTTTTTTTTTTTCTGTTTATATGCTCACATATATGTAGATGAACGGTGCAAATAATAGTCTTCATTTCTCCAACTGCATTAACAATTCTTTTTGATACTGCCAAACACTTTTCACTGTCAAAAAAGATATAATATTAATTTCTCAAAACTTTGTTTATTTGTTTTTATGGCAAATTTTGTTCATTTAGTTCACCATTCAAATAATATTTTGATATTTTCTATATTTTCTAAATTATTGAGGCTAAACAATTAACTCCCCATTTTCTTTGCAAAGCGGCAGGTCAGTCCCAAAAGCTGCCTAGAAATGGATGTATATAAATCATATCTTTTACCCAAATGATGCTTATTTCTTTACCCAGACTACACAAGTTAACCACACAACGAGCATGTCATCCAAAATAAAACACGCCAGAATTTGCTGCTAATTTTTGTTGCTTTCCAACTGTGTTTTGCAGCACCGACTCACTGAAAATAGTTTGCTAGAGTTAGTAATAGGATGTGAGATTCAGCCTGGGTGAAACAATGAGTTTCCGTTTTCCTTGTCTTCTCTCCACTGGCCGCTCTTGTTCTGGGGTATCCCGGGAATGTTGCTGTGGGACATTTTTAGCCTTTTGCCAGCTGAATGATAATTGTTTCCTATCTCTGACTTTTGAGTTCCATGCATCCCTCCCATGCCCTGGATTGAAGCTCTGAGCTTCCTGTGAGGTCTCTGCAGCAGCCCCAAGGGCCTCTTCTGCTACCATATGTATGTAATCACAAACGGAAAACTTTCCTGCTTCTTAAAACACAGGGCTGCCATGTGAGATAACTATCTACAGATAGCAGCCCCACACTGAAAAGCCTTCAGATCCACCCCTCTGCTGACTTTTTTTAATTGTCCTTTCATGCCTTATTTTTTTAATTTTTTTTTTTTTTTGGTCACATGCATTGGCATTAAAATAACGAATGAGAAACAGTAATTGATTAATTATTTATACTGGGGCATGGCTCCACCTTAAGAACTTAGCAGCATGCCAGACCTTCTCCACACTAAGAGACACACAGCAATGTGTTACCAAAATCAATTTAACTGCCCAGCTGCAAGCCAGGAGAAGCCACTTAAACTGGTTGGCAGAATCTAAATCATTAAGTCTATCTTATTCATACTCACCTGAATTTGTATGAATGTATTTGCAGTGCAAGGACCTCGGAGCTCTCAGAGCTCTGAACCATAAGCACTGGAATTCTGGGACCAACTCAACAGCAGATGGTTATTTTAAGAGCCTTCTGGAGCCCTGCATCCAAATGCAAGGGTGTTTATGTGGCTCATGAAGCAGAAGAAGCATGAAGTTGCAGATACACTGTGGTTAGTAGGCTGATGCTGGAAAATGGACAGAAAAAAAATAAAATTAAACTTACACTAATTCAAGCTAACAAAATAAAATAAAATAGAATAAAATAGAATAAAATAAAATAAAATATAAAATAAAATAATACACTGAAACAAAATCTGTGATGGTTCATTTGCTTCAAGGAAAGTTGAAACTCACTGCACTGGGGACTGCAGCCCCAGAGGAGCATCTCTTCAGCTGGGGTGGGACCCCCACTGGGTACCTCTGTCTGCAAGCTATGCCAAAATAAACACAATTTTTTGTGTGAAACAGATGAAATTTTCTTTTCATACATTAGTTAAAATCACCTCTCACAAATTAACTGAGAGGAAGAAATTAATTAAAGTCTGACCAAACAAATGCCAATTTTTAACTTATAAAAGGACCTGGGTTTTATTCTAAAATTTCTTCTCTTATTTAACTGGTATCTCAAGATAATAGTTACAACAACCATAATTGCAATAATTCTCTTTCCCAAAATTTTTGCCATTTAATGACGCAACAGTAATTTGCTTCCAACTTTTGGATACGGGTCAATGTAATGCAGCCAGCCTAAGTAAAGCTATGGCCTATTCATTCTAATAAACCCAGAATACTTCAAATGTATAATCTACATATTATATAAACTAGTGCTAAGAATGTTACATCAACCATCCCCCAATCTAGTAACATTTCAGGATTTCCTCTTGGAAAAAAGGAATGTAGTTGAGAGGACAACATTGTTCCTAGAAAAAGGAGATCACAGCATTAATTAATCCCTGAGCCAGCACAGGTTGCCTTTGTGAGAGTCCTCTGACTTGGCTTGAGCCAGATTTCAAATTGCCTCAGCTCCCACTTCTTCCTTATTCAAGTTCTTGTAACCTAGAGTTAGGGGATCAGGGGCTGGTGGTGTTTGGTTTTGTTTGTTTACTTCCCTACAAAATTAGTGACTCCCAATTAAGAACTTACCTAAGGTTTGCATTTTAAAGCATGCTCAACACTCCCACTGAGATGCTTCCTAAGGAAAAACTCTTGCTCAAAGTGGGCAAAATAATGATTTCCCCATCAACTGCAGTACAATTTTTGTTGCAAATGTAACCTTAAGTATATTTACACTTTCATGCTTTTCCTTATACAATTTTATGAAGCATTTAGTACTTTTTTTTCATTGTTTAAAGCATTAGACATAGAGTTTTTTTTTTTGATGGTTTAACTTCCCTCCTCCTGCCTAGCCCAGGGGAAAACCAATTTTTTTTACTTTGCATATATTTTTCCTCTTCTTTATATTTTCATCAACATTTCCCTTTAACAACTTTGAAAACACAGGCTCTTTTTGAAGTTATTTCCATCAGTATAATGGGGTGATGAAATGATTAACTAGCACTGATAACTAACAAATTTCATGTGTACAGATATTTCTTCCACTGGTAACAGTCACTTGATGGAATTATGCAGTGAAAGCAAAAGAGATCCAAGGGCAAATTTTGTTTTTTAATAGTTTGATTTATTTACAAACCAGATGGCAAGTTTTATTTTAACTGGATAGTTGTTTGGCGTGCAGATAGAATCGTCTTATTTTCTCTGGGAGGCTTTTCTTTATGTACATGTTACTTTCAGCTTTGTGACAAGAGCTTTGACTTTCCAAAAGTTTCAATTTCTCTGTAAGTTGGAAACTGAAAGGAAAAGACCAATTTTTTTGTCAAGCCACACAGAGAATTCAGTGTCCTCAATAATATACCAAATGTGGGGACTTAATTATTTTTCTCTGAGTTTGGAATAGTGACATAAAGTTATTAATAGTGCTAGTATTAGTACTGCTAATTCAAAATATTATGAACAACAGCTATCTTTTGTTAAAGAGATGTTTCCAGTTAAAGAGAACATTATTTAATAAGAAATGCCAATATTTGAAAATGGATTTATATATATATCTATGTAATTTGATTCAGCCTTCTGAATGAGAAGTCACTGAAGGAACATATTCCCACTTGAAGAGCATTAACTCCAGGCTTGTTGTCACTAAAGTAATCTTTCCTTATCTTCTATTTAGCAGAAGGAATTCCTCTCCCAGTTGGAACTGCCAGCTTTTTCTTAGAAATCCTCCTTGCAGAGGAGACTCTGAAAGCCTAAATTCCACGGAGTGTTTTGTCTTGCTAATGGCTTCAGAGCACAATTGGATGCCCAACTGTGCATCTTTGTTCTTGGGCTGGTTTGGAACTGATTTGTCCACAGGGGGAAAGCAGACAGCAACAATTGTGTCAAGGGAATCCTCCCTCAGAGCATGTGGGGGACATGAGCACCCCTGCTCTAGCAGACCGTGTGCTCTCTGCAAAAGGCAACAGCTAAAGAAGGAGGTTGACAATGGGATGAAAGGTTTTCTCTGAAGTCATTAAACTGTGAGGAAATGGTGAGGGTCATGAATTGTTACATAAAAGGAATTAATGAGCATGAGGTGGGAGGTAAAGGTATTAATGGGAATCTGACACCTAAATTATAAAGCAGTCAAACTCCCAGACCAGCAAAGAGTCTGCATTTTCACAGCAGATTTATATTTTGATGATCAGATACTTGTATTTCAGTGTTTTCAAGTATTTCATATTGGCTTTAACCATACAGCTGTTAAAACTGTGAAGACATAAACCAATTTATTCACACTATGCAGCGTTCACATATTGGTCTGTAAATGTCTGTTCCTATTGATTTCCTCAGGAAAAGAAAGGTCAGAGGAGCACCCTGAACCAGAAAGGCCCTTGTACTCAGATTAGGGGTACAAAGCAGAAATTTGAGTGAGTCCAGTGATACAGCAGTGCGGGAAGAAAAGGAGCACAAGTAAATAGGGGTGATACTATAGACTTCAAATGCAGAACTAGAAAATAATGTGTATCAATGGCATCCACTACACCTCAGGTCAGCCAAGAAACTTATAGTTTATCTTCATGGGGATGTGAAGACACAGGGAACAAGCTGACTTCACAGCTGCTGGGAACCCCTGTTCTGCTACAAATCCTTGTCCTGATAATAAACCTCAATACTGGCAGAAAGCTCTTGAAAATGTGTGATGTACCAGGTACTGGTAGTGTAGAAGAGAGAACCTTCCCTTTATGGAATATTTGGGGTCAGCAGCAGGGAGAAGTCTGAGCTAGCAGGGCTGTTGTGTTCTCCTTGCTCCCTAGCACTAGAGCAGCATCTCTCAGGTACAGATAGAAGGTGTAAGCAGCACTCAGTTTTCCTTCCTTTTTCCTGTCCACCACTTAAAATTTGATCTTCAAACTCATGGCCTGCTTGAAGTATTTTTTAAACTCCCTTGATACCTTCCTAACCTTCCTAACCAGCAGCAAAATACCCAAAGCAAAATACCCAGGAGATGTATATGTATATACACACATACACACACACACATATGCATACATACATATACATAGGCCTACATATATATATATATATACACACATATACACATACACACACACACACATACATATATATATATATATATATATATATATATATATATATATAAAAATTCTCCCAGAATTGCCCACAGCTTGATAGAACCAGCTGGGATACATCACGGGCATTGGTGATTTTACCAGGACTTGCTAATTTGTTCCTGTCAGGTATTGGTGCTGGAAAGGGCTCATTTGCACAGAGGACTCCCCTTAGCTGCAGGCTCACAAAGCTATTGAGTACAGAGCATATTTATTGTTGTGACTTGAAATAAGATTAGTGGGAAAGGAGAGTTTTTTAAAATTTCTTCCAGGTGGCATAAAGCCTGGGCTTTTTTTTTTTTTCCTCTTTGCTAATTTAAGAGAAATTTGTGGTTCAGGAATTAAAGACCTAATTAAGCTGCATGTCAAAACCAACAAAATACTAACACAAGTGATCCCTTCTGACAAAAAAGCCTTTCAGATTGGGCTTTAACCTTGTTTAAGCATCAAATAACAGGTCTTCTGAGAAACAGCTTGTCTTAAAAGCAGTCCAGCAGTGACAACTCTAGCCCTTGAAGATCATCAGCCTGCTTCTCCCAACACAATTAATACCAGCTATACCATGTATAGCTAATAAAAATTATGGCAAGGAACTTTGAACCATTCTCATTGGTAGGTGAGCCGTATCACACAATATTCATAATTTAAATATATTGAAATAAAATTAAAATATACTTAAAATATAACATGTGAAATCCAAATAATGTCTGTGGTAACTTGAAGCATAGCAAATAATGTCTGTGGTAACTTGAAGCATAGCAAAGGACAACAAAGAAATTTTGTGCAGTATGTTTTAAGAAACCTTGGAAATGGGGAGACGAAAATATTTTCCTGTCTTAGGTCTCTGGAGGAAATTTCATGTTGGCCATCTTCCTAAAATACCTGGCAAACCACGAGGTAGGCAATAAGAACAGCCACGTGCTATGATGGAGACAGGTTGGTCAGAATGCTTGTGATGAAGCACTGAAAATGTAATATTGTCCCAGAATACTGCAGAACATCTTGCAAAACAATAACTATTCTGGAAGCACAGAAAAAATTTTCACTTGTAAGTGAAAATGAATAGAGGAAAAAGTGAATAAATAATGTATGTTTGGCCTTGGGAATGTGATCCATCAAAGTTATATGTGGCAGCACTGTGAACAAGGGAATGGAGGAAGTGTGGTCTAGAGAACTTTCCCCAGGGTGTGTCTGGAGCTATGGCACAGCTTTAGGTAAATGCTGTGGAGAGCACAGGGTGTGGGATCTCAATCCACCACTGCACAAAATTCAAGTGGAGGATCTCAGGGTTATGGTGGGCAAGTGGTGCAATACTCAGCCTCAAGCTTGTGCACTACAGCAACTCACTTATTTCATTTGAACAGGGCTTTAGACACTGTTCTTCAGAATATATAAAATATTTCTTCCTCTGTGTGGAATAAGTAAAATTTTTAATTGGTATTTATCTCTCACATTTTGACTCACAATGAGCTGCAAAGGTACTAGTATCATAAACCCAATACTATGGATTTCATAGTTTTTGACATTTCTTGAAGACATTTTATTTAAATTAATATGACAGATCCATAAAATTGACTGTTTCTCTAATATATTTTTTTAATATCTGTTCATAAGAACAGATATTATAAGAATATTTGTACTTAATTTTTCTAATCTACAAGTATATATAGTAAAACTCTGTTTTTTGTCTCTTTAATGACAGATGTCAAGAACTGGATTGCCCAGTTTCATCAGCACAGTTAACATTTATTACTTACATTCCTAAAGGAGTGTTATGACCTAAAAATCAAGATTTTGTTCTACATTTAACCAAAACACTGGACCAAATCTTGTATTTTTTGTGCTCAGAAACTTCTAGTTTACTTACTGTGAGGAAAAGCAGGGTACAAAAATATATGAGATGGATAAAAACAATAAATTGAAGCAAATATTCCAAAAAGCATTAAACAATGAAATTTTAAAAATAAAGTATGTTGCTAGAAACTCACTGTGATGGAATACAGGTTTTTGATCAATAAAATTTCATATGCAAAAGCAGGAAGTTTATTTAAGAATGTCCTCACACATAGGATTTGCATGACAGAGATGTTAACTGACAATTAATGGTACTGAAATATGATTGAGTGATAGGAAGGCTGAATAGAGACTCAAAATTATTACAAATTGGAATTACAAATACTTCTAGAATACAGGATCAAAAAATTGAATAAATCTGGATATGAATCCAAAGTCACAGCAAAACAGTAATTGGTTTACTATCACATTCTAGAGCTAATTTATTATGTGCTTGTGGCTGAAGGACATGACAGCAATTATTATAAATAATCAAATAGCCTTAATTGTGACTTGTGCAGTAGGCTATTAAAGTATTCTATCAAAATAAGGCTTATAGGAACATTGTCTTCACACCTCAGTCAATTGGTAGTTCTAGAAGACAAAATAGGATGGTTTTGATTTGGCCTTTAGTAATATACAAAAGTAGTTTCAAACATAAGTTACTACATATCATGAGAACAGCAGATAAAATAATTTAAGATATTTTAAAGAACGATGATACTAAAATTAGGGAGAAGTATTCATCTGTTTTACTGCATATAAATTAGGGTCAACTGTATCCTCTGAAACACAGAGCAGTGTAAGAACTCACCTTCATCTGAGTCCCTAAGTGCAACAAGAAAGCTTTCCCTAGGCAGCAAGATACCCAGCATTCAGCTTAACAACATGCTGAGTTTTCTTCACAGGGCTTACTAAGTAGGATTTGTACTCTCCTTACAACCTTGAAGCACAAAAGGGAGAAAGGAGAGTTGTGGTTACTTTTATATTCAATTTTATTCACAGAAGAATGAATTTTTCTCAGTATTGGATTTTTGTTCTTTTTTTTTTACATTTAATTCCACTGATTCTCCTCAGATGTTAGGGAATCACCGTCATTTTCTTCTGCTGCCTTTTTTTTTATCCCTTAAATATTTCGCTTCTTATTCATCAAGAAGTGATGACTGTGCAAAACCTGTACATTTTTTTTCTTTTATTTATCAGCTTCACACCCTTTGACAATGACCTTCTGCATGGGTTTTTTTTAATCAGTCAGTAGCAGAAAATTTGAAAACTCTAGTTCCCAGGGAAAAAGAAAAACAGCTGGTATAGAACACCTACTTTTTCCTTCAGAAAAGGAGCGTCTATATTTTTAATTCCAGGATATTCAGAACTAGTATATAACAGAGTCAAAGCAAGGTCAAACTTTGATATGATGAACTAATTTTTTCAGTGTTAGACTTCAGATTGTGCTCCAGTTTCTACTCTGTCTCCCACACATCTTATCTTAGTCTAATTTATTTTTTTCCTTTCTTCACTATGAAATTGCTAACTTGATTTCAGTAGGATTCCTGGTGACTTCCTTGTAGAGGTGAATGTTGAAATTATCTTCTTCCATTTTCTCCATCTGTCTCCCTTTTTAAAAAGTGTCTTTGGTTTTCACTGCTCCCAAGAATGGAGGACTGGGAAGGGCTGGATGGAGTGCTGACCTGAGGGTACCCCACAATGCATGCACATGTTTATTATTATGACATTAGTTCCATGATCTAAAAATCATTTAGCTGCCATAATTAGTTTCTTAGATAAAGTGAAGCAGTTGTCTATTCTTTTGTGATATTGAAAAATTAATTTTCTAAGAAATGCAAATATCTTGAAATAAATTAATAAAGGAGTCCTTTCCTTTGCTGGAAATTCTTGATTTGGTGCCAAGTTTCTGTCTTCTGATACTGTTCCTCATACTCATACTTTCTTGCAGATCTTCCACTGACATCCTAGAAACTCAGGAGCTCTTTCACAAAATTCTGTAGAGTAAGGCTTACATGTGGCAGTGTAATTTAAAGTGTGCTTATTTCACTACTTTGGCTACTGTTCGAGCAGTCCTGTCAACGTGCACTGGAAGTGCTTAGTCAAATTTTCTACTGGCTTAGTAAAACTTAGGTTCACTCAGGGCCCAATGCTGATGGGAAATTTATTCTCTCTTAAGATAAACTTGATTTTTACCAAGGTGACAACTATGGCCATTCTTGAGACATGGTATTAGGAACAGGGTTGATTAAGAATCTAGAGTTTTTTCCTCTTAGGTCCCTGAGGTTTTGTCTTAGTGACTCCAAAAATACATGAATATATGTATTTATGTGGGCATGTTTATATATATATACAAATATCTGTGGAATTATATATACTATACACATATACATTTTATATATGTATAATATGCATATGCATATTTGTGGAACTCTGTATATACTACATACAGTTTATATTTATGAAAACATAATTTATTAAATTAATAAATAATAATCTTACTAATAATCTAGTAAGTGCCTAAGTTTTGACTGGGGAGAAAGTGTTAGAGATTCAGACCCATGAATCAGGACATAATACTGCTGCATTCTGTTATGCTGAAGAAACATTTTTGTGATCTCAGACAAGACAATGATGGGCACTCAGTCAGGTGATCCTGCAAAATTGTATAACCTCTGTATTTTATGACTATGGATCTTAATCATCTATCCTAGCTAGGCTTTTACAAACAATAGGAAAAATGAGTTTGGAGTAGGAATCTCATCAAACAATGGTTTCCACTACCAAGAGGAATTTCATTACTAGGGGTCCAAAAGTTTAGGCTGAGATATCAGTCTGTGGGCAACAAGAATATGATGATCTGGGAAGAAACAAGCCATAATCTCTTGTGAACTTGAACTTCCCCAGCTGGATCTCAGCCCCAGCCAATCTGGCAATTATTTATAGGTGAACATACATGCCTCTATACTACACACTTTTCATTTAAAAATCTGCTTATTGATCTCAACATCACAGTGTTTGGCACAAGAATTAATCAAGTGTCAATGGGGTGATAGCTGAAAATATGAGAAATTCACATTTAAAACCAAGTCTGTGTAAACTCCCTCAAATATAATGCAAAAATATTACTGTAAAACTATTTATTCTGTAATGTTTTCCATCACAATACAACTGAAGTGCATATTGTGCTTCTGAAGTAAAAAACTTCCTACAAGTGTAATTAAAATGAGTTAAGTTGGAATATAGTGTCATTGGGTTTGACCATTTTGTCTTTCTTGTGGAAATTCTACAATCCTGGATTCTAGCTGAAAAAGTAGGGAAGGGAGAAAACCTCCATCTGTGGCATTATTCTTCACCTTTCTCTGACACCCCAGGAATGAGAAAAGGATGAGCTGTCTTCTACTGCCTCATATTTTGGAAATCAATACAAAAGTCATGCTGTTTCCTCTACAGAGTGATCCAACTCACAGCAGTGTGGGAAGAAGGTAGTAGGGAGAGAAACCTGAGGCAGACATTCCTGTGGTCAAGCTGTTCTGGAGGTCTCACGTGAAGAGACAGAGGAGAGGAGAACACTGTCAATGCTGGTAAGCATTTAAGATGGAGGGATGAAACATCAGAAGTGCTTTCTTCACAAAGTAACCCAGCCTGACTAGTGAAAAGACACTTGTGAAACAAAATGTGACTTAAAAATGTATATTCTGGGGTGCTTTGTGGTAAAAACAAGCATTCAAATAGACCCCAGTAAAACTGTGTTCAGTCTATTCTTCAATTCTTATTTGATTATTTTTTTAAATTTTAAAATTTTAAATTTGAAGCTGACAGAAGTCAATTGTATTTTGGTTAAGATAACAGAAATGTTCACTTTTATTTGTACACATAGAGTTACCTTATCTGACAAGAAAATAAGTACTAAAATCCCCCCCCTTACATGAGATATGTCAACCTATTGCAGGTAGTAGTTACTGGATCGATGAGTTATGTAATATCATCAACAGTGATGGAATAAATGTGCTGTGAATAAACCCCTGAGCAGAATATACCAGTGGGGCTGATGTTGCCTGTGTTTAACAGAGGTTGCTGTGGAGCTCTTGAACGTGTCCCCTTCTCTGAAGGCTTGTTTCATGTCCTTCAAATCAAACAAATCCTGGACTAACTTCATAGAAGCTGGCCTTAAGGTTGCTGGTCTTCATTCACAGCACACTAAGCCTCCTCTGGGAACAGGCAGAAATTTCCAATAGCAACACAGTTCACTTATTATCAAACACTAAGAGTAGGACTTTGATGTTCAGCTTTTTTAAAAGCTCTCAGAAGTATTTTTCCTCATTATCACCCCGGCTGAGTGAGCTTTCTACTCCCCTTTCAGAGAAATGTTCAAGCACATGAGGACTCTATCTTTCCAATTCTATTAATTAAAAGATGACAGATTATTTCTGTGACTATTTTTTATTTACAGTACTTCATTGATTAGGATTCTTGACAAACAAGTTCAAGAGGGAGTGAAAAAAAAGCAAGGTAATTTTGGCAGTTTTACTGCACACTTTTGCACCTTTTGGATATCTGCACATCTATATTTCAGCACAGTAGCAGGAAATAATGTGCTTCTTGCAAGTGGCTGCTATTATTAATTTTTATTCGCCTCTCAGTGCAGGGAGTCTCCTTTGGGAAAAGCTAGAAATTTCAAACAGCAATGAGGGCCCACTTACTCTCAACCACAATCTAATCAGCTGGAGGTGAGAACAGCCAGTTTCTCACTGAGAAAGAACATTTTTCAGATTAACTCATACATGATTTCATTTGGGGAAATGGAGAGTTGAGATGATACAACAGTTTCTTTGTTTCACAACTTTTATGACACTTTATCTCAAATGCTCCACCATCAGTCTTGGACCAGAAACAGTTTCTAAAAGAAGTAGCAAGAATCCTGTATGAAGGACAAACTGATCTCAGGCTACACTAGAACAATGTTTCTTAAGCAGCAAACAAGTTTTCATGAGCCAAGAAAAAATGGAATTGTGCACTTTATGAGATGTGATAGTTTAGGGACTGAAATGGTTGAAATTGTTCACAGGCTAAAATTGTTGAGAACTAAATGAAAGAGGAAATTCTACTTTTTTTTAAAATTTTTTTCATTGTAATGATTTCTGTCTCTAGACTCCACATATTCAATTACACATTCATCACATTCATGTTGTCTTCCATGGACAGAGCCTATTTGTTACCGCTGAAGATCAATAGATCACGCGGACACAGGTTGAGGTATGGTGCAGAAAGTCCTTAGAAAACCATGTCAGCAAGCTCAGAAGTATTAACATGTTGCATATGCAAAAAAGTGTGGTTTGGGAAGGACTGCCACAATGGAGGGCTCCAGGTCTGTGTAGGAAGGGTCTACAACCTTCATCAACTCATGATGGGTAACCAGGTAGGAAAAAAAGATGGGTCTAACACTCAAGTGTTCTTGAACAAAGCCCTCTCATACATTTCAGTGGTTCATGACAAGACCTTAATCTAAAATGATTCTACATAATGTATCAGGACCAGTTTGCAGAGAGCAAGTGGTGGCTCAGTGGGTGGAGTGCAGGCCCAGAGGTTAAAGGGATAGGGCTTGTCACTGTTGAAATACCTGCTGACTGCCACACTTGGCACCAAAGGAAATCAGGATAACAGAGGAATGTCCCCCTGTCCCTATGTGCAAGCTGTATTATGGATGTACTCTAACACCAGCAAGCTACCCTCCCTTCTTGTGCCTCATCTGCAGACCAAGATAAGGATATTTTAAATCTTTCTCAAATGCTGGGAAAACTAATGAGTTACACACACACAACAAAACCCTGTAAAGGATCAGTATATTTACTGTTTGTGTTTACTTGTTTTCTGAGGTCTTTCAGTGAGGACAGGAGGAAGGGAAATATTGTAGAAAGCACAGTAAGACATTTAGAACTGACCTTGTCAAAAGACATTATTCTGAATGGTTTTGTATCCCCGTAGTGATATACTGTTTGGAAGTGTGATATTTCCCAAAGGTAATTCGGTGATCTTCATCTTTCACCTGCTCTAGTCAAATCTCTCTTAGATGTCCAATTTAAAGCCCCTTCTCACTTCCTTTTCTAGAAGAGTTTTGTTGCTCTCCCAGGGATGAAGCTTAATGGTATTTTCCGCCATTCCAAATGTTCTGAAGAAGAAAACATTTTTGTTGCCTTAGGAATTGACCTCTCTGTCTTGCTTCAGTACTGGGAACAGAATATTTGCGCAGCCCTCAAATTAACACACATCTCTTGTTATACGAGTTGTAAGTCCCTGCTAAGAAGAGACATCTTTGTGTTGGGCAGAGAGGGGTGCCTAATACTGTGATCTGCATTGGGGAAGCAGCAGCAGATGTGTTTCTTCCATTAAGATGCACTAAGATGCTCACTAAGGTCAGATGCTGTTTCCTCAGGACTCACAAGTGGCCTTTTCTGGAGATATCAAAGCAAGATTTTCTATGAGTTCACAGAGATGATGAAGAATCTGTCCCTAGTTAATTTAAAAGTCTCTTCCCAGATGACAGAGCACTGTTCTGTAATTGTGACCTTCACACTTTTTGGTGTGCTTTGAAACCCAGCATCTATAATCCCAAAGGATCTCAAAGTGCTCTGCAGTCATGGGCAGAAGAGTTTAGTTGCCTTTGAAGAACTGCACTGATGCAGTCTGTAGACTAAAGGCCCATTTATTCTTTGATCTCCAGCTGCTAGAAAACTTTGCTTACTTTGATAAGTGATCATAGACTTGTCTGATGGGCTTCATAGAGATATAGTTTAAAATGGCAACAAAGTGCATTGGCAATTAAAGTGCATTGATCTCTTTTGGACTCAGGTGCTGTTGCCTTAATTGAATGCTTTTGCTTCATTTTTAATGGACACATTTGGTATATTTGAAATTATGAAGTTCCAGGTCTATCCTAACACTGAAGTAGCACTTCAAGGCAAAATGGAATTCAAAAAAAAGCATGGAAAAATGGTGTTTGTGGTTGAGTCTTTTTTTCAGGCAATTTGGAAACAAAGTTACAAATTTCCATGTGAATCATAACTTTTATTTTGCCTTTACAATTTTAGTTTGTTTTGTTAAGATTTTTACTGTTTTGACTATTTATGTTTACTTTTGGAATGGCTCAAGTGAGAAAAAAGTTTTGAAAAGCAAAATAAAAAAAAACCAAAACAACTCACCAAAAGAACCCCTTGTGGGAAATAAAGTTAAAAAAATAGTAAAAAGAGAAACAAACATTTCCTCCTCCCATTCTCAGCTGTTGGTACTTAAAATTAACACAATTTGGCTACTGCCATACAGCATTTTGAATTTGTTTTCTTCTTTTGAAATATTTGCTTTTTTGTTTTTTTTATTATGAAGGAGCCATAGATATTTCATAGAATCATAGAATGGTTTGGATGAGAAGGTACCTTTAAAGACACTTTAAATGTCCAGTTCTGCTGCCCTGGTTAGGTACATCTTTATTAGACCAGATTGCTCAAAGACACATCCAACCTAACCTTGAATGCTGCCCATGACCAGGCATCCACAACTTCTCTGGGCAACATGTGCCAGTGTTTCACCACTGTCACTGAAAAAATTTCTTCTTTATGTACAAACTAAATTTACCCTCTTGTATTTAAACCATTGCCCCCTTGTCCTGTCACAACAGGTCCTATTAAAAAAAAGCTCTCTCCATCTTTCTCATAAGCCTCTTTAAAGTACTGAAAGGCTGTAGTGGGGTCTTCCTGGAGCCTTCTCCTCTCCAGGCTCAAAAACCCCAACTCTCTCAGCCTTTCCTCATAGGTGAGATGTTGCAGCTTTCTTAAAATTTCCATGACTCTCTTCAGGGCGTGCTCTAGCATATTCATGTCTTTCTTGTACTGTGGACCCCAGCATTGGACATATTACTCCTGATGGGGTCTCACCAGAGCAACATAAAAGGGGAGAACCACCTCTTATGGCCTGTTGGCACCACTTATTTAGATACAGACCTGGATACAGCTGGCTTTCTGGAAGGCAAGCATACACACTGCTGATCTACATCCCATTTTTCATTCACCAGTACTCCCAGGACTTTCTCCTCAGGGCTGTTCTCACTCATTCACTAGTCTGTACTGGTAATATTGGAGATTGTCCTAATTAAGGTGCAGAACCTTGCATTTTGCCTTGGTGGACTTCACTGTGGTTCACACAGTCCCACCCCTCCAGCCCCACAAAGTGCCTCTGGAAGGCTTTCCTTCTCTCAGGCAAATCCAGCACTTATCTTCATGTTACACACAAACTAAGGGTGCACCGGATCTCATTATCTATACAGTTAATGAAGATATTAAATACTATTTCTGCCAGTACAGATCCCCAGGGATTAACAAGTCAATCTCTTGTTACTGGTCTCCATTTGGACATCGAGCCTTTAGCTCTTTGAACATGACCATCCTTATCCTTCAAATTTTTCATCCATCAGATCCTTATCTGTCCAACTGAGAGGCAAGATTGTAGTAGAGGACTTTATCAAAGGCCTAAATGAAGTCCAGGTGATGACAGTAGATGACAGTAGGACTTTTCCCTTGTCTGCTGATGCAGTCATTCCACCATAGAAAACCTGTAGATCATTGTTTCAATGTCTTCTATTTTTACTGTGCTGTTCATGGTCAATGTCTTTTACAAGCAGCATTCAGTGAGTCATTACAACAAGCCTGCTTTTGAGAAAGTGTTATTTTACATGCTTCATAGAAAGAAAACAGGCCAAAAGACCCAACCAAGGCCTTTTATTGTCAGAATTTGGTCATCTGCAAAATTAATTGTCTCCTTCTCTGTATTTCTTATTCATCTCCCATTCTGACAGACTTGTACCTGGTCTGCAACATGAACCTGCAAATTTTTCATTAGTTCCAAAGCTGATCTTTTTTCATTATCACCTGAGTGTAATTGCTGGAGCCAGACCACTTTCCCTCTTATTTATTTCCCACGCATTTGCACTCTTATTCATTTCATACATCCCATGAGACATGAGTTTAGTTTATCAGGATTAGTGCCTTTGCCCTTGTTTTCACAGTGCTGAAAACCAAAGGCCTCACCCAGGTCTCAGGGCCAGCCTGCTTTTGGTTTCTTGATCACACATTGTACACTCTGCAGTGACTGCCTTGGATAGCAGCTGAATAACATGGCAAGACTCCAGTGTACAGAAGTGCAGCAGACTGTTCTGATCTGCTGTTTGATAATGAGCTGTGTGGTCATTTTGCAGTAGTACAGATTGATGTAAATACTTCTAGAAGGAGCTATATCTTATTTGGTAAGAGAATTACAGGAGATAGCTGAATTTGGGCTCAATGCCCAGCACTGTTCTCAGAGTAAACATTTTACTATTCTCTGTTTCCAGTCCACAACCAAAATAGGACAGTGTTGTCTAAAATTAACTAAAGAGGCTCTTTCATCTCAAGAACATTTAGGTTTGGTATTTCAAGTAAATGTTTTTTAAAAAATAATTTTGTTTTACTGCAGCATTTTCTTGGAATATGGGCTGGATGCCCTTGGCCAGATCCACATGAGATCTTCATAAGTGAGGAAATGAACTTTATCTCTATTTGTTGTCCTTTTGGGTTTTTTCCCTTTTAATTTTAAAATACATTGACTCAAGAATTACATTTCAAGCTATGTGGCACATCTTTTTGAGGGTTTGTCTGTCTATTAATAGGTAGGATCAAACATCTTGCCACATCAAGCCTTGTTGTGGGGACAGAATTGGATAGATATAAAGCAAAAAGACAAAAATTTCACCATCAGTTAATTTCAGGTTCTAATGTGTGGTTTTCAAAATCTCTTTCCAAATGACAACAAATTCTGTTTCCTTAGAAAATCACAGTTTCTTGCCATAAGGACTTTAGAAAGACAGTCCCTGTAAACTCATCTATACTTGCTATTCAAAATTCTTTTACTTGAGAATGAAAAAACTGCAAAGCTTATTTAAAATACTTGATGACCTGACTCTTGTACCATTGAAAGCAGTAGTAAGTACTGTCTCAATTCCTATGGAAGAAGGATCAGGTTCCTAGATAGCTACACAAATATTTACCAGGCTGGGAGGAGTCTGGTAACACCCTCCAAAATAAAGGTTTCAATATAGTCTTCATTTATAACTTCCTGTCCTTGCATGTTAATAACTTCCTCATGCTTTAGTCTTTCTGGCAATTCTCCATGTTTGGTTTCTGCCTGGAGGTGATGTGTATTTGGAATAAACTTATACCACACTTTTGACTAGGCAAGCAGCCAAAATGGATGAGATTTGTTGCCCGGTCTAGAGGTAACTGTCTTTGAGGCCTAGCACCTTCTCCTGAATGGGGAAAAAAAAAATTAGAGTTGCCAAAGCTATTCAGTGATTTCAAGATCACTTATGAGCCAGTGTTTGACTTTTGGAAGTGATTTACTGTAATCACATCATATTATTGTTGCTGGTTTATGTCTGAAGAAAGCTGTCCATTTAAAGTCTCAGTTAAGTCTCCTTAGGGCTCAAGAATTGAATGGGTAATTTATTCTTAATTTCCTCATTTTTTCATGTGGGTGGAGCAAGAAAAGGAGAAGAAGGTACAGATGGCTTCTACCATACCTTCTCTCCTTTACTTTAATAAAATAAAAATGCAGTTAAGGGAGTTAACCAAAGATAAACTCTTCTTTTAGATATTAAAACAACACAAATCAACTAACTAAAATCTTTTGAGTACTTTGAAAAGCTAAGAGGTTTCTGCACAATCCTGAAAGATTCTGAGCTTCTTCAACAGAAATAAATTAAGACAATGGTGTTTGTCTCATCTTGTTCATAACCCATACTGCTATGAAAGCTCTGATACACAGCCTGAAAGGTGAAGATAGAATATGTTATTTCTCCTTTCCCTCTTCCTTTTTTTCACACAGTAGGTAGGAATTCTGTCTTCAAAAAACTGCTGCCCTGTGGGGATTTTTTGACATTTCAGAAGCACACTATCATATCTCTGTATACAATAACAATGATGAACTGGAATGCATGGTATTTCCTTGCTTCTGTTAAGGAACCAAGGCAGGATATTGAATCAGACAACTTGATTCTGAAAACCTCTCCCTTTGCTTCCTCCATATGGTCTGATGTGCAGTGTCCAGAAAAGTGCTTGATATACAGACTGTGGTAGGAGAGTATGGAAAGACTGGCTATTTTGCTGTTTCATCCCAGTTTCTAACCAATCAAGTCGATAAAAGGAAAACAGAACAACCTTTTTCAGGAAAAATCATGTTTGCAGTTTGTAGCTATGCCATATAACCCTGGGTGACAGGAAAGCCTTGTGCCTACTGGGAAGTAGACAGGACTGCCCAGATGTGAGTTCTTTTCAAAACGGCAGGATATCAGTCAGCCCTAATCCAAAAGATGTGTGATCCTGATATCTGAATTCTATGTTGAAACAAACATAGCCTGCCACTGAATATGGCTTCCTACCATGGAATCATTACTGTACCAACAGAATTATGCAACTTCTGGTTGCTTCAGCAGATGTCAACATGTATCAAACTCCTCTGGCATATCCTGAATTTATTTTCTCAGTTCAGCAACAGAGAGGATTTGAACCCATAATGGATGCCCCCCATTATGATTCTTAATCTGGCAAAATTATTCTGGTGAGGTTGTGTGAGATAGGGAATGGTATATTATTAACCCAGTCTCTCTTCCCGGAGAGTTGGTGTTGGACAAACGTAACAAAAAGAAGCTGGCCTGGGATGGCCACTCAGCTATTGCATGAGGGTAACAGTAAACAGCTCCACGGTCAGATGAGGACCAGTGACAAGTGGTGGCCCTCAGGGTTCTCTTTAGGGACCAGTGCTGTTTAATATCTTCATCAATGGCACAGACACTGGGACTGAGGGCACATCAGCAAATTTGCAGATGACACCAGGCTGAGTGGTGCAGTTGACACACCTGAGGGATGGAATGTCATCTACAAACACCTGGAAGAGGTCGAGGAGTGGGACCAGATTCAACAGGTGTTCATGTTCTGGATCCTCAAAAGCTTTACAGACCAGATAGAACAGAACTCTGGGTACCCTGAGTAATCTGTTGATACATCATAACTAACACTGTCTTTAGTAGAAGGTTGAGCTACAGACCTGGTGAACTCCATTCTGGATGGATGAAGTCTGTGAGCCTATAAAAGCATATTTCCTCTCCCATTAGTTGTCTTGTTTTGACCATATATAATAGTATATAAATATATTTATAACACTGTATATAAACAGAGAAGAATGTGTTCCTTAGTGTTTGCTTGAACTATTTCTGGTAGTGCAGTGTCAAGTTCTCAGCTGGGGCCTCAAACAAATAATTTTCAGCAGTTGATTTCTTGAAGCACAGGGCTGTACTGTCACAATCACACTGCTACACAGAAGGAGTATGTGAGGTGAGATTGGCCCCCACTGAAAAGGTCAAGAAATACATCTGTAGGGTTTCAGTATCCTGACCTATGAAGAAAATCTAAAAGATGAAGGAAACCTTGCAATACTCTCACTGGTGGAATCTTCTTGCTAATATATATTGCAAATTCCTCTGAGCTAATGCCTGTCTGAGTCAAAGCATCTGTCTCTGTAAGTCTACATGTGAGTCTCAAATGCTTCCACTTTTACCTAAGCCCTCTAAAATTGCCTTCACCTCTTGTGGTTTATTGTTGAGGTTAGTTGAAAATTAGCTTGAATGTAAGGCATATGATACCCTTAAAAGTGCCTACTTCTCTTTTCTGACCATATAAATAGAAGTAAAAAAATTAGATTAGATTAGATTAGATGTCTCCAATGTCGATATCTATATTGGGTAAAATTGATATCTTTAGTCAAATTAGGGCACTTTGAGGGGAGTGGAGAAACAGATAAGTCATATCAACACAGATAGTATTTTATCATACAATATTTTATGGAGAATAAAATAATCTAACTGTTTTACAATTTAGTTGTTATGAGAACTGTTTACAATACTTGGGATTTTTGAGTGGGGTGGGGTTCTTGGCTTTATTTTCAGCCGTCAGGTCTTGTTAAATCTTTTTGTGCTGGACAAAGGACATAATTATTAAAGTTTCATTCCTTAAGTCAGTATTAATGGCCTGTAATCAAGTCACCCCTCAATGTTTTCTGTGATTAAACTAAACAAATTGAGTTGCTGAGTATTTCTGCAAAGTATGTTTATAATCTTTTAATCACTTTAGTGATTCTTCTCTGAACCTTCTCCAGTTTAGCAACCTGGAGCCAGAACATTGTGTATGATCGTACGATCTTCAGTTTTAATTGTTTAGTTTTTGTTTTTTTCTTACTATCTTACTTTTTCTTTTCCATCACAAAAGCCACATCCAGCTCTTGGACCTGTTCCCACCAAATGCTGATATCAATCTGTGTTTGAAGTGTAGCTCTTCTTATGCCTGGGTGGAAGTGTTAACATGAGCTCAGTGTTTGGCTGCCTGCCTGGGCTGACATGAACTTTCCCCTGCAATCGCCACATCAGGACTTCCACTTGCAGTGTCAGGGCGGGAAGTGGAATAGTCTGAATGGAGGAAGATGAAGAAGAGGCAGCTACAGCCATGTGTCTGTCACAGCAGCTGTTCAGTTTGTCTGTCACACCAGTAAAATAGAGAGGATTAGTGATGAGAGTGCTGCCTGCAGTATTCCTCCTGTATGGAAAACCCAACCTCTATAGAGTTGTATTAATACTATCAAAGATTTAAAGTTGAAAAAAATATTGGAGCACCCACACTTTTGTCTTTACAGTGACAGCCTCTTATTTTTCATCCTTTTATCCTTGTTATTATCCTACCAATTCGTAAGTGGCAGCACTTACCCAGGAAAATAACCAAATCCAGTTCTTACTTGTGTCTAAGTTAGTAGCACAGTCCCTGTAGGTTTCCTCCACATTCAATGGAAAAGACTGAACTCCCTCAATAGGGTGACATCCCAAAGGAAAAATCTGAATTACTCTCAACAGAGATCCAGCATGAAAAGCTCCAAATTTGGCCTTTTCAGATAATCACTACAAAAAGACAAATTCATCTTGGACCTTTTTCTTGATGTCAAGACATGAGAAGTTTTTCCCTTGGGATCCTTGCCTGATGGTTATTCATTCATTTTGTTCCCTTTCTAAGTGTCCTGTCTTTGATTTGGATCTGCAAATTTGTTACATCTTTCTCTATTAGATCATAGAATCCTTTATAATCAACATTTTATTATTGTGAAAAGTGCAGATTTTCCACAGGCTGGAGAGGTGCAGATTGAAGGAGAAAGCAGCCCTCTCTTATCAAGTCATGATTTGTCAAGTACAGTATCATGTAGGTGATAGAGAACTCTGCCCCCACTGCCACTCAGTGTCTTGAAATCATCTAATCTACTGTTAGAGTGCAGCAGGCATCCACTGCAAGACTTCTCAGCATTATCCAGGGAACTGGAGAGGCCTCAGCCTGTGACCCAGCCTGCTGAAAATAAGAGCACATGGTCACAGTGGCTTATTCTAGCATTTCTGCAATTGTGAAGATTTTGCTTTCAGGCTACATGAATCAATATTTAAAATCATTCTTGGCCTCCCTTTGAGGTCTCTCACTGCCAATCATGTTGCCCCTAAATGTTTATTTTGGAGAAGTATTGGGGAAGAAATGTATTATCTTGGGGAAGATCTAATGGATCCTTTATTCCTGTTAATAAACAAGAAGACTTGCATCAAGGTGGCTTGCAGCTCACTGCAGTAATTGCAGTGGCAGACAGAGCCAGGCTGAGTGAGGATGTCTCTCAAGATCTACCCTGACCATTCTCTTAAATCAACTCTATGAAGTTTGCTCAGGGTCTCAAGAAAATATGATGTAACAAACAGATCACTGCTTCTTAAATTTAACAGCAATTCTTGAGCTTTTGGCCCAGCCCCTCTCAGTGTTCCATTAAATTGTCTCTGGTGTTACTGCTATCCCTAGTTTTTTCTTGATCCTTCAGTGCCACCCTATGATGCTTGAAATGCCTGATGCTCTATCTGTGAGTCCCCACGAGCAGTGAAAATTGACAGCAGTGTCTCACAAGCTGTAATCTCCAGCAGCTCAGGGAACAGTGCAGTAAAGTCTGAGCAGACACTTTGTGCATTTCCTTAGGAGCTGCTGCCTGAGTGCACAGCCATTAACATCACTCTGGCACTCAGCAGCTGCTGCTTTGAGCAGCCCCTGAATGAAAGGGTCAGCTGCACATGGTCGAGTCAGCTGAGTCACTGATCCTTTTTCTACCATCACACTGAAATGTAGCTCTGATGCACATCCTCCAACCAAGTGAAGAGTCCACCCTGGACAGATGCTGGGTGGCTCAGCCACATAAACTTTTGGAAGGAGCACAAAGATGGTCCTGTGAATCCAGATATCTGAAAAGTGCTAAAATATCTGGACTGGACTAGAGGTGTGCTTGTGTATCTGACAACATGTCACTGCTCTGAAGACAAGAAAAATTCCGATGCAATTAGAAAAGAATACAGAAAAGCAACTTTTCAACATCCTGGGGGGCTGAGTTCTGGTCCATCTTCCGAGAACCAGACGTGACATTTCATCCTTTCCAGTAAAACAGGGACTGAGAGTTGAAGATTGCAATGGAAGAACAGAGTGTGCTATCACCCAGAGGCAGTATTTTACTCTAAAGCCTATTTTATATCTTCAACAGTCTGTAATGTGCATCTCTGAAAATGACCTGGGCCTACCTTCTGGCTCAAGAAGCACTGGATGTGTTATGGGACACACATAGCTGGCTATTCCTATCACATGAAAGCATATTAATTCATATCACTGCAGGTTGCATTTTTTTCTAACAAAGGAAATAAATCAGACCTATTAATAGAGAATATTCATATAGGCCAAGCTTTTGATCTGTTTGCCACTCTCTGTTCATTTACACACAATTGTCTTAGCAGAACTCAACCCTCAAAAAATAAATAAAGATGGGCATTTAAAGGTGTGCTTTATAAACTGCTCATCCAAAATGGAAACCCTGTCTCACTGTGCCTCAGAGTTGCTTCTAGGAAGTACCCATGTAATTGTGAATATGTGAACAGTTGGAAAGTGATGGTGGTTGGAAGAATCTATAAATGATTGAAGAATCTATGCACGATTTATATTTATGTATGAAGAGAGCAATAAAATCAGAAGAAAAGCAATTTTTGTTCAGGTTGACTAACTTTCAAATTGTTCCAGTGCCTGTTCAACTACTAACACCTATTGCATATTTAGACAAACAGGGCTAAAAACTCCTAAGAATTAATTATTTTTTCGCTCTACAGGCAGAAGAATCCCCAGTTTGTGTGTCTGACTATGCTCTATCAGCTAAGACCTCAAATAAATCCAAAGGATGGGTTTTGTTACCCAAGGCTCCTTATCTAATAAAACATGATATTTCTATTTTTTTCCCCCAAGCATCTTAACATAGATATGTACAGAATCTTATGGTCCTGTAGGAATGGGCTTTATATAACACTACACAAGGACTATTTAAACATCATTAAAGTATGGATTCTGTGACAGCCCTGTGGTAGAAAGGCTTAGACAAAGGATGTAAAGTCTAGTCTGTGGATGGAAAAAAAGAAAGAAACAAACACAGAGTTGTACCTTCCTACACCTTCTACTGTAACATTCTATGAATGCCATCATCTTCTCATGCAAGTTTTTACCTTCCAAACTTTTCCCTCTGTTTCTCCTGACAACTGGAAGTCATGCATATACATGGCTTAAACAAAACTCTTGTACCTTGTGTTTGAATGGAGGAGGAAGGAGCACAGCACCACTGATGGTCTGTTCCCACAGATGTGAGATGCTTCAGTGTGTTTTTTCTGAGCTGAGAGAGAGATGCCATCATGAATTTAAGTGATTCTTGTTTCTTATTCCTGGGACCTCCTGGAGGCAGCTCCAAATTAACTGCCTTATCCAAGGATAATCCAGCCAAACATTATTACTATACACTACCAAAATCACTCCCCCATCACTCCCCCATCCTGACCATTACCAAGATTTTTGAGGATGTCCTAATGAAAGCAGTCTTGTATTTATTTTCTGTAACATATACACTGAGAGAATCATCTCTTTAGGAGATAGAGATATTTGGAAATACCTTATACCATTTTCAGATGACATAAAGAAAATGGAACAGAATGAACCAAGAAGCAAGAAGCCCTATCCTTTGTCTTTTGTCCTTCAATAGCCAAGACTGCACTTCCTGATCTCTCTGTAAGTATGGCTCACAAGAGATACACATTCAGAGTGACTGTTGAAAAAATGCATTAAAATGTAGTGGGTACAAAATTTAGCCTGATATATGACCTGAAGGTGAGTCAGTCTTATGCATGGTAATCTGGGAAGCAAGTAGGAACAAAGATTTTTCAGAAGATATAAAGAATTGAAAAGAGAAGCAAGAAAAAATTTGAAAATGAGACAGAAGGCTGAAAAAGAAAGGCCTGGAAAAAATGTAAGTAGTAAATGGCATGGAATTGAAAAGGATTAAAGGAAGGAAGAAGATCAACTGAGGGTCAGGTTAGAATGGGGGGAGAAGTGGAAGATTAAAGATCAGTGAAGCATGCTGATTCTGGTGCAATTCTTTGCCCTTTTCTTTGGACTTATGAAGGTAGAACCAGCGTTTCAGTTTCTAGTGAATTTTACTTTCTTTCTTTCCCTGTATGCTTCCTAAAATCTATTAATGTGTGCAATTTGCAACTGTGATGTGATTTAAAAACAATGTGTATGGTAGGAAAAGTTTGCGACATCAGGTCTCTATAATAGTAAGGTCTCAAAGCACAGAGTAGTTTGTCAGCCAGTATAAACTGAGAGAGCTCCATTGAATCTGCATACTCTTTAGTCTTGAATTAAGTACCAAGCACGTTAGCCGTTGAATAATGACAGGAGAATATACTTTTTAACTCCTAGAGGCCCTTCCTGGGTCCTTGAGCTGAAACTTTTTGTCTCTTTAGAAATTTAAACCGTGTTTGTTCCATTCTTGCATCCACTGGAATTCGCAACATATCTGCTTTGTAGTCTGGACAAAGCTCGAAGATTTCCCCAAACACAGTGTGAATCAAACCACACAGGAATGTTTGTAAAGAACATCTTGGACCCTTTGAAAACATATTCAGTTCTCAGAAGCACTAATGCATTCCACATTTGGTCATTAAACACTAATTGGTAACATGCTGTGGAAGGGTTCACTCTCTGACCAGTCAGTATTTCCTAGGTCACAGCACTGCATGACCTTGGTGCCCTGACGTGACCTGCCCTTTTGAACTTTTAATCCTTCAACTCGTCAGAGAGCATTAGTAGCTCAGGCCACTTTGGAAACCACAGGCATATTTTCCCCTGGCTGTTCAAAGTTTTCTTGGTTTCCCCTCCATCTCCTGCTCCCACCCCCCTCCTCGCTGATGATTCAGGATGTCTTTTGGGGGCCTAATTGAAGGCTTCAAAGTGCCCGATAGTTTATTATGAAACTATTGTCCTTGGTAAATGTCACAGGACTCATGTTTTATTATATTTATAACCTTTTTTCCATTAGTCTGCCATTTCCCTGAGAAATTATGACCTTGGCTCTATCAGTTTAACCAAGCTGGTTTTATATATAGCAAATGTGTGCGTGTGCACAAAAGGAGAGAAGAGGGGAAGTCACTAGAGAGATTTCTATTAAAACAGTGCTTGTACTGGCTTCTCCTAGAATCTGCCAAGCAATTTAAAGATTGTGATAAGGAGAGAAATCAGGAAACAAATTATGTCTAATATTAAAGTCTCAAGTGGTATCTCTGATTTCAGTGGACATAGGGCAATAGATCCTGATTGCTGTCAGGTCTATCATTTAGCATAAATTTCACCTTATATTTCTTATCAGAAGTGTGTTTAGGGTTTTCCCCTCTCCTTTCTTGTTCCTTTATCCTTGCTTACTTTGAGTTTTCTCACTCTCTATTTTGGACAAATTTAAAGCATTTGGCTTAACTCTCCCTTGGTCTAAGTCTCAGGATAGACTACATACAAGCTATGTTCATCTTTAGCAGTTCAGAGGATGAAAACAAATGGATCTTTATGGGACTTTGAGAAAGAAATAATTGGGGCACACTGAGTGCAGGGTTGCAGACTGGGGTGGGTCACATGGTGCTTTTCAAACATCAATCCCTGAATCTTCTCTAAGGGGTCCCCCAGAAGTAAATAAAAACAATCAAACCTGTTATCAGCAGATGTATGTCTGAAATAGTGGAGATTGTGAAGGTCTGTTGGCTGGGCAGTGACTAAGTGTTTTCATTCAAAGAGGAGCCTAGGACCTTTTTAAATGAATCAATAAATGAAACAGTGCCAGAAAATCTTCCTGGGCACAGGAACGAGGCTGTCTGTCTATGCACTAACATTATTAGACCAGTACTGGGCATGTTAATTTACTGGTGTAGATTTAGCAAGAATAGCTGAGTTCTGTAGGTACAATCTTAAGGATCAAGCAGGGTGATCTCCCAGTGAAAGAAAGAATATAGTAACTGACCTGGGTCTTGTTTGCCTCCCAGTGGGAGTGGATGAGGTCAAATTCATTAAACTCAGTATTTGAGAAGGAAAATGCTATAAAAAGCAATGTGTTGGGATTTTCTTCTTTTTTCCTTTTTTTTTTTATGTTTCAAGGAACATTTAAAAAAGAAAAAAGTTTGGTGTTGATTTCATGCTGCAGGATTTGAATTGGTTCCATTCCTCATTCCCTTAGCCAATCTCTTAAACAAACAGAGCAGTTCTCATTGCAGATATTGAAAGAGCTCTCTAACTGGTAGCCATGCTGGCCCAGGCAAATGGGAATAGGACAAATGAAAAAATGCAGAAAATGTTTAGGATAGAGAATTTTTTTCAGAAAGCTATATCTTCATAAGAAATTTCACCTTTGAAAGAAAAAAAAAGAGATGTTTTTGAAAGAAAAAAACTTTTTAATTACCATCTGGCCAACAGTATTTATTCCTTCATATCACTGGAACCAACCTTTTGCTTTTGTTTTTATTACCTCTCTTGTAAAGATCACTATATATTACATAGATGCATTATCTTTTCCTCCAGATCAAGGAGGGCAAGATACCCCCTGTCCTCCAAGGATTCCACCACTTGCCTTTGCTCCTCCCACATGTCACTGACAGTGTGTAAAGCCATTAGAGTCATGTTCTTGGCAACATCCCCTCTTTACGATGCTTCATTCCCAATTCCCACGTAAGGGATGACAGACTTTGGTGACCTTTTGTATCAACACTTGTTTGCTAAAATTAGATTTTTTTTCTTCCTGGCATATAACCAAACATATTATACTCCTCAACCTGTCATCCTTGGAGGGCAGGCAGCCTCAGAAACTGATGATGCAGAGGAATAAACTTCTTCATGAAGAGTAAATGGAGCTCAAGGGGAAAAAAACAAAAGTGAATGATGTCCTAGCAGTGTATGCATCTATCTCTGGTGTGCATGCACATGCACAGATGATATTAAGTGATGGTGTCAGCCACAAAAGGTTGGGAGGTTACATACAGGTCATATAACCATCTAGCAATTTAGATGTGTCTTGAAAGTTCATTTGAATTTAAGATTCATGGAAGCTATAGGTACAAACCAAATAGAATTGAACATTGCAGGTCTACTGCTCTTTATCTGTCTGGAAACAGTGCTCGGAGAATCTGAATTTCCTCACAACATTTCCATGACTTCTTGTGGACTAAAAGTAAAAATTAAAAGCAGGTCTAGGAAACTAAAAGAGAGGAAAAACTTCAGCGTGATACTTTGAGGGATCAGTCGGGTCTAAATTGGAAAGTTCCTTAATATTCGACCATTATTAAGTCCAAGGAAATAAGCTGCAAAGGGTACATATATCCTACACTGAGAATTACATTGCACCTAGACTTAGGTTAAGAATTATGGTCCCACAATGTTTACTGGTTTATTAGCATAAATGAAGTAATCACTCTCCTATAAACTTCAAAGCCTGGTTCATTCTGAGATCTAAGAAGCTGATAAATAACTACAAGACAGTGAGAAGATTAACAGGAAGTTTTGATTGTTTGTGACTGGCTGTACTCAGAGACTTTTGGTTTATTTCCTGACCAATGAAATACCTTGCTAGGAACCTAGGCTACTAATCTTTTTTGAAGTAAGAAGTTGTTCAGCTTCCACTGGAGCCCATACTGTGTGTGAGCTGCTGTGTGTTTGTTCCCAGGACACGTGTCTGACCTGAAACTTGATGCTGTACATTGCTGAACTTAATGAGCAACTGGTGTGTCACTGCTTCAGCACCTGCACTTCTCCAAACTCTGGAAGAACTGTCCCCAGTGTCTGTCCCACATCACTGTGGGATGTGATACCTTTAGGTCACCAATTCTGAGACCTAATTGAAAGTGCGTGCTAACCATATCCCTCTAAGCTGGATATATGGAAGTTTTTGAATGCTAACATTAAATTATATTTAAGGTCATTTTTGCATATCTTAAAGGAAACAACCAGACTATATTTTTGCTGATTACTAATTATTTTTGCTGATAATTCACCAGTAGAGATGATGGGTTACTAACGCCAGCACTTTTCTTCAATTGCCTCAGAAGCAGTGTGTTAGGATGCATGAGAGAGAAAGGTGGGACCGTGCAGCCCTTTCACCACGGCTCTGACTCTGCCATGACAAAGAAGCAGCACAATACCAGTGTTCCCTGCACAGGTGACACTTCAGGACAGAGCGCTGCCCCTGTGCCTGCTGGCTGGGCAGGGCGTCCCACGTTCTTTCCTACGCGATGCTGCGGAAAGCGGAGCGCAGGCCATCAGAGTTTTCATTCCCTTCATGTGGTTGCTCTCTGCAGTTGTGACACTGCCAGTGACGTAAAGGGAGAGGAAAAGGCTGCTTTTTTCAGCAAGATACAAGCACAGAGATATTATCCGTCCACTGATTTTAATCTCATTTCACAAATGCTCACATATAAGTAGATCTAAGCCTCTGATAGGGTCCCTCCTTCTCTGTCCCTGCTATCAGGGCTCTTAACCCTTCTCAGGAATGGATTGTGTATATCACTGCCCCATATTCATCTGAGACAAGGAACATTTCATGCTGCATGTTTGTACCTGGAGAAAAAATTACATAGCCTCAAAATCCAGCTGGCAGCTTACACCACCTTAAAGCACAAAGACAGCAACTGGAACCCCTGATTTTGGAGGGAAAAAAGGGTTCTGGTCTTATCCTGCCAAATGTGGAGAAAAAAGTATGTCAACAGTAGTCTATCTTGATTTTCTCAGACTAAAATAGTACTGAAACAGCTTTCCAATTAAGAAACTTCTTTTTTGTTGTTTTTAGCAAGACATTTTTCCTCTTACAGTATATTTTTGTTGGACGTGCTGGACTTCCTTAATTATAAGCAGAATGATAACACAGACACCAAAATATTTCAGTCAGATAAGAGATTGAAACAATTCTTTTGAGTTACCTGGCCAATGTTCTACCCATTTCTTCACCTCCTTGTTCTTTTATATATTCTTATAAGACATATTATGTGTCCCATGACTTGCATACTTCACCACAAAGACTGTCTCCATTGCATCCTTCCCACTTATTAACAAAATACTATGGTTCATTGGATCACAGGCCACTGACCAAGACAGCCAACTTACTAGGAAAAGTGTTCCAGGATCTACAAGAAATGATGGCATCCACAGTCAGAACACTTCAGTTTTGACTTCTTTGCTAAAAATATGAGTTCTCCTGAGAAAATACTGGTATAATTTACAGTCTTTGAAACTGTCTTGCATGCTTGTGCCACTACCTCATCCCTTTCTGAGTGTGGGAGACTGGCTCTTCTCTGGATTTCTCTGTGTAGTTATTGTTTCATTATTTTCATTTTTGCCTAAAATTTCCAGAGAGTGATAGCACATGGATAATACTGAATGATGAATGATGATTCATTTTCTCATCATCTCCAGTCAGCAGTGTTGTGGCTGTGACAGGTATTTTCCCTTTTGCTTCTGCTAAGGTGCCTGGGAGGTGTGAATTTTACACAAATTTGGATTTATTGCTTCTCCGTGATTGATGACATCAGCTGGATCCTCTCTGTTGTTTTCAATGGTTTTGGGGGGCCCCTTTCATAAAGCTATTCTTTATAATAATATATTTTATATATACTTTATATACTTTATTATACTTTATATACTATACTTTTATATACTTTATTTATACTATATACTTATATATACTTTATTATACTTTATATACTATACTTTTATATACTTTATTTATACTATATACTTATATATACTTTATAATGAGCAGAGTAAATCTCAAGCAAAGGTGTCTCCTGATTTTACTAAATCAGCAGCTTTTAGACTCATCTGGGTAATCCCCTTTTGTCACATCAGAATGCAAATGCAAGCAACTCATGACGTGCCCATTCTCACTCCCTCTGCTCACCCGGGGCTCTGCTGTGACAGCTCTGGCTCCAGGCACGGTAGCCTCAGTCCTAACACAAGAGTGGTGCCTAGCACAGAGAGATCCAAATACTCACTGATCTTAGGGTTACCTTTGGAAAACTAGACATCATTAATCCACTACACCTCTTCTTTTTTCTTTCTTTTTTTTCTTCCTTCTTTTTATTTCTTTTTTTATTTTTTTAATTATTTTTTATTTTTTATTTTTTTCCTTTTTTTTTATTTCAAATGAATATCGATTGTCTTTCAATAACATGGTTCACACAGATTGCTCCATGCTTTTCACTTCTACATTATTCCTTGAATTACTATTGTGTTTTAACATTAAAAGTTGGCACTGTTCTCACTTTTTTCTTTTTCATCTGTGAAGGGCAGACTGAATGTATATGGTGTCTCTCATGAACCCAAACCAAAGGAATGAATGAATTACAACTGCCTAGAACTCATAATGAGAGGTTACCATCTTGGCATCCACATCCAGAGAGCCTTGACAACGCTGAGTTCATATTAAAACAGGGACTTGCAACCCCTGAGTTCAGGGATGGTTGACCACAGGTTTCCTATGAGATTTTAAAGAAAATTCTAAGGCCTAGTCCTTTGTGATATTTAATTTTCTATCTCTCACAGAAAGAAGAGGAAACTGAGCACTAAACAACTTTACTTTGGTTTTCCTGCAAAGAAAATGAATGTAATTTTTCCTCACTGCTTAGAAAAATACAAACATTAAGGATCATCTTCTTAAACTATCAGAAAAATTCCATTATTCTGTGATTGTCTGGCAGCTGAAGCACTACCCATTTGCACTGCACGTGCCCAGGATGAGCAGGACTCCGACCTTCACTCACAGAGGAGTTTTTCAGTGTCTGGTGAAGGTGAGTGAATGATGGTTCTGGCAGAGCAGAGGAAAATGTCAGCATTGCATGGGGAAACTGAGACACTGAAAACTTATGCAGGGGTGCAGTGACAGCACCATGAATATATTTTTCACTGAGTTGTTTCTTTTATGTGTTTCAATTATGAGATTATCTTGTAACTTTCTGAAGATGTATTTTTGCTCATTCTTCTAAACCTTTGTGCTTTCAACATAAAAGCAGGTATTATTCCAAGAAACAGTTAATTTATTTTTAATGAATCTTGCCTGGTTTTGTCAAACAGAAAGTGTAAATTGCAGTATCTTTTTTTAAAAAAAAATTTAAAGACTATATTACAGCTTCCAGTGACCTTTATTGCTTTTAAAATTATCTTTTCACTAAAATTTTTGGTGATGGGCTTTTGTGGAGAAAAAAACATCCTGTTTTCAGGTAAAGAACAGTGTCTTGGATATAAAAATTATGTTTTAATATTTACTTGACCTATTATTTTCTTTTTTTTTTTCAACTGTTGTCTTCAATATTACTCATTAAAAGTGATCCCAAATGGTCTCGTGTACACATGCAGGTAAGCTTACAGCAGCCTGACTTCTGATATATCCAAGTATTCAGCTGTAGTTTCAAACAATGACCTGTGTAGTAGCCAGCACTGAGGACGACTGTCGTCTTTCCAATAGCCTTAAAAAGGAAAGCAAAAGAGAATCAGAGATGTTCATAAAATGATCACAAATCAAGAATAGAGTGATGTCTCTAGAAGAACCCCTCTCAAGTATTCTCTGAGAGCAAGAGAGCACAAAGTTCTGTTCAGACTAAAAGCAGCTCTATCACCTTCAGAGCCAGCAAATGGGTTTGCCACAGAAGATCTGAGGCTGGACTTTTGTAATGATGAAAAAAACACGTAACCTCACATGCTTCAGTTTCCCCCACTGCAAGTGGGAAATGATACACAATTTTTCCCTTGCTGAAGCATTTTGAAATGGATGTAAATGAGGCCTTTACAACCTCCTATAGTCAGGAAAAAGAGATGAGGATCCCTGCCAGAGCTCCCATCTGTTGTCATCAGCAGACGAAGGTGTTCTCCCGGGCAAACGATCTGGCTGAGAAGTGCTCTCAGTTTTCTCTGTGTGCAGTAGAATTTGAGCTAAGCACAGGGAGCTGTGAAGATTACAAAACACTTTCCTCGAAAATGTATTTTGATCTGTGGCCTCCAAATTGCATCAACCTTCTTCTCTTCTGAGAAGAACTTTCTCATTTCTTAGAAACAGGCAGCATTTTGTGGGGCTGCTTCTGCACTTGTGTTCTGATGGAGCCACAGGCAGGAGGAGCAAGAAATCATCAAGTTAAAGGTCAGAAGTTTTTTGGATTTTTGTTTTACATATGAGAGATTTGTATTAGTGATTTTATTCCCTTCTCTATGACCCATTTTTGTCTAGTCAGCTCAAGGAACAGATGTGGGCTTTCATCCAACAGTGTGTAACTCAATAAATATGTGTTCTGTGCTTTAATGCCTCGTGTGGTGTTCTCTGGAAATAGACTTAAACAATGACAACTATACTTGGCATTTGGAGGAATCAGCTGGGCTATCTAGGGATCACAAAGTTCAAAGAGGAGAGCTACAAGCCCAGAAAAAGGTTTGTTTGTTGTTTGGTGATTTTTTTCAGCAGAGCTGGCTTGTTCTAGCCTTACTTTTGCTTACAGATCTGAAATCCTGTCAGGAATCCCTTTGCTGTTCCCCACAGTTATTAGACAAAACCAGGGAATGCTGTGCAGAGTGGCCTCATAGATTAAACATGCTTATCTACTTTTCTAGGAAGCAGGATATTTCTGGAAGCCAAATGCAAATTTATACCTTGGAGTCTTGTAGAACAATAAAAAAAAAAAAAAAAAAAAAAAAAAAAAGAGAAGCTTTATTTTAACTGAACTCACAGCAACTTCTACATTTGGATTTCCGATCACAGCAGGGAAATGAGCATGGCAGGTGCTGGCTGTGATAATGATGCTGAACTTGTGGAAATGACCTGGCCATACACCTAAGAGGTGAATCATGCTGCATCACAGACTTATTTTTATTTATTTATTTTTATTTATATATTTATAAGAAATAGTGTATCTCAAGCTTTTATATATCACTCCAACCTTCCACATGGAGTTTTTGGACATATTCCCCCATCCACGAGTAGCTGGCTATGGACTTGACGGACATAACACAGGATGTAGCACCTGGCTATGCTACTATTTGTTGGATGCATTTCATGCTTATCTGAAAAAAATTCTTCAAATGACTCACTATTTCTATTTTTCCTAAAGTTCTCAGGAAGGAATCTTTGTATTATCCATATCCTGTGTTGACATCCAGCCTCCCTTGTGCTTTTTATATAATTTCAGTAACCAGCAGCTTAGGAAATTGGGCACTTTCTTCTTTAACTCATTGTTTCCTAAGCTGCATTAATTTAATTGTCAGCATGTGCACAGAAGCAGCCCAGGTAGCTTCCTACTACTTAACAAAAAGCTGAAATCCAAATAGGAAGTGGCCTTAACATCAAGGCATTTGACTGGCCACAGAGTAGTTGACTCATCTTTGAGTAAACTCATCTTTAAACTCATCTTTGTCTCCAACAACTTTCTGCTGGGTCCATGAAGCTGGGTCCATCAGCTACCTGTAAATATGTACAGCTGAAACAGGAGCAGCCCCAGGCATCAGACTCATCAGCCAAACAGGGCTTTCCAGGCTTTCAGATTTACCTGTCTTGTGTTAATGTCCTCCATGTAGCATGTAGACCTTCCTCAGTTCATTTGCACTTTTAATCATGTTGGTAAGCATCCTTTAATATATATTAAATGTTTGCTTGAGGTAAATGTCATGTCTTTGACAGGAAAAGCTGGCCTGGTCTCCAGAAGTGCTGGTCATCACAAGCGAAATTTAATCACTGCTGAAAATCAAGACTTGTTTAGGGACTTATGGCACATGGCCTGGGGAAGAATTTTCAGATGTTAAAGATAATTTACTCCAAGGCAATTAACTGTCAGTAGTACTCCTAAAATTCTGGTTATTCCCCTTCCTACACAAATACATCTATTTGTCATTAACCCCTGCATTTCCACAGAGTATGCTTCAGCTTTGATATACTTTCTGGAAAAAACTGCAAGTTCAAACAATCTAGACAATTGGTGGTCAATCTCTGTAGGCCAAATTTCTTTTCCACTAGAAATTCCTTTTCATATTGATTCTTCTGCCCTGCTGGTGTTTGTCATTAGAGGCAGGACAGCAAGACTTCTGACCTAGCCTGGCCATTTCTACATTCCTGTTCTTAGCACTGTATTCTAATAGGATCTCTGGATTATTCTATTAATCAGTTACAGAGGATATGGAGATTTAATTGCCTTAAAAAGAGGAAGATGATATAATTGATTGTTTAAGATGAAATCATCTGAAAAATGCATAAGTTTTCATAAGAATTTCTTCTTCACAAGCAATATTCTTAGGACCTTAAGAGCTAGACTACAAGTTGCTATTAATGTAGAATGAAATAATTTTCCAGATGTTACATCAGCACTGAACTCAAAGAATGTTATTTCAGCTGGAGTAATACAGAATTTTACCTACTGAAATAACTAAAGTTTATGAGTACTGTAGAAGGCTTACAAAAAAAAAAAAAAAAAGCAATTAGTTACCTGGAGAAGTTACCTCTTCAAGCAGGAAAAGAAAAACTGTTGATTAACATGAGAAAATTTTTATTTCTGATAAGTCTAACTGACTGATGTGAGCATATTATTTTAAAAAATGCTGATAGGAAAATGACAGAATGAAGCACATCAAATTTTTGATCTAAAGTTAATATTTGATTTACCAAAATCAAATATTCATTAATAAAATTTTATTTTATCTAATGGTTGTTATATTTATATATCCTTATATGTCTACTGCATATTTATATAGCTGTCTAAGCTACTGTTACCTGTGTATGAAAATGAAAGGAAGTGTTTTTATATTTGAGAAACCATCTTACTGTGAGTGCTTTAGACCATTTAAGCTTATCACAAACACATAACAAGATTGCCCATTTCAAACCATTTCAGCCACCCATCTTTGAACCAAAATTCCTGGCAGCTTGGAGATCTTTATCTTACCACAGCAAAATAAAAATTCACCAGACACAATTGATTAAATAGATTTCTCAATATACTTGGACAAAACACTTCCCAGAGCCAGCAGGCAGCCCCTGGTACCCAGGGGTGCATTAGGAGGAGCACTGCCATCAGAGGGGAGGGGTGATCCTGCCCTTCTGCTCAGCCCTGACAAAGCATCACCTGGAGTGATGTGTCCAGTTCTGGGCTCCTCAGGGCAAGGCAGATGTGGAGCTCCTGGAGTGACTCCAGTGGGGGACAACAACAATGGTTAAGGGACTGGAGAATCTCTCTTACAAGGAAAGGGAGAGGGAGCTGGGTCTGTTCAGCCTGCAAAAGAGAAAACTGAGAGGGGACCTCATCAGTGTCTGTCAGTGTCTGTAGGGAAATGTCAGAGGATGGGCCAGGCTCTGCTCAGTGGTGCCCAGCAACAGGACAAGAGGCAATGGGCAGAAACTGATGTCCAGAAAGTTCCAATTGAAAATGAGTGAGAAATTCTTCACTGTGCAGTGACCAAGCTCTGGCAGAGATTGCCCAGAGCGGGTGTGGAGTCTCCTCACTGGAGGTATTTAAGAAATGTCTGGACCAAACATGTGCCATGTGCTCTGGGATGTCCCTGCTTGAGCTGGACCAGACAACTCACTGTGATCCCTTCCAGCTTCACCCATTCTGTGAAAACTTGTTTTTGACAAATGCTCTGACAACTTTAAGCTTCCTGAGCACTTAGTGTATGTCAGAAAGTTTTTGAGGTCACAGTTCTGTTCTGTGGGGACACATCTGATCCCTGGCATAATATCTCTCTTGTTTTCTTTGGGTATACCCTCTGTTAACACTTGCACACTTTAAAGAGATGCCAGGGAAGTAAATAGTCGTGAATATGCACCATTGACAGGTTCACCTCTGTATAACATATTTTCATAGATGTTAAATCGACATCATAATTACTCCTATAAGATGTAATTTTAAAATCTATTTTGTGCATCAGAGGAAAGACAGCAGAAGTTATCTGTTTTTTGAGATTCTCATCTAGAAAAAGAGAGAACACTTCCCTGCAACAGGAGCTCCTGTCTGTTTCTTAAACTAACACAAGTGCACAAAAGTCCTATGATATTTTATCTTCTTTAATATGTAGTCCTTTAGCATGAGTCTTCCAGTACTCTGATGGAAATGGCTGCATTTCTATCACTTTAAAATACAATGCCCACCAGTCGTATCTAAGCATCTGAACAGGTTACCATTATTCAGCTGAATTTCATTCCTGCTGATACAGATTTAGGAGAGATACTAATGAATACTCACTCTAAGTCAAACACAATTACAAGCATAAATGTGGAGAAATTTTTTTTTAACTTGGAGCAATATGTATGTATGCAAAATGTATATGAAATACTGCAGGATGTTAACAATATGTTTGAACCAAATGAAATAAGAATCTGGACTTGGTTATACATGAGGAACCCTTTTTTTCTTGGGAAATAGTTTTCAGCAAGATTGTAAACAGAGAAGAGACATCACATGGTTTGCATTATTTCTCCTACAAGCTTTCTCTTTCAAAATGAAGTACTGTAAGATTTTATGTGTTTGACTTATTGTGGTGGAGAAATAAGAATAAATTATTGAAACATTTGTGCTCATAATTAGGCCAAATTTAGTCTGATCAAATAGAACTTTAGGAATTCCTTAGTTATGCTTCAAATCTCCTGTGGAAGATGAAGAGGAAAGACATGAACCCACTATAGTCATCAAGATTTTCACAAAAGATTGAGAAAAAAAGAATGATCCTGTGGTTAAGACACTTAATTCAGGTCTTGATCCAATTTCTTCCTTGGTTTGAATGATCTGGTGTTTTATCTGAATTTAATTTCTGAGTGCCTCAGTTTCCCACTAGTAAAGCAGTGATTAAACCCTTTGTTTCCCATTTTCTGTTTAAGTTACAAGTCTTTCCATGCCGGAATCCATCCAGAAGAGGTGCACACAAAGGAAGATTATCACACTTCCTTGGTTTCTGAAAATTGGTGATATTCTTATAGGGGCATGGAGATCACTAACAACAGGTGTGCTTCCCTCTATTCCCACATTCTCACTCCTTTACATGGAGACTAAAGTTTGAATTCAGAAAAATACTGATGACAAAATCCCAAACTGCAGCACTTGAAGGGGTACCTAAAGCCTACAAGTCAGTGAATTATTAGCAGCCTAATGAAGAAAAAAGGTATGGGGACTAATGAGAAATGGAAACAAGCCTCTGGTGTTTGACCTCTTCTCTATAAGTCTATAAAGTACCAGGGCATGCTTAATATTTTGCTCTGGATGAAGTCAGCACCTCCTCCTTGTGTAAGTTGGATATTTTGAATATCGTATACAAAGGTACTTGCTGTCCCAGATTCTGCTGCAATAACTTAGCACCAAAGCAGGCTGCATTGCAATATGTAGACCTGGCATAAATTCACTCTTTGCTTTCATGTGTTTCCCTGTGGAAAGGAAAAAGATTTTTAGTGAAGGCAGACTTGTCAAGCCTTGAAAGCTGCTAATGACTTTGCTGCTTGAAATTCAAGGAAACCAGAGTGTGCTATCCTCCAGGCCACTGACTAAGATAACTGAAATATAACATCAAAATTAAAACTGTGTAACCAATGGGCTTGAATTGGGAGTATAGCTCTAGCTAAGTAATATATGGTGGGATATCTTCCTGTTCATTGCAAAAGGCCCATGCTTGAAGAATCATTGTAGCCACCACTGGAGAACTTTTCAGAAGTGTTTCCTTCTGAAGGAAAGAAGTAAATAAGAGGCTAAGTGTGTGTGAGAGTGTGTGAATGATTGTTTCTGACCAATATTTTCCCAGTGCATTAGAAGGGATGGATTTTTAATGGTCAGATTGATATTAGAGTTATGGATAGATTAGACTTGTATATAGCAAGAGTTGCATTGGCTGACCCTTTTTCTCTTGCAGGAAGTGAAGGTCTCGCTTTTCCTTCACAAATTGTTTTAGCCAGCATTTTAGGACAAAGTTCTAAAAAGAAGCAAAAGTCTAATGTACTTTCCAATCAGTATAAGGATGATTTTGTCTTTAATGGTATCTAATTTCTGTAGCAAGGGAGGGGATTATTTTGCACCATATGGTAGCTGTCCTGTGATGTCATAGTGATTAATGACAGGATCAGTTGGATGCTCCAGTGGCGTAACAAATGACCTGGGTTTCCTGTAATGGCAATAGTTACACGCTCATACAGGACCCTGCAATTAAGTGAGCTCTAGTCACGGCTCCCCATGGGGTTAAGCTTAACTGCAGAATGAATGTGGAGACTACTACCAGCTTCATGAGGATGTGGGTCAAGCATTCTGTGACTTCTGGCAGATCCCTTAGACTGTGGATATCTGTTTCCCATCTGTAAAACGGATCTTATAATTAGCTGTTCACAGGCTCAGTGTAAAACTAGCTGGTTGGAGTATGTTAAATCTTTGCAGAAGAAAAACTTAAAGTGAAAATAACATTTTAGTGAAACTATGTGTGTATTTTTAACTCTGTATCATAGACTGAAGAACCTACAACACTCTCTGCCTGATTGACCTCATGATTATTTGTCAGATAAAGCATGAAAATCTTTAAATACTTTATGCTCTAATTTCAAGTCAAAAAAAATTTTGGGTAATCATTTTTCCCTGTCTGAAATAATTCTGGAAGCAGATAAAATAATCCTACTGTGCTGAAACAAAACAATACAGACAAGGAATGATCCATTTATCCCAGTAGCAGCCTTACTGACAGCATGACTGTCACTGTATTAATTATCTTAGCCAATGAAAAAAAACCCAAAACAACTGAAAAATATCTATTTTCTTCACACAAGTTTTAGATTTTCTTCAGATTTTCCTTATAGTTTTGGTCAAAACTACAATTAAAAATTTTTAAAAATGCTACTTGGATATAAGCTGTCTTTGAGATCAGACTTTGCATTTAACAAGCTGCCGAGGTTCTCTGAACCCCAGATTTTCAAATGCATCATCATTTGCAGCTGTGTGCCTCTAGTGATTGCCATATAATATTAATAGGTCATTTCATTATGTTTCAATACCTCTTTCCCACTGCTAGTTACTGGGCAATTCAGTCAGAAAAAAAAAATAAAAAAAATTCCATAGTACTGACATTGGGTTTTACCAAAAGACATAAGGCCATTTCTGACTGGTTTAGGTTCTTTCATTTAGCAAAAAGTTAATTCTCCTGGATTATAAAGAGAGTGATTAAAGGATGACATGGTTGGATCCTCAGCCTAACATTTTATGATTTTGTTGAATAAATCACAGCTCTTACTGTTCTCTGAACCTTGCAGTGTATGAGTGTATAATATCTTCACACTGGTGAGAGGAGCCTATCCAAAACTCTCCTACATTACTAATATTCTGACTGCAACAGCATCCTGGAGGGAAGAAAAAATTGCATCTCTACAGACATTTTTCCTCAGGCTAGATGATCCAAAGAGTACAGATGTGAACACTGTGCACTCTATAAACTAACCAACACAGAGATTCACACTTTTCCTTGTTCACTCACTGTTTTCACAACAGGTTTGGCAGTGGCATGAACACACAATTCAAAGAAGTGAAGGAACAACATTGACACAGATCACGTTCCAGGGATGACACCCTGCATGGTGTCTGGAGAATACCAGGTGCCAGAAACAGTGATGGGAGAAGGTGGAGGTAAATATAGCTCGTTGGCTGGCTTCATTCAGAGCCCCCATTCCCTGCTTGCTCAAGGCAATGTATTTTTATGGCATTTGGAAGTGATGGTTCATGGCTACTCTTTTGGTCAGGAGAGAGAATAAAGCAGATCACAGCTCTGGTTTTGAAATGACAGTTCTAGTGGTGTTTTTATAGTGGGTAAAATTGTACACAGGCTATTAATGCTCTCTTGGTTTGTTTATTTTTTATTGTTTTTGTGTGACTATCCAAAGACTTTCTCAGCTAAGCTGCATTTTCTTCATTAGCCTAATTCACAACATTTTTTTGTTGTTGAACTCTAAACTGAACTTCAACTTTTGCCAAGGATCAGCATTTCTCCCTACATTTAATTCATCCAGAGTAGCTATTGAGTGACAAGGGCAGTGTTAATTTATGATTGGATATTGGAACCTGAAATAACAATTGGAAAGGGAGAGGCAAGAGGCTTTCAAAGCATGAAATTAAAACCTTTGGGCTATGGCTTAACTTGCTACTTATTTTTCTCATTTTCCTGCCATCAATACTTTTTTCTACTCTTGATGTGATGTTTTTCACAGGGCATGATCTGGGGCTTTATTCACTCTTCGTTTTCACATGATCTATGGGGTATTTTTTATTAGCTTGTATTATAACCCATGCTTTGTCTGTTCTTACTCAGATGTCCGCTATTAATTGTCTTTATGAGAGTTATAAACATTTCTGAGATATTTGGCCATGGTTCTCTTTAACTTGCATGAGAATCATATCTCAGTAAATAAAAAATGGATATTTCTGGGGAAGCCTGAGAGCTGGAAATCTTCTGCTTCTGCACTAAACTGGCCCAGGGACCACTGTGCCCATGGATTAGTGATCAGGGAAACAAGAGAAGCTGATCCTTTCCTGCAAGTGTTGGCTTGGGCCAACCAAAAATCTGCCAGACAGTGCCTGGGTGCAGCGTGAGATGGGATGGGACTTTGGTGAAGAGGGAGACTCTGAAGTGAATTATCTATTTTTATGACGTTTTGTCTTTAAACATACTTGAAGTTGTTACATGCTTCAGGGTTAGAAAGAGAGAAAGAACTGTGAGGAGGACTTCTTTAGACAAATATATATCTATATATCTATATATGTGTGTATATATATATATATATATATATATATCTTACTCTACTACCACTCCAAAATAAGATGCTGTAAACATCTTTCTTTTCTGAATAATATACTGACACCTTTTTTATCCTATGCATTTTTTCTTTTGTCTTTTACATTGACTCTCCTTTTGAGGTAGAGACACAGTTTTCTGGCAGTGAGTCCATAATAGTGCTCTGAACTATTGCAATGATAGTTATGATTTCCTGAAATCATGATTTGAAAAAATCATGTTATTTAAAATAACTCTAAATTTCCAAGTATCTCAGAGGGTGAGTGTTATCAAAAAGATGATCAAAACAGGTGTGAAGGGCTGTTGTTAGTTGAAGATTTGTCTTCTTGGCTTTCTGTAGAATAACCAGGTTCCACTACTGCCAAGTCAAAAATGCTGTAGGTATATAAGAGAGTTCAAATGTTCTATAAACTCATTCTGCTGGTTCAGAGCTATTTAAACTATTCTGCCTGCACCAGATTTAATGGCTGGATGGAAGAGGTATCTGTCCTTTGCAATGGGCATAATCAGTACAAATTCCTGAAGTTCAACAGTCACTTAAGTTCAACTCACTTCAATCAAGATCAGGTTTGATGTTTGAGCTTTAAGGAAAAAGTACTTTACTTGCAATCAGGCCACTGGTTTTGTCAAATAAATAATGCCTTTCAAACAATAGTTAGGAATTATTTCTTCCAATACCTAAAGGAAGCTGGAGAGGTATTTTTTCACAAGGGCATGGAGTGATAGGACAAGGGAGAATGGCCTTAATCTGCAGGAATGTAATTTAAATGAAATTCCTCCCTGTGAGGGTGGTGAAGCAATGGAACAGGCTGCCCAGAGAAGTCGTGAGTGCTCCATCCCTGGAATTGTTCAAGACTGGGTTGGATGGGGCTTTGAGCAACCTGGTCTAGTGGAAGGTGTCCCTGCCCATGGGAGGAGGGATGGTACTAGAGAATATTTAGCTCCTGTTCAACACAAACCATTCTATGGCTCTGTGAAACAAGAGACATTTTACTCATTGTAACAAGTCAGTCCAAAGGATGCAATTTTATTCTGAAAAAGGAAAACTTTATGGCTGCAGCTCACTGGTCTTATGTATCAGGCTAAATTCTGATCTCTGTTATGCCAGGTTCAATCGAGATCCCTCCAAGTTCTGTAAACACATTGTACCCTGGTCAAATGATGCATTATCAGTGTGCTAAAAAATGTGTAAATGGGATCTGAATGAATTTTTGCAGTTTGTGACAGTTAGAAAGCAGAAAGTGTTGATATAGACAAACCTTAGAAAGTACTGGTGCATGAGTGGCAGGATAACTTCTTCTAAAAGATGTTTTGAAGTCTCACTGGGAAAAGGTTTTGATGAAAGTGAGTGATACAGCCAGAAAGAGCAGAAGGTTATGGAAAAATCCTTTGTCCTTTTTTGGTCTGCTCACTCTGCCAGGTTTGCATGTATCTGACATTGTTCAAAAGATTTAGAATTCTGCAGAAGTCTCCCCAAGCAGAGGAATGAAGTGAAGGAGATGAGTAAACTGGAATGAATATCAACACACTAGCAATGGAGTGCCAGAATTTTGCTGTGCAAAAGTTGATGGAATTGTGTCTGAGAAGTCAGTGGGAAATTCCCACACAAAAATTGGATTCAGTTTTTGTTGCTGCTTGTCACTTCCTGGTTGCATTGAAACCACCATTTATTGTTATCCTGCCTGGGTGTCCATGAAAATCATTTGAGTCAGAGCCAACAGTAATTCATTTCTTTCCAACATAGCTTTTGCTTACTACAGTCTTAAACTATGAATGACTCCACTGCAGAAAAAAAGCACTTAGTTTTTAATCAAGGATTCTGATACAGGTTTCAAATCAAGAGATTATATTACTAAATTATGTCTTACAATACTAAAAAAAATACTATTTTGTATTCTGTTTTGTTAAAACTGAATTGATTGGCATTTTAAAGCTTTTTCCTGTAACAATGCAGGGATATTCTAAAAGGTTTCTGGTACCATAGAAATTAAAGGGTTTTTTTAGCTCTTCTATATTTGGACTAAGTTCTTAAAATTATATAATTTAAAAATGAAATAATTTTGTTACATGCAAGTATCCTGAAAAATCTTACTTCTGAGAAGTAACATGGAGATTAACAATTCCATATGAGTAAGGATAAGACAGGCAGCTGGATAGTAATATTGCTGCTGGAACAATTTGAAAGAAATATATAAGTTAGTCACTAGACATTTAAAATAATTTCTCTATCAGCAGACTATTCTTATTTAACCATTCAGAGGTTTCTTTCATCACTTTGGGCAAGGGACATTTTCTTGGGTTCCACAACACATTGTAACAATTATAAATGCACAAAATAATTTTATTTTTTCCTTTTTTCTTTTTAATCAGGCAGATACAGGTTGAAACACTGGATCCAAATCATTTGTAGATTAAGGAAAAAATTATATGCATTTATTTGATTCCAGGTGGCTGCAACCTCTATTACCAAGCAGTAAAGAGACTAAATGCAACCAGCATCAAGTTTAAAGAAACTTGGTATCTAAGCCCAACTTTCACTCTTAAGCTTGTTTTTCTTAGATACATTTCAAACACCAGAATCATTCTCATCAATGACAACAGCACCCTTTATTGACATGGGAGAATATTCTTCAAGAACACTCTGGGGAGGAGGGCTCCCACAAACTTATTGAAAACCTCAGAACTGGTGAAATGGCCCATAACACACGCAGGCTTTTTTCCCCTACACCAGTCTCTGCATCATAGAAGGAGGTGGTATTTGTAGTTTCCTGTACTAAGATAGCCTGACTCATACCTAAAGCAATGTCTCACTCCTCAATGCAGTGTGTTGTGGTTTTTAGAGTAGCCTCAGACAGGCAGACTGAGAAAATCCACAAAACAGGAAGACAAATGAACCGATTAGCGAGTCCAGCATCATGATCTGGTTTTGGGTCTACAAAATGCTTTCTGATCTTGGTCTTGCCAGAGCTGGTTGTTTAAAATTTGATGAAGGCATGCATGCAAGCTCTCAGAATAAATAACCCTGTTTCTTTTGTAAAAGTGTATTCTTTATTGGTCTAAAGCCAGCACAGAACTCTTGAGCACATCTGTGGATGCAGATTATGTCACAGCAAACAGCCCTGATCATCTGCCCAATATAAGGACCTTATTTTTATGAGCTCACATGTTCAGACTGAAAATGATCCACTTACCTGCAGAGATCCAAAACCTGCCAGTCCGTGTTTGATGGGAAGACATGTGTTGGGGTGTGTGTAAGGTGTGGAAGGGTGCAGGTGTGTGTGTGCTTGTGAGCTGCTGCCCTCTGCTGCACACCTTCCTGGCAGCTCACCTCCAGCCACCTCCTCACCCCAGCCACAGCAAGCTCATCATGTGCTGAAGCTGGAGAAACAACTTGCCTCCTGCCAGAGAGACATTCAAAGAGTCACCAAACTTTGCTCTGAGCCACCCTTAAAACTTGTAGCATGCAATAACTATCTTGCAGTGGTCTAGAGCACTGCTTCTGCTCTGGCATCAGGTGAGTGTGAAGATCTCCTCAGCCTCAGCATCTTCACCACCACCACAGCAGTGGGAAGATCCTCCTACATGAAGACAATCTCTGAATCCTGGAAACTGAAGTCATAAATGCTGTAGCAATATGCATGGAAGTCAGCAGAACCAAAAATTTTAAGATGTTCATTACTTTATGTATCCCCAAGACAAGAATTTCCTTCAAGCACCACTGGGGAGGTTGTGCCAGCTGCTGGGCTCAGTTTTTGCTGTGGGCTTGGTAAATCACTTCCCCTCACAGCATGGAATAAGAAGACATGAACAATATTTCTTTTAAGAGAAGGAGAGAAGGAAGATCCTGCCTCTGCCCACCACTGCAAGAGCAGAGGCTTTCACCTATGAAGAACTGCCCTGAAGGACTCAATATTTGTATGTCTGAGGAAGGCTCTGGGAAAACTGAGTGTGATGAGAAATCTTCAAGTTAAAAACAGCACAGAATGTGTCTGGCAGTATTTAAGGACAGAAAACATACATTAGACTGTACACACAGCTGTAAGGGGGCTGGATATGGGAAAATATTTTTTGACCTAAACATTTTTTTGATTCAGGGTCTCTGCCTACTGACAAGGTGCTAGTGAAGATGGCTTAAGAAAAGGCAAGTTTTGGCTTAGGCTGAGAACTGTCCAGACACTCTCCAGACTCCAGGCAAGCAGAAGACCTTGCTCCCTGCTGCTCACTGATATGTCTGCAGGAGACTACAGCCCTTCCATATCTGGCAGCCAATTTGCTCTTCTGAATTCCCTTTAACCTAACTCAGCTGAAAAAGAGTTCAGCTAGCTGAAGCTGTTTAAAACAGATTTTGCTGGCCTGGTTCATTCTGATTCAGATAATTTAAATAAGCATATTTTTTGTAAGGAGCAAATTGGAGCTGTCATGGGCAGTGAAAAATATCAGGCTGAAGAGTGTCAGATCACAAAGTTCAGTCACAAAGGGACACACATGTGACACCCAAAGATTGTTATGATTAAAGAAGCTCCTGATATGTTCTTTCCTTATAGATTTAAATTTCTACATGTATTTGTGGAAGTGTGCACATGCAGTAGGAATGTGTACACAAGCCATGGGTCTGGACAGAGAATGGATTATGAAAAATGAATAAGAAATGAAACTGCTCACAGCTACACATTGTCAAACCATCCAAATTCAAATGCTTTTTCTCTTAGGAAATTGTTATTTAAGACTTTCCAAAGAGAATTCTCTTGTATTTATCTTGCACGTGCTTTTACTCCTTTCACCTGCTCTCCCTGCAAATTATTTTTAACTGCAACATCTGGAATTCTGAATTGATTTGAGCTGTCTTAATGTGGACTGGTGATATGAATAAGAAATTATGGTGCAACACCACATTTTCTTGTACATTTTCCAGTGTGTGGTTGAAGCAGACTGGGACAGTCAAATATAGAAAAAACCATGAAAGCATCATGGCTGTGTGAGCATATTGAATTACTGATGACACAGGCAACATAAAACTCTACTTAAATGCCAAGGTTAACCAAGACCTTGCAAGTGATTAATCATTGGTTTTAAAATTCTGAACTTTTTTGGCTAATAATATTTTTACCATTTCAAATTCACCAATTATCCTCCTTATGATTCATATCCCCCCTTCATTATTCCAATCTTATTAACATTGTTATTATATTCTACATAAGAGTAGCCAGCCCTGGTTACAGCCTCAAAAGACACATTTAGGACCTAGCCCAACCATCTAAGAAAAAGTGAACACATCTTTCTCATGGCTGGAAATCTGGTCTGGAATGAACAGTGTGTAAAATATGACCATGTGTGACTAAAGAGGGTGGATTATGGTTGCACAGTCTTCCCTGACCAGCACTTCAAAACCCTCTGCACCTTTTCCTAACACATCCAGCCTTGAGGAAAGCTTTTGTACAAGTTGTGGGGTTTTGCTGGTGTTCCACAGTTTTCCAGGGACAGTCGTGTTACTCCTGGCCAGGGACTGGGGGAAGACATTCGTGCGCTGGCACTGTAAGCAGAAAGCAGCTGCTCTGTGCCTGTATGAGTTTCAGGAACTTATAAAATATGAAGGAAGCTTGTCAACTCAGATTAACTTTGGAGACAGCCCTTCTTCACCTCACATTGCAAACAAAGGAAGAGGGCCTAGAAAAAGAAAAGAACATTTTGGTGAATACATAGCCTTGACTCTTTGCAGTCAGCATTAAACTACTCTTGTTTGTTGGCTACCAAAATTGTCAAAACAGAGCAAGGAAAGTTGCTTTATTACAGCACCAGTCACCAAGTGCAGTTCAAGGGAGGCAGGTCCTTTCAGTTATTCACTTCAAATGCACAGATGCAAAAAAAAAACACCTTTAAAAATGACAAACTGAGATTATATAAACAATTTCAATACACAGCTCTACTAAAAGGATATGTTCTTGATGGTAGCAGCTCAAATAAATCACCCCTACTGAGTTTGCAGCACTAGTTTGGAGCCTGAATCTCTGCTCTGATTTAAGAGAAGCTGGAGGAGAGGGACTTTTTCAAATTATAGTGAACTTGTTGTTAATACAGGGAATTTTAGGTTTCTGCAAGAAGTAGATTGTGAGGTTAAACAACATCTCCTTTGAAAAATTACCCTGAAGACTGGAGCTCTAATAATCTAATATGGAGTTAATAAAACCTGTATATAAAAACAGGAGGGATGATATTATTTTTGAAGGCATTCTGGGGCTTTTTGAAATACCTTGTATAAATTGTATAAGAATGCATAAGTCATTTATTGATTTATATGTATTATATGACATTAATGTATAAGTCATTTTCAGAGGAGGTATGGGATTTTTTTTTTTAAAGTAGACTGGTCCTTCATAATAATGGAGATATTTAAGGGTACTTTTTAATTCTGGTAAGATGTACAAAAACTTGGTTTTCATTTTCTCTTCAGCTGCCATTGGCATCTTACCTGTGCCTTTAGGAACTCTTTCCTTTTGTGTCATTGAGCCTCTGATTTATCACTTGCATATCAATTACTTCATGGGAAAATTGTATCTTCTGGAAGGTTAAGTGCTGGTTACTGTTCACTTTTTCAGACACAGAAATGAAATTTGATAAGTAATTATGTCAAAATAATTTAAATAAAACTTTAAAATGAGCTTCCGGCACTTTTTTATTAATGTATTTATTAATCTGTATTTTTGCTTATTGACTTTTTTGTTTTTAGAGGATGTACATATACATCAGAAGAATCCTTCACTGATGTTCATAAAATTTACTTTTCACAGTTTCCTTATGTACCTTTAACCTTACCATATTTCTAATATACATAATACTCCTTTCCAGTACAAATAGACCTCGTAGAATTTTACCCTGCATTCACATTTGATATTTTTGGATTTTCAATAAGATTGAACTTCATTCAACATTTTGTTTTACATCTCATGACTATTTGGCTCCGTGGAAGTCAAAATGAAGTTAGTATAGTAAGTTACCACACTGATTTTGGAGCATTAAAAGACTGCATCAAAATAGTTCTGAGTGACCACACACAGTGCAGTGAGGCTGGAGAGGTGGCCAAATATCTGTAGCCATTCAGTATTTTCTAGCAATATGCTGGGACACTAGCTTCTATTGTCCAAGAAAGAATTCTGTCACCTATTGAATAAAATGATGGTTTGCATTTGTTTATTGCTTGTCATGTAGAATTAGAGAGTGGATTAATCTGCCTGTTGATGTAATTTGGGTGTTCTTTTGCATGCCACTGAAATGCAGCCACCTCTGGGGAGATGTGTGGCAGCTGTGTGTAGCTTAGGGCATTGCAGTAGTGTGGGAACCAAGGGAAGAACTGTGATTTAGTGGCAACCTGGATTTTTTAACAGTTACTGCCCAATAAGTTCTTTGAAATGGTGACTTTACTGCCAGTTGCAGCAGCTGCTGGACTCTTACACACCCATAAGGAGAAAATTAGAAATATCTAATTCCTTCTTGATGTTTTGTCGTTGCTAATGATTCAATACAATAGCCGGTTATTTTTTGTTTGTTTGTTTGTTTATAGAACTAAAGACATAATAGAAATAAAATATTTGGAAAAATAATCTATTCTTAGCTACTAAGCAGACCCACACTTCATAGGTATATAGGTATTTATTGCTTTCTACCTGACAGCATTCTTATGCAGTTTATCTGTTGCTTCTCTTTAGCTGCAGTTTTCATCTCTCACTGTTTCCACAAAACCTCAATCTGCCAATCAACCTGAGAAGATGGAAATTATGTAAATTAATTATTATTTATCTCATAATGAGATAAAAACAATGGAACAACATTATTTTCCAAAACAAACAAAAAAAACCCTTGAAAGAAACACATCATAATCTGACCCCTCCGAGTAAAAACTGTTTCAACAACCACTGTGTATAATGTTATTTTCCATAATAACAGTTAAAAGTGGCCATTTGTTCTATGTATTGTAAAAGAGATGTCTCCCCAGGGGTCTCAGGGATTAGATAAGGGTTGTTCTGCCTTTGGGATGGAGTCCAGAGAATTGCAGCAGCTGCATGTGCTCACCCATTCAACACCCAGAAAAGCTGGTGACAAAGAAAAAGGTTCAGAAAAGGTAGGGCATCAAGAGGAGAGACACCAGGGGGAATGGTTTTTTTTAAATATCCAGTGGGGTTTTGAATATTCAGTGGAAAGCTGCAGCAATTTCAACAGGTGAGACAGAGAGTGCCCCGTTCCAGAGGATTTCACTCAGAGAGCACCACGACCTGCAAGCTGTGAGTCCATCTTCCCTCACTCAGAGTCAGCTAATCAAGATCTAACTCTTCACCAGAAAACACTGGAGCCCAATCCCACTCTCTGCAGAGCCCTGCTATTGTTAGAGAAAAATATGAGGCTTTACATTAACAAAATCAGACAGAAAATAGGAGTGCAAGAGCTCAATCTGTATGTAGAAATAATTAATAACAGTGCTGCACATTAAAATATTCAGAAAAGTAAATTCTTACCACATCTATAAGGAAAGAAACTATAATTATCTGAGTTTTATGAATGAGGAAACCAAGACATATTTTAGTTTATATGTTTCACTTAGCAAAAATTTTAAATATCATAAGTAGCAGTAAATCCTAGAAATCTCTACAAGTCTTCCAAAATCTCCACTCTGCTGCTTTGTGGTAGTGACCTGTGCTAATAATTTTGTAATAATTTGGTATGAAGAAACATTTTCTGTACATTTATTGGTTTCCATAACAGTACATAACAGTACTGAATAAAAATTGTCTGCATTTAAAGCAAAGCTTAAAAATAAATATCCTTTCTCAATTTTTAAATAAATTATAATATTATGTATAAGAGCAAAATAAGATGAAACTAAGCTGATGTTTTTCACTTTACATTGGTTCTAGAAGTGATCAGAACACTTTTATCTAAGCTCCACGCAATTAGATTTGAAGTTAGCTCATCCTCCGAAAGGAAGAAATCACAACTGGCCAATTTAGAAACTGGAATGTTGCCACAAGTAATCATTGTCTGATGCAAATCAAATAACAGTTATTGCTTAAATGTGCTGAATAAAATCTCTGTAGAGGATACACTTCATAAACACTGTTTATTTGCATTCAGTTTCCACACATGTGATGCAGCAGCATCAGAAAAGCAGAGACACCAAGACTGTGAAGAAAGCTATGTAGCATAGATTATTTTCTCTGAAGGGTCTGGTGAGTTTTACAGCCTTATTACTCTAACAAATCCCTAGCATGTCAAAGTTTTTTTTCAAAGTAACGGAAAGAGAAAAAAAAATTAAAAATGGATAGAAGATTTTGGATATGTGAGCTCAGTGTGGCTGCAAAATGCACAGAAAGCTATTTTGCAGTCAGTGACAGTGTCAGAAGGTCTTCTTGTGACACAACCTTCTAAAGCAATGAAGTTTTACAGGAAACTTTTTCCCTTCTTTGCAGCTTTGTTGTGCCTTTCAGCTGCTGTGGGGTCGAACATAAAAAATTATGCTTTTGGGGAAAACACAGCATCCTAAAACTAAGTGTTCAGATGAAATTGCCCATCTGATGCACCTCCCCTGTGCCTTTCTCCTCAGTGTAGAAAAAAGTACATTTGGGAACTGTATTTCTCAGTAGTAGTTAAATCAAAGGATGGGAGAGAAGAACCACAAGTGTCTAATCAATGTTTTTGTCCTATTTGACCATTCTCTTCATGTATTTTAAAACAGAAGTGATCAAATAATAAAATTTAATTTCCTATGCCTTTGTTTAATTCTCTACAAAACTGCTTTTGCACTGAGATTTCAAAATATTCAGAGAATTCTATGAAAGATTCCCATGTCCAGTTTCCTGATTAATTAGTTTTCAAGTTTTCATGGATATCTGATATCTTTCAGACATTACCTTTGGGGAGAGTAAGTTGTTACAGGAGTAGCAATAGGGAGATAGCAGAATTTTAAGAGAAAGAATCTAAGCAGGCTGCTATACAGACATTTCAATTCCTCCACAGACTGTGCCATATAATATATATCCATTGGAAGTAATCCTGTTTCCACTGAACTCAGTAGTTTACTGATAATTTCCAAGTGACTAATGTTTTACCTAAGGAATTTTGAAATGGAGGTAAGCCATCAGTCTTCAGGATGCTGAGGAACATACAGTGAGAAGAATTGGGTTGGGAATTCTCCCTGTGGGCAGGTCATTTATGATGTGGTAGAGCTCCAGGCCCTGTGCCCAAGTGTGGAGTCACATTGAGAGACTGACTCTGGCTTTAGCAGGACATCAGCTTCCTAACTCAGTTCTCCCACCTGACAGTCCCACTGGGACTAACTGAGGTCTTCCCAGTCCCTGAAAGAGTTTATATAAGACTTTTTCTGCATTTCTGGGTGTACTCTGTCTTCATCCCTTCAACAATTCTTTGCTCCAGAATTCCTTACACCTCATTTATGTGGGATTAGTCCCTTTTGAAGACAGGATTTTGAACTACATGGACCACTACATTTTTTTCATAAGATCAGTCTCAGAAATGTTTCACCAATGCCATTTAGGAAGCATTTCTTAGGGCTCTGACAAAAAGACAGTGGACACAGAGAGCCACTGTCAGTGCTGGGATTTCGTATTTCACTGATCTTTATCAGATGCAGACATTGTTATCTAACTTTATCTAACATTTTTATCATCTCCTCTCATTCTCCAGCTCTCCATCATTTCCCTTCTGCTTAATACAGACTGAAGTGTTTTTCTTTAATTTTTGACTTCCATGTGTCCAGGATGGATTTCAGCTAAGTGTTCCCAGCCCATATATCTGACAACTCTGGTTCATTCTCTGTTACTTTCCCATCCTCCCTGCAGCTGGCAGTGCCTCCTAATTTAGCAATATCGTCAGATTTCACAAATGTGGTGTATGCTCCTTCTTCAAGGTTTTTAATAAAAATGTTGACTCATGCTGGGCCAAATTCCCATTGCCACAGCACTCCCTTACAACATGTTGCATTTCTGTAAAAATTATACCTCAGTGTATAATTTAATAATATACCTTGTATAACATACCTCTTTGCATTGTACATCCCCAGTGCTGAAGATGTGATGTAATGAAAAATCATAGATAACAATAGACTAGAATATTCTGATATCTTGGGCTTAAATAAGCTATATTTCAGAAGTTTCTTTGTACATTTGGAGCTTGAAATGCAGGTGTATCATATCTCACTAGACAGAGGAGACGTATTAATGGGTTTGGCAGAGCTTGGAAAGTACAGATTGAGCCAACTGTTTGACTTTGGGAAAATGCCTAATGTTTTATTAGCACTTCTGCTTCTTCTCAAGAGAAGTCAATGGTCCTTTGGGAGGTCTGATAAGAAAAGTCATTAATGGGGTACTAGTGTTTCCAAGGAGGGAAATTAAAATCATTCTGTACCCCAAAAATGGACTTTTTATAAGTGTATCTCAAGTTATTCTAACTTGTATCTCCAGTCATAAAAGGCATGAGGTATGAGGAGAGTGTCAGGGTAACAGCATTCTCTTCCTCCCTAGGCATTTGTGTAAAGCTAAATAGCAGTTCCAAATTGTTGACTTTACCTGGGATTTCTCAGTAAGGTCAGCCTCTTGTCAGATAGCTATTTTCTGAATGCAACCTAACAGAAAAACTTAATGACCTCTATTTACTTCAAGTAGAAATCCATCAAAGGGACAATTAACTAATTTTAAGCATAAATTGGCTCCCTGGTGAGAAGCAAGCTTATAAATAAACCATTTCATTTGTTCACTGAACTAGACTGTCATGCAAGTGAAATTGCTGACTCCAAAGCAGACAAATCAGCAAACTTTTCTTGCCTTAAGTGCCCTGAGTGGAGTTAGGGGAAGAAACCATGGGAAGCAGTTCCCTTTGGCTCTGCTGCTGTGCAGGTGGGCTGCACCTACACCATTCTCCAGCAGGGTAAGACAGCTCAAGCTCTCTCCAGTGACTGTCAGCAGGCAGTAAATGGTGCAGAGACACAGCTCCTCAGGTCTCCAGCTTGCCCGTGAACAGTGTGGACATTAGCCCAGCACACGGAGGGAAGGGTAGATCCATGCTCACAGATTGTGTAGAATCCAAAAGTGTTTACAAGAAAGTTGCACTGTTGCCTGTTAGTTTTTCCTCTTTTGAATGTCCCTGTCACCATGGTACATGAGCACCTTTAGTCTTCACTGCAATTGTTTTTCCAGTATAGAAAGTTTCCTGAAGGAAGTGTTGGTTTCTGCAGAGTCACTGTGCCTCAGTTTCCCATGAAGACACTTGGTGGGACCTTTCCAGAGGAGCAAGGAAGCAAGGAATAAGGATCCATATCTCAGGAGGTTGCCTTATATCACACACTGGGAGCTTTCTTCTTTTTTCCAAGCCAACATTCCTTGAAAGCAGCATGTGCATCTTGTAGTACTCATCCCCACACTATTTCCACAATGCTAGCTTTGTTTAAGTGAATACATTGGCAATACCCTCAAGGTATTTTAAGAAGTGACAAATGGAGCAATAGAGAAAAGGAGGAACATTGCAGGCCAGTTTCCAATCCCATGAGATGTGGGGACTGAAAATGTCTGATGAGACCTCAGTGCATTTTTAGGCAGAAAATAGGATGGAGTTTTCCTTGGTGAGATGGGGGGCTCAGGAGGGAAATTTTATAGCTGTCTTCACTCTATTTGAATAGTTTGCTTCAGTTTGCTGTGCTCAATGCTATCAGACCAGAGATGAATTGTTTATAAAGGCAGCCAAGTAACTGCTAGAGGCAATAAAAAGAGGAAGAAAAACCAGATCCTTTAAGTAGAATTTAATTATCTTCTTCTGCATATTGTTTTACTTTGCCAGTTTAATATATAGTAACTTGTATAAATGTGTGTGCTTGTGCATGGGATGCTGCATGTGTGGTGAGATTGCATTTGTACACCCAGTTTGCTGGTTTTTAGTGCTGATTATCTTTTCTCATTGGAATATGCCATGACTAAATCAATGAATCTCATCCAAATGAATCTGAAAACAAGAGATGCAACTGTTCTCACAGCTGGCAAACAAGAAGCCTCCATCCTCAGGTAGATTGCCTATGCTCAGAGGATTTTTAGGACCTTCATCATTCTGTGAAACAGATGGCAGAAAAGTTCAAAATGTGGCACTTTGCTTTGGTCTTTCATACCTGCTAAGTGACAGGAAGGTCCATTCATGCTGAACATTTCTCCCAGAAACTTTACCTTGATGTGGCTTTATAGGGTCTCATCTGACACACTAATGCATTTAGGACTAATTTAGAAAACTTGTGACTCATCTATTTTGAATTTTCAGCTCTAACAATGAAACCTTCCCAATAATCATGCAGGAAAATGCACTATGGAAACTCAATATACAATTTTTGCACAAGAAAAGTCAAGGATAAAATCTTAGCTTCACTACAGCTTAGTTACCTGATTTTCATTAACTACCCATAAATGTTCTTTATTTCATATGTATACATATACACACACGTATATACATATATATATACACACATATATATGCATATATATATATATATATGTGTATCTATCTATCTATCTATCTATCTATCTATATATATATATATATATAAATCCACAGAAGTGTGTCCTGGAGAGAAGGAAGACTGAGGAACATTTGTCCTAATATCACTGAGATATTTCTAGTAGAGGCAGGATAGCTTTTCCTTATATTTTGGTACCATCTGAGTTGATAAATGCCATAACTGAAATTAATAGCCATTCTCTAGAAGTTACAGATGTGGAAACATAAATCAATAAATACAATTAGTTCAGTCCTTAACCAACTCACACCAGACCTGTGGTTAATGGACCTACCTCCATTTACAAAGCAGTTAAAGACACAATTAAACACAAGAAACATTGTCAAGGTTTGGTTTTTTTTTTTCTTCCATTTAATCTTAGTGTTTAGAAAAGAAAGAGTCTGCTACAGAAAAAAAAAAAAAAAAAAAAAAGAAAAAGGCTAAGAATAGACCTAAAAGTATGATGTTTGGTAGAAGAGGACTCATGCTCCCAGTATTTTGTGGAGAACCACAGCTGTGGGTCAGCACACATTCCCATAAAATGGTTATCAGATGCAAGCATGAAATTTCCCAGCAGTACTCTGTGGTTCAGTTAGCAGCTAGCAATTCTCACCACACAGCTGAAGTCATTTCCCTGGGTTTGCCCGAGTCTTTTAAACAACATGAAACACACCGCAAATTCTGGAAAGCTGAGAAGATAATTCTTGAAGCCAATGCTCGGTTTGGGAAAACTATAGGAGAGAGATTTAAGGTATGTGCATGAGGCATACAGGCACATCCTGTCTTGTAGTGTATCTTTATTGCAACAAAAGGAAAAGTTGTTTTCAGTTATTTTTTCAAGGTCAGACCACACACCACCCTCTTCCCAGCTTGCAAATTTTATCTCTTACTCCCTGCAGGAAGGAATGGCTGAGATATTCATATCAAAGCTGCAGGCTAGGGTCGAAGCAAGCGTCACTGATGAGATGTTCCCAGTGCTTAGAGTCATCCCTCATTTCCATCTGTCTTCTGTTTCCCTTTACTGGATTATTTGATCATGCCTTAGAAGGGTAGCACTTCAAGAGTGCTGAGTGAAGACGAGTGCCAGCTATTCCATGTGGTTGTCTTGGACCCTTGCACAAGGTTGAATCTGAACTGAAATCAAACACAAGTCCTTTCAAACTTGTTTTGTCAAAATAATGTGTCCTCTGGATGGGAAACCAACTAGCTGAACGAACTATTTCAGCTTATAATGATGGAAAAAATAATTATAAATGTTTTTAAAGATTCTGGTTGCAGTACAAATGAAGATGCATGTTGCTCTTTTGCAAAGAGGTCATGCTGCTTTAGGCATTCATCGGTGTGGCCACTCCCTGTAAGCACTCATGCAGGCAATGCTAAAATTGCAGTTTCTTCTGTGTTACCTTCCACAGGAGTTGCTTAGTCTCTTCTTCGAATGGTCTTGCATGGGAAGGATAGTATCAGCACTGTGAATTAACTGTGAGTTACAGAGAAAAGAAAAGTGGGGGGCTAGAAAGGCATTTTATTGAATTTTGTCATCAGAGATGGCTTATTCCTCCATCTAGTTTTTTCCTGACTTTGTCTTTGGTCAGCAAAGACAGAACATCTCTAGAAAACAATTCAGGGCACCAAAATCTAACATCTGCTTAAAATCACTTTCTGGAAGAGTCTCTGCTCTGATCCATTGACTGTAGAGGGAGAAAAGGCAATTACACCTGGTGATGTCAATGCCTCCTGACCACTGGTGTTATCCGTGGGAAAGTCCACAAAAAGACAAGATCATTCACAATTCCTGTTCCTCTTTGTACACCTCCATTCACCTATCAGAGCACACAGATCCCACTTACAGCTGAACTGTGAGGCCCCTGATGTTCACCATGCTGAGGCATTTAGATTAATTTACCAGATTTAACCTCCAGACCACCACAGAATACAGATGCTTCAGAGATTGCATTATTGTTTTTCTTGATGGATGCAGTATTTTTAAATATTGAGACATAAATGCAGATAGGAAGAAATGACAATGTGAATTTGAAGATAATATAGGAAGGCTATGAGACCTGATAGGAAAAACTGTAATTATTTTCATGATCTGAGAAAATATTTATATATGCTAGAATATTTAAATATGATATGAAGTGTTCTTTTAAAATGGGAGAAAATGAAAAATAGGGTATTAGAAGTACAAATCTTACATGCCAATCCCAGCCCCTATCCTGGTTTGTGACCACAGGCACTCTTGTGTATTTCCCTCATTTTCTAAACAAAGTCAACTATAAACAGTTGTTATTACTATCTAGCTCCTAGGTAACATTTTTATCCATCAATCCCAAACTGCATTGCTAACAAGGTCACATTATTTTTGTTTTCCAGATTTGTGGCAGGGACTGTGCAGAGATTAGCAAAAGGACTTGTCCTAGCAGACTGAATTGGAACAGGACAATCTTCTGCTTCTTGGGTTACTTCTGTACCTGCTGACTCCCACTTTGCAAATTTCTCACTAATCCACAGTGGATTCTAAACTGAGGCAATCAAAGTTTGAGGAACATACTCATTCTGAGTTGAAAGAAATGATGTGCACTAAGTGCACAGTAAATATTTTATGCATTGTCTCCATAAGACACCGAAGATTAGTATATCATTGCTCAAAATACAGGTAAGAATTTGCTTGACAGAAAAATGTTGCTTTCGTGACTATTTTGTATAGCTGGTCAGCAAATGGATTTTCCAACCAAAGGGAAAATAGAAACAAAACAGAATCTTGAAAAATTCTTTTACAGAATAACATGCAAAAAAAACATGTTCACTTCAGGTCAGTGAAAACTTATTTATATAAAATGAAAATATTATCTCAGGCAGACCCTTCATTTGTCCTTTTAAAATAAGAAAAATCTACTTTTTAAGTATGTTTTTTATTGATTTGAAAAGAAATATAATAAAACTCAGTAAGATTTCCAAATTATTCGTTCATTATAGTCAGAAAAAATTTTCAAAGGTGAATTTTACAACTATTTTCTTCTCCACTCTTCCCATTTTAGAAGTAGATGTTTATTCCATAGTATGGTCTTTTAACCACTCTAAATATTTCAGAGCTTTTACAACAGTTCCTATATTACTGTTTCAAATCAGTCTGTATTTTTACAACTAGTACCCTAACCTCCTCTTATCGATGTATTGTAATGATTCACTTAGTTCTAGTTAATAAGATACTTTTGTTCATATTTGTACTTCAGGATTTTTTTGCTAATTTAGTTTCTGTTTAACAGTGATACTCCTAAGTGGATCCAAATACGTTAATGTGGTTTATTTAGGCTTGATATCAACAATGTAGCACTGACTGAAAAGTCATCAGAAGTAAGCTAAACAGTTTTAAGGAACAACCTACTCAGTGGAGTGGAGTTCTTCTGATGCCAGCAATGGATTTCCTTCCAGATCTTCTGGACTAAAACTTCTACAATAGGAGCCTTCAGAGGTTTTAGATTAAATTTGAGAAATGTTAACAAAAATGAGAATGGGAAACCATTCAGCTGGTATTCCTGTGTAGATATAGATATTGATTAGATATAGATAGATTATTAGATAGATAGATAGATAGATAGATAGATATAGCTACCTATAGCTATAGAGAAAATATAGATATAGATTAGATGTAGATAAAGATATATTCTGGTTATCAAGTTTATGTGGTGTGTATTTTATTTTCAGTGTGTTATGCCAAATCACAAGCACAAGAAGGCAAAATGCAACACAGCTCAGAGATATTTAAACAAATCTCATATTTTCTCATTGCCCAACTTTTGACGTTTGAATATTTTCATTTGACAACCCTGCCATAGTTTTCCATTAGCATTTACCAGGCTCAAATTCTTCAACAAGGTATTAGGATGGGAATCAGAAAAGAGCTGTCAACATTGTAAGCAACATAGGCCAGAAGTTCTCTTTTGCCACAAAATGAAGATCTGAAGTCCTGGGCTGCTCAGACTGATTGATTTTCCCATGGGATCCTCTGGCTGAGTGTCTGTAGTATGCTCCCACTCTTACATGTAATGGTTACAAGAAAAGCCTATGGGCAAAAGTTAAGTGGAAAAAGAAAACTGAACTAAAAGCAGTCATTCAAGGTGGAAAAGAGTTAATATAATATAGCCTGTCTTTCAACAGACCTTTCTGATAGTCTATAAAATATATTTGCCTTTCCCTTAAAGGAGACACCCAACATCCCTTTTTTTATGCAACCACTTACTTTTCTGATGCTTTTTGGTACTTAACACTGCTTGTGATTTCTAATTCTTCATCAGATTTTCTTAAAATTAGACAAAGACCTCAAACATTATTAAGAAAGGTCAGATGGATAGATAGACACATGCACACAGAGTATGATCAAACAAGCCTCATTTCCTTACAAGCCTGAGGTAAAAATAACATTTTGCAATTTCCACTGCCAGAGTTTTGAGCACTTCTCATTACAGGATCAGGAATGAACCTTGGCACTGATGACTGGAGTCATTTATTGTAGACAGTGGAATTATTGTTTACCCTCCAACAAAATGCTTCCTTCTTCTTCTGGGCCTCACATGAGAAGTGGGCAAAAGAGGAGAAATCTAACTCCCATCATGGCTTCTAGAATCCCTCAACCCTTTGAGAAGTACCAAAGAGCTGAGGAATAATGGGTGAGAAATAATTGATTTGACATGCTTAATCTATTCCTTGTGTGTGGATAAGTGTGACAGTTTCCTCACACCAGCCATTGATCAAGCAAAGTCTACCTCCCTCAAGTCCATCGAGAAAAACTTGTCTGAGCATGATAACAGCACAGAAACTTTTTACAAGGTGATCTACAAAGAACTGACTGATGGAGAAGGTGAATACAGGGCAATTAGTCTCTCTCATAGTGAAGGAACCAAGAGTTCACAGTACAATGCGTTGATAACAGTGTTGCTTCTAAAACAAAGGGAGAACCTTTTTCACACATAACGTACTTTCAAGATTATAACATGCAATATAAAAATAAAAGGATTATAAAAATGAAAGCCAGTCACGATGTTTCCATGGAACAGGAGGCTAGAACAAAGGGAAGTGAAACACAGCCATTAGTTGCCTCTCACTTCCTGGTACATGAAACTTTTTCCACTCCTGAGATCCACCATTATATTTTTCTCTCTCCCTGAACACAGAACCTCCAAGACAAAATCATTGACTTTGACATGGAAGCTGCCCTGGGAAGGAGGGATTTACACAAGGGCAGGATCAATTTTCTCTGGCCTGAGCCCTTCCTTGCACTGTATTCCTGCCTCTTATTGCTAACATTACTACACATTATCTTACTTACATATTATTCCACTACCAGGGAAAGTGACAACTATAGAGAGATACACAAGTTAATGAACAGCATTGAGATTTTTGAGAGCAGGATGCAATGGTTTTGATGACATTGGAAACAACATGCTAAATTTTTACAGCTGAATTCAAGGTAGAAGTTGTAGACTGTGCCTTGCAATAAGAAAACATTAATTTAGCATAGGCAAGTGGTGTTCTCACTCCAGAGAGTAGAAAGAAAAAATTCCATTGCATACATCATCCTGAGGAAATGTATCTGCCTAAAAAGTACTTTGGAGACATTTTCACCTTTCAGATGAAAAGGTGTGTAGCTACAATTCAGCTGAACAATACTTGAATTGTAACAGCAGCTGTTCAGATGAGTGCCTAAAAAAATACAAATCAGCAACTTTAAAGGTGGCCCAAATTAGTGCATATGCTGATGAAACTGAAGTCATCCAAGAATAGCTGTAAAACCTCAGGCAAGGAGGTGCCTTATGTTTCCTTAAAAAAATGATGAGCTTTTCTTCATATATCACTGACCTAACAATGAACTCAGATCTTGCAGAAAGCAGTTTGTACCTCATTGATGAATTCCCCTGTGTTTGACAGCCCTGTAACAAAAGCAGCTGATGAAGCAGACGCAAAGGGAATGATTTTACTACAATTCATCAGAAAATTGTTTGTTTCAAGTTGTTATAATTAAAGGAAAACAACAACAACAAAAAACCCCACCTCTTTAAAAGCATGAAGTGATGCCTCTTGAAACTTTGCCAAAAGTTTTTTTTCACAGTTACCCCAAAAAAGTTAAATGGTGAAAAACTTAATTGAAAGCTGCTAGGGGGCTTTTATTTGCAAAATTGCCTCACCTTGGCTAGTGAAATGAATGACAGAAAATCTCTCTGAATTGGAATTAGACTCACCATTTCTAAAGGCCAGATAAAAGTACTACAGCCATGTCATGACCAATAATTATAGCTTTCAATAATTCTTGATGAAAAATGATAAGAACCAACAAAAAAAATTTGCAGCAGAAAAATTTTGTTTTCAGTGATTAAATATCTGTCTGTTAAAAAAAAGCAAAAACAAAAACAAAAAAGAAACTTCCCCAGTGCTCCTGAATTCATGCAGGCTGAATTCAAAATTAAAGATGATGCCAATACTTTAGGAAATTAAACTGATGAAACTTTTCTCTATCTCTAAATGCCAACTGTGACTATGATGCAGCTGCCAAAGGCAGTGCTCTTCTCAATGACAAAATCCAGCATATGCTTTGAAGCAAGAGAATTGACTCTATTTTGATAAGTATGGTTGAAATTTTGGATTGCTCTGTCATTTTCTAAAATTATGTTAAATTATGGAACTATTTATTCATCAAGAAATTATTTTAAATATGCTAATACTACCTCATACTACTATTATTTCTTTAACGAATTTTTGTGGTGAACTACCTGATGATGTAAATTATCCACAGATATGTGTGTGTGGTTACATTCATGAAATTCTATCTTTAGAGAAATGCAGATTGCTTGAGATGTTGATTATTTTTGTCAATAATATGTAATATAGCTGCAAATTTCATTCTCCACATTTTGGAAGCAAAACCCTAACATATTCTCTAGCAAAAAGCTGCAGAATAGGTCACCTTGAGGTTGTTTATGGTTAGAAGAAAATTCCAGTTAAGAAGACACCTGTAGGCACCACTGCTGGGACTGGGAAGGATAATAACCACTTCACCATATTTGTCTTCTTTATTGTATCCTGGTAACTCTTCCTTACCTATGATTAAATCTCTAAATGGAGATTTGTGTCTCTGTCTTTCACAGGTTTTCTTTCATTACTTGAAAGCAGTGTGCCATGAAGTACTTGGTTTCATATCCTTGCTCAGTTCCATCATCTCCCTGGCTGCTCTTTCCACTAGAATTCCATTCCTTTTAGACCTAAATAGACCCTTTTAAACAACTGATCTTCTGCATCATGGCCTCATATAAGCTCCACATAAAAATTATTCTTTTCTTGCTATACATTTTCTGTTTACTAATATCCAGTAATTTAAATCATGTTCAGTTTAGCCATGAGTTTGTTTACTTGCTTCTTTTGGCTCACTCTGAATACTCTCTGGAAGGTAGTGGTTAGCACCATTATCGCAGTATATGAGTTGTTGTTTTATATATCTTCACTTTGCTTTAACCCTCAATGTTTTTGTGGTCCCCTGTTCAGTTTATAATATAATTTGTATTTCAACACCACCTCCCTTCAGGGCAACAATTCTAGAAAATTAAGGTATTACAAATTGCTGTCAAAAATGGCGCAGAGACCACTGTAAGGAAATATCTTGAATTGGAGTGGTACAGATAAGACGTGATATGTTAGCAACAAAAGGCATTGTCCTTTGAGGCCTCTTCCTTGGCTAACAAACTGATATGTCATATTAAAATTTCTTGTGGGGGCTCTTAGTATTTTCCAGGTACAGACAACATACAGACTCTTCTGTTGCTGACCACTCTATGTCCTTACAGCCTGTCCATCAAAATTATTAAAGGAAACCAGTTCATTAGGCACTGCTGTAAACTATTTTCTGTATAACACTAAAATACTCTGAGGGAAGAAAAAGAGCCACTAAACAAAAATAGTGAAAAAATTGCAGGTCTTGTATTCCTTGAGTAAGAAGTGAACTTAATGTACGGTAGGATACAAAATAATGATCTGAGTTCTACAGCAGCTTTTGTTCAAGAGTTCAGATGGTGGGTAAGGTGTCTGAAGTTAAAAGGAATGAAATGCCTCAGAGGCACTACTTCAGACAGTGTATTTTTAGCCTACTGAGCAAGAAAAAAATGAATAAGGCAAACATTTCCCAAAGTCCTTGGGTTTTTGTATGATCTGCCTGACACAATCAATTTAAAATTCTTAGGAAGTTCTATATGTATTCATGCACTAAAATCAATGAAGTCTTATACACAGACTCTTGGTGTAATTACTCAGGGTTTCAAGATTACCTACAGCCAGTTGCATTGACAGAGCATTTCATTCCACATGAATTCCCAGGGATGTCTTTTCCTTTCCAGTCTTTAATAAACACATATTCAGACAAAATTCCTACTTGAACTGAGAAAAGGTTTTTGAGCTTAAAAACCAGTCAGAATCAAAATAGTCCATACTTAGAGGTGAGCTACAAGAAATCTCATAATCCCCTCTCAGAGAACACAGCATGAGAGCACACGAACAGCTGAATCAGGTTAGACCAACTCTGTGGCTGAGATGGATAGTCATGTCTCTGTGTTTAATAAAAAATTCGCTCTTCCTTTTTCTTCTCATTATTTTTTCCAATCAGTTTTGGAAACCATGAATGCTCCCAACATCTACAATTTCAGGGACAAGGAGTACTTCATGTCTGGTTGAAGAAATATCACCTTTTAGTCCATGAACCTGCTGCCTGGTTGGTTGATGTAGTAGTTCTTGTACTGGAAGAGACAGCGAACAATAATTTAGAATTCACCTTCTCCATGTCATTCATGCTTTTGCATATCTCCTTTCACTCATCTTCTTTTTTCAGGATGAAAAGTCTCAGTCTATTTATTGTTGTTCATATGGAAAATATTTCATGTCTCTGATTACCCTTGTCCTTAAAAACTTTCCTATTTTTTCTGCATTCTTCCTGAGGGAAGGAAAGCATCCTAAGTTGAGCTCCACCACTACAATGCAGGTGTACATGTATTTTACAGCAGGAATGGTTTGCTCCCTATTCCTTTCCTAATTCAGCTTAATATTCAATTTACCTTTCTGAGGGTTACTAAGTGAGGAACCAACCTTTTATTATAATCAGAAGATCTTTACATGTTTTTACTTGCAAATCTTTGCTGTGTTTCTTCTTAAAGTCACAAAAAAACCCCAAACCAAAACAAAAAAAACCAACAAAAAACCCCAAAAACAAACAAAAAACCCCCCGAAAAATAAAAGGAAAAAAGTGATCTTTAACTGTGATATTGCAGAGGAATCAGCCAGTCAGCATGATCTGTCATATTGCCTTATCTCCTTCCTTTGTGCTGGTCTAGCACATGCTGTGTTTAGTGTGAATCTCTGGGACTCTCCTGAGAGTTTGCCTGGGATTCAGGTCTCTGGGCAGTGGGAACGAAGGACTCCATTTCGCTCTGCATTCCACCAGAGCTGGGGAAAGAGGTGACCAGCTGTTCCTTCCTGCCAGGCAACAGCTTTTATGAGGGTGAAAAAAAATATAAAAGATCTCTGGATCTTATTATTGCTAGGCATTTTATGTTCAATAGTGAAAAAAGAGAGTTAACTAACCAGGAGTGTTTGAAGTCCAGCTGGTGTTGTTTGGAAAAGGATGTGTCACCTGTAGTTGTGAGGTACTGAGGTGAGGTGGCTATTTAGAATGTGAGTTTGTAATAACTCAGTTTTTTATAACCCAAGTAACTCAGCCTCTATCAAACACATATCACCTGTTGTCCCTTATCAAGCACGCCTCTGATGGTTTTGATTCACTTAGTTCATTCATTTCTACCACACAAAACAGCACTGGTGGGCCTGGTCTCATAAAAGCAGATCACTAAGGCCCTTGGGGCACAGGAAACCAGCAAATGCATGTTTAAAAAAAAAAAAAAAAAAAAAGAAAGAAAGAAAGGAAAAAAAGCCATATGACCTAACACAGGAAACAAATCTAATGAAGGAATGTCCTCAGCTTTCACAGGAAATTATTTTCATTTTATGCCATTTTCTGCCTCCATAAAAAGTAACAGAGTTGACCTCCTGTGCTCCTACCTAACCTTTAAGCATCAAGGACTGGAAAGGAGAAATGTTGCCTGAACCAACAAGATACTAATCCATTCAGAGTGTAACAGAGAACAGACTCTTTTCATCATGGGCATCTTAACTGTCACACCACAGCCAATATTTCCTGAAACAAACCATAGTAGAGATGGGGGGATATTTGCAGACTGAGATATTTTAAAAGTGTTACATTTTTATATAAAACACTGAACACTTGTTTTCTGGAAAACAGATCTCAGCTTGGATATTCATAATCACTGCCCATTGCTTAAATCCTGATAGTTTGTACTAAACAGTGCAAAGCAAGGCTGTAATAAATTACAGGCAGTTGTCAGTGGGGAGGTAGTTTAACCTGATGTGCTTTGCCATACACACTTTCAGATTCTCTTTGGTTTTGATTTTAGGGTAGATGCTGAAATAATGTTTTTATTTTCATCTCCTTTAGTCCACACCTTAGTTTGCTTTACTCTTGCAAAGGAGCTCAATATCTTTCTCCATGACAGACCCTGTATTCACCTCTCTTATTGCTGATAAGACATCTCACAAAGAAATTGTATTGGGTATGGCCTAACTCAGGGAAAGATAATCCCACAATATATTTAGGTTGCACTGTTAGTGCTGGAACACTTCATGATTCAAAGTCTAGTGTTTGTTTTCCCATGGCAGAAATAACAGCAATAAAACTTCTAGATGTCAAAATGTTATTTCTTGAAGTAACTGCTTCTGGAGATAATTTTGTAAAATGCTTTGGGTCAGGAGGTGAGTACCCCTGTCTGTCCCCCTTCATTAGTTAGACATTTTAAAAAACAGAAAAGAACCCTCCAAAATGTGGTTCAAAGGATGCCTTACAGGGAATAGATGATCATCCTTTAAGAAATAACATTATCTGCACCATATTTAATTTCTTTCTGCAACTTCCTGCAACTCTCAAATTAACACCAGTGCAATGAATCTTAGTAAATTAACAAGTTTAATGAGTGAACAAGAATCAATCAATCTCCCTTGTTTCAAAACCGCTAATAAGAATTTAAACCAAGTATAAACCTCTGAGTCACAGCCTCTTGCTAATAACATGCTTTTTGCTTTGAAGAGGATAATTAAATCATCACCACATTCCTTTTTCTCTGCAAAACTTCCTGTATGATGTGAATTTAGATCAAAACACACCCTTTCTCCCCTAAGGGTTCTTTGTTGTATCACATTGGAAAATTATTTCAGGAATTGCTCTTGTCCTTGAAGGCATACAGATCAGGCTGGGACATTGGCAGTGCTTGATTGCTCGAACCTCCAAAGGACTTGATAAGCCAGATGCACCCCAATATTTTACAACTCTATCAGATAGCACGCAGATCTATGCTAAGCTTCTTATGAAGTAGAAGCTGTAAAAGTCTAACACAAGGAGCACAACAGGCAGGTTAGTCTGACAGTTAAACTATATCAGCAAAACATGCATAACTGAAAAAAAAATAAATAAAGAACATCCAAAATATATTTTGTAACGTAATATCAAGCTCTAAAAATGCATATGAAAATATGTAGAGGAATAAGATTTTGCCATAAAATTGGTATAAGACTCTAAGAACAAGTATCTAACTGCCAAGAAAGCTACATTACGCTTTCTCTATGACCGTGGACCCTGAGTCATAAAGAAAAAAACATATTGTAGCTGGTTAATATTACCATTTTCTGGATCAGGTAAAGGCTATTGAAAGCAAAATGTGGAGAAAGATCAGAGGCAATCCAAGTCCCATAAAATGGTGATAATGGGTGACCTTTGTAACCTGCGTATATACTGGTCAAATGTCACAAAGGGAAAAGGTTAACAGAAGCAATTTCTTGGTACCTTAAATGATTGCTTCTTGGAACAGCTATTAACCTACTGTATTTCCATCTGCTGGTGTGGTTTTAGTTCAAACAGGTAATGTTTGAACTAACAGCTGCATTTCCCATATAGTTATGTCGAGGTTCAGGGAGCGTGGTGAGGTCAGAGCACCAGGGGATGAATAAAGTGCACAACCACATGTAAGTGACCTGGTTTCTATTCCCCATCCTGATAAAGATTTGCTGGGTGATCTCGAATTCAGGTTCCTTGACTTCTTCAGGGTTTCATCTTGCCATGTGCAAAGCAGGAGTATAGTCCAGTGGTTGATGTCTCTGGGAAGCTGAGCAGACTGGTATGCAGAGAGCTTTGAGATTCTCTATGGAAATGCTGGATAGAAGTGTAAAACATCTCTATGCATGTTGAGAGATTATTGTTTATGGTCTGTGAGTGCCTCAAAAGGATGTCATCTTTCAGCAGATGGTCTAAATCAGCAACATTGTCTCCAATTAGGGTGAAAATACCATGACTGAGACCAAATACATGAAGTCCACTCAGTCACTGACATCATGGCAGATTAATCTTCTTTAACAAGGGAAAAGCATACTCTTATTTCAAGTGGTGATGGAAAGAGTCTGAGAAGGCTCAGCATAGTGGCAGGAGCTTCAGAGAGCAGTTTTCATGCCTGCCACGGTGCACAGATGGAGAGAGTGGGGGATGTCCTAGCTCCCTGTGGGAAGGAATCTGTAAGCTATGAGCATTTAGCTCCTTGCAATGCATGACTCCAGCTATCAGCTGGTCAGCAGGTTTTCTTCTCTCACACAGAAGAGGGACTCCATTGTTCAACATTATTCCTTTCCTTTGGTTGTTAAGCCATTAAGTTAAGCCCACAGCAAAATTTTTCTCTGTGGCAGACATAAACCATCCCAAAAAAGGTCCTCGCACACTCTCTCTCTTTCAGCAGCTAACTCCCAACTCTGAATCCTCTTTGTGTACTGTTTCAAAAAACATATCCTGTATCCCCACACCTCAGCTTGTTTTTCCATTGTCATTTGTTGATGATCACTTTATGCTCCAACTTTAAAGTGTGCTTGTTTCCTCTTGGGCTAATGGTTGTTAATTTAGCATTTGAAATACCTGTATGTGAGTAAAAAGTTGCAACTTCCCACAAAATAGATTGCAGCAGGCACGTTTTTTGTATGTGTATTTTTTTATTCTTTCATCCTGTGTAATTAATGCCACTTTCAACTCTGTACTTTGCAGAGCTTTTACTTTGTAAATATGTGCACTAAAATTCCATTTAGTAAATTTGTCTGCCTGTATCTTGAGCCAAATTACCAAAAGAGAGTCCTGATCTCTGTGTGACCACAGACAATTATTTCTCTTGCTGGATTTGGTTTAGTGCAACCAGAACCTATTTTGGGGAAAAGAAACATTGTGTCTTTCTTGGCCTCTGCCCTGGGAAAGGGGGAATTTTGAAGACTGGTATGCATTTCTCTGAAGAGTGTCTTTTATTTTTAATTGTGTTTAAAAATGGAAGGAAGTACAGACAAAGCTTTCATATATGGTATGTACAAATAGGATTTCAAATCTATTTTGGGTCTGGTCCTTCAATGAATGAATGGGTGCATAGCTTTCTGGAGACTCATGCCTTATCCTGAACTTCTGCACATTCTAAGTTCAAGAGGGATCAGACCTTCTGCTTTGTCAGACTTGTTCTCATGCTGAAAAGTCTGAAGGATGTTCAGCTCATTGTCTCTTTACCTAGTGTTTCAATTTTGTAATAGGAGGCTAAAAAGAATTGCCTCAGCTGGAAAAAATTAGTATGTAAATGGGCAAGACAAAGATAATTAAAGGAAGAAGTACATGTGCAACAGCACACGTTTCTGCATATGCAGGTACAAATACAAATTAATTTAAAAATTGGACTCTTAATTATGTAAATGTAATTTACATAAAATTGTAAATTCAGCTCACAAAACTGCATTCTTAATTCAGGAACACTCTTGTCTAGGAGCTGCTACAAGCTTAAATGACAATGAATGGGTCATATATTGAAAAAATAATTGACTGAATGTAAAAATGCTGCATGTCCATTTCTTTCTGCACATGTGATCCACTCGTGTGCAGGGACAGTGACTGCTCCAGGACAGGAGTGCTTATCCCCACTAATGTGCCTTGAAGATGTAGCAGTGGCTCCATGTTCACCAGGTGTGAGGCACAGAAACATCTACGCAAGCTCCTCACAGATTTGTGCCTCCCCAGGCCATGGTCCAGAGCTCTTCTGGAACAGGATTTCAATCCAGAAAGCAGGAGAGCCTTCAGGCTGATCAGCTTGGGCACCATGCCCTGCTAGCTGTGCTGAGCCCCTCGAGTGTCTCTGCTGCTCTTGCGTGGGCTGCCCTCACACCCTCAGGCTCCCAGAGCTGAGACCCAGGAGTTTATATCACCTTCTCCTTCCTCCTGCACAGCTCACAGCTATGGAAAGCAATCTTGTCTCACAGCTCTGTTTTCAAATCTGCAAGTGGACTCTGGATAGGTTGGAGCAGTTTGCATCTTCTAAAGTGGATCTGTGTAATATATTGCACTTTGAGACAAAGGAAGTAAATTTATGAGGCAATATAAGCACAGTTCCTACAAAGCTCTTTTATACTCACTTTTCAGAGTATGACTGTTCTTTAAAATATTTAGAGATATTTTTGAGATTTTATTGTGTACTGTAGTTTACAAGGGCCTAAAAACCCCACAATACAATGTTTGACATTTTCTTGTCAATATATCTAAATTCTAGTGTTGCAAAATGTGTTTCAGCAATGATACAAACTGAGTTTGTTCACCTGAGTTTGTATCATCTGGAAATAATGTGAGGAGTCAGAATGAGTATTCCAGGAGAGCAATGTGTACATTAGTACTGGTTAAAAAAACAAAGAATGTTCCCATTAAAAAAAAATCCAAAAAACAACAAAACTACCCAATAAAAAACAGTCATAAGCCCTTTTTTTGGGAAAAAGAAATCATTCACACATTGGAATGGAAAGTCAAGAGTTTTTACATGCAAACATTCTCAGTTACTTTTGTAGATACTTTGTGTTATTAAGTGTTTTCAGGGGAAACATCTGAAATTTAAGGATTGAAGTTCTTATATATATTCTTTTTATATATATGTTCTAATGGAGAAGGTATTCACTTTTTTCTTCATCTCTGTCTCAGAACTGTAATGAAGTATATCTTAAAAAATAAAAGAATGTCTTACTTTTTATACTGCATTATAGCCAGGGAAGAAAAATCACCTGGAAAACTGAAGAAAATGTGGTCACATTAGCATCTTTGTAAAAATTACTATTTGTCAGCAGTTTGCTTCTTCTGAGAGGTACAGCCTCAATTTTGTGTGTTTTGCTGTTTCTGTGGCACAGAGAAGATGAAATTAGACTTTTGGAGTGGAAATTTAAAGGGTTTGTATATATGATGAGATCTCAGAAGAGGGGTTGAACCTAGTTAAAATGGGCTAATGAGATTGTACATAATCCTAAACTGAAATCCCTGCCCTGGATCAAAAAGACAGTTACTCTGAAAAAGGCTTGCCGTCTCATGAAAAGCCCAGCCTTGCTTTCTCATCTTTCATGAGAAGTTTCTGTCCTGTTGGAGAGAGATGTGTTCAGCTGGTTCACAGTTGAGGCAGCTGGTCAGAGTTGATTCCTCACCTATGGTAGCATGTAAAGTTCAAACCACAGTGTAACTGTTTGTAAATATTCTTACAAATCAGGCCAGTGTCAAGAGGAAAGACTGCAAACAATGCTGAGTATAGGGCTAGATTACTATCCCCAGGTGAAGGACAAAAGAAAGAACCTGGGTTCCTTCTGCACGCACACCAGATAAGGATTTGACACACTGAGACAGCCTTTTGTGGTAAAGGCCTTGCTCAAGCAATAACAGTGCGCTCCAGATTTTCACAACAGCAGCCAAATTTGAACACTTCAGATCAAGCATCACTGTCAGATCACTGAATGGTCCTTTTTAACCTCTGTTTTACTCTACCTTTTCAAATACACATGGTTCACATCACAGTTAGTCAAGATAATTTTTCAGTAAATTCATCAAAGAGAGGACTGAGATGAACCACATGGAATGGTGAAAAGGGCAGTCAAGGATAATGAACATCAACTAAACAGTCTAGAGACCTACACATAAAAAAAATGGTGAAGATATACACTTTCTAATCATCAATAACCTTTCTTAAAGTGGCTTGTGAATGGTTTCCAAGTTCTTTAAAGGAACAAAGTATTTGTTTACAGGATGCCCTTCAACACAAATATTTTGAAGATGTTTGGACTCCTAATGGGTTCTGACAGAGACTAGACCTTCTCAGGTTACACAGCAGTATGTATAATACACAATTCTTTACCAAAACCATGAGGTTCTGAGCTGCAGCCTCATAAAGAAACATAGAAGAAAAATACCATTATTTTCTCTCAAAGAAAAAGCAGAGATGTTTGTTTATAATTGACTCTCCTCACACCCTCAACTAACTCCAGTTTCATGTTCAGAAATGGATGTTAAGTCTGTTAAAATTAAAGGAAGTTTCCTAAGTGGATGTGGGAGGAGAAGAAGCAAAACAGTTGCACTGCAAACTCTCCTATATGCTCTCCTCTGAGTATTCCCACAAGACCAACACAAGCTGAGAATACTAAACTCTGTGTTTTTAAAAATGAAAAATCAGAAAATTTGAGTCTGAAGCCAACCTTCGGATCTGGAAACCTCTGTAATTTGGGGAAGCCTGAATCATTATCTGAACACTGTGGCTCAGACTTGTTCCTGAAATATCACAGTGACCTCCATGTGCCCTCAGTGTGTCCTCTTCTCAGAGGACTGCGGCTCCTGTGCTTGCCGTGCCTGGCCAGCTGCTCCAGAACAAGGATGCCCCAGAGGGCTGTGAGATGACAGAAATAGTAGAATTGTCTTGGTTTAGAGCAAATTTAGGGAGGAAATCTCCAAAGGGGTCCCTCTAGAAAGCAAATTTAAGAAATGGCCCTTTCTCAAGCCTGTTCAGGAGACAAAAATCTCCTTTGACAAAAGTGGAAAAAACCTGTTTATTTAATTAGCAAAGTACTCACACACATGAAAAAAAACCCCAATATTAAACAATGGAACCTCTCACTGTTCTAAAGAGATGGAAAATCCAGAGAATCCTTTTTGTGGGGTGTAACTGGTCTTGCTCAGTCTCATCAGTCCCTCCCATGCTGGAAAATGCCAGGCCCTGGTGGGCCACAGGTGTGAGCTCCCAGTGTTTTTCTGGGTTTTCAGTTTAAAGCAAGGCTGATCAGTTCTAAGAAAAAGAAAAGCCACAGTCCAGGGAACTTCTCTGCTTCAGCTAGCAAAAAAAACTAACTAAAAGCAAAGGAAAGCTGTCTCCTGTTGTCCATGCTGCAGACAACATAGTCCATGAGAGAGAAAGCTGAAGCTCTTATTTCTATGTTTTTCAATACAGCTGCTTCAGACATTCCACTGCTGCTCCTTCTCCCCCAACTTGAGTTTCAGATCTAGTTTTAAAGGTGCAAAACTTATTTCTGGGCTAAACAGACCAATTGGGATACAATTCAACATCATAAAGTCACCCCAGAACAAGGAGCCATTTCCACTGTGATAGTCTGCAGTATGTTTTTATTAGAGCTTGAAGGAGCTTTAAGAGAATTACTGTTATCCATGTCATTATGTCTTATCTCTTGAATAAAACCACGGTAATAATAACTGAAAGTTTCTGTGATATTTATTAGCATTTGCAAAAAAATTGTCATTTTAAAATTAGCAGCTTCTGTGATGTATCAAGATCTGCTGCCAGTCACCTCCTACTGCAGTGATTAAATAAACAAATATTCCACCATAATTTACACCCTCTCCAAATGGCTGAGGTGATTTTTGGTCTCGTATACCCTGCAATATTTTGTAAAAATAGTTGCCATAAGTTAAAAAAGTTTATACTTCAAAAACCCAAGACAGTGATAGACTAATTATAGCTATGTGGTTTTTGATTTGCCTTAGAGAGTTGGGAAAAGTTTTGTAGTATATTTTTGTTAGAAGAATTTTGTGACTGGTGTTTGAATAGGTTCATGCAGATCCTTCCAAGTAACTTGCTGACTTTGTAACTTGCCTGCAATGCTTGGATTCTGGATACAGAGTCTGGATACACAGCTTATTTCAGCACTGCATTCTGGCTGAAAGAGAAATTTATTACTCTGTTAAGAGTAATCTGCTATTGTTTTTGCTAAGGTCATCTGAAGTATTGTAAAAGTCTTCAGAGAGAGAATGCAGCATGGCACTTCACCCTCAATTATTTTCCAATAATAATCTCTTGGACCAAACAACTTTGGCTGGATGTGCATTGATGGAAGTGTGCCTTCAGTGGAGGTGGAATACATCCTCTGATCCCACATCCAGGAGGTCTGCAGCTAATGGATTCTGTGAAATCAGAAAGGGTAAGACATATGGCAGCTCCACAGAGTTGCAGTTAATATCTAAAGAACTTATGTTTGCTATAAGGCCTCAAAAATATTTCTGTTTACATGTGCAGACTTGCACCTACAGTCTTGCAACTCTAAAAAATGAAACAAAAATGTCCTCTTCTAAAGAAATATACCACTCACAGCAAGAAGGGTTTTTTTAGATTCAAACAGCTTGAGTGACCAAAATGATTTGTGAACTACACAGAAATAAATCTCCTGCAGAAAGGCAATAGTTGGCACCTTTAAAAAAAAAAAAAAGAAAGAAAGAAAGAAAGAAATCAAATATTTAATTTTGCAAATAGGACAAACACAAGGAATAGTATCTTACTTAAATCACTTTCTTCTTGGTGTAACTCTGATCGGAAAAAATAGAGTGACCCACATTACTGACCACACAGGGTATCTTTCTGTGTAATCTGACTGTAATAATTTGTAGACGGGATTGTTTTCACTGAAAAAGGAGAATTTTAAAAAATCAAAAGGCAAAATTTGTAATTTTTCTTCATTTATTTTGCAAAGTAAAAAAAAAAAAAGCTAATTATTTCTTATACCTCAGTTATCTTTTTCAAGATATTTGGAAGTAGAGATATGTTATTAACCCTGATTGTAAAAAAAGGAAACGAGAACACACATGGAAAAAAAGCTCCAGATTTTCAGTGAAATTTATGCTTGTGTAACCTATTGATTTCTAAATGTCTTAATCAAGGTCAAAAGCTTTTGTAACAGAATGGGTATCTAAACTAAGCTAGTCCTATACTCAGTAGAACATCTTTCATCCTAACAGCTGTGGTGGTAAAATCCAATGATAATTCAAAAAATAAATTAAAAACTGTATTAATATGTAGCTGTTACTACAGTTCTTAAATTAGGAACACACATTACCACTTTTTTTTTTTTCAGTGTTATATAAACTAACAGCATCTTTGGGAGATGTCATTTTCAGCCACATCTGAAAATAATGTGTACATTTTAAAATGCAAGCATGTGGGAAATCATGGTGATTTAGTGACTGCATAGTATGTTTGATTTATGAGGGATCCTAGTTTGTGCCTGAACTCTGTGAGCCAAGAAAGAATCCTTGACAATTCAGTAAAAGAGTGGGGGGGAAAATCCAACAACAAAAAAACTGGCAGATTCTGGTGGACACAAAATGATCTAAGCATCTAGACACAGGCGTTTCCGTGGTCAGCAATGTGTCAAAGAGCTCTATTGTTTTAAATCTTAATTTAGTGTGGAAGAACGATTATTGTTTGGTTTGCTTTTTCCCTTGTACTTAGTTCCTAATTTGTCTGAATCACACACATTTAATGAAAACCTGCTTTATAGTTCAAGCAATGCAGCTCTGAGCTCAGTGGGGTTGTTTTCCTTTGTGCTCCAGGCATATCTACAATATCTGGCTTGATTAATCTGTTGCCTTTGTGTAGCTCATTTTAAATGTCAAATGGATTGTTAATGTGGGAACACATTCTGGGCCAAATTCATCTTCCAGCTACACCTGTGCCACCTAAGCAAAATCCACAGCACCCTATATCAGTAAAAAGAGAGCAGAACTTGTAGCTCATTCAGTACATAGAAAATACTCAGATCTTGGGTAAATTTTCCAGTGCTTGTAAGAACTGAATAACTCTAATTAAGCTTCTCATCAATATTAAAGAAGTCCACTAAAATCAATGTTGTCTAAAATTTACAGGACTAAGGCTTTTCTTTTTACAATAGTTTCATCACCACAAAACCCAACATTTTTCCTCTTTCTTCTTCATAAGGGCAACTCATTCATCTTTCCTGTTACATGTATCTGTATTTGCATTTTTCATTGTGTGAAATATTTGTATAGTTTTCACACTTTCCATCTAAGTATTGATGAAATTTTGTAAAGATATTCTGCCTGTCTAACCAGTAGAATATCCAAAAGTAGAAGACCAGTAGAATATCCAAAAAGTTACGGATTTACTTCAAAGTACTAAAATTTGCCCTAGACCAACCAGGATGCTGATGTTTCAACATCAGTGGAAAGAACCTTCAACTCTTCTTCTTAGGCTTGCTCCATCTTTCCTTGGCACTTTAGCATAACCAAACTAGTTATTAGCCTAAATTCATCTTCTTTTTTTTTTTTTTTTTTTCCCTAGTTTGGGTGGGGGGTTTCTGTTTTGTTTTCATTTGGCTTTTATTTTGCCATGGGCACATGGTGATGGCTGTATGACCATCACAACCATGTGAGGTTACAGCACTAGGTGTCTGAGCAATATTTATGTGTTCGTGGTCTTCTGGGAGGTATTTACAGATGAAGAAGACAGAAAATCTGTCATACTTCAGGTAACAAAATAGGTAATGGAAATGATCCAGTCACAGAGGCAGAAAGCTCCAGCAAGTTTAGGAATAACTCCCATAGACCTCCATACTCCCGTGGCTGTACAAAATCTAAGTATAGAACAGAGGGACACCCCAAGGAAAACTGATGGACATCTCCAAAACTGTGATTCATCACATTTTAATACATGATATGAATCTGTGGAATTACATCTCTGACCCCAGTGAGTCTGCAGAGAGACTGGGTGATTGACTTAGCCTGAATGTCTGACTTAACTACCTGAAAAACCTCTCATCCTAATTAACTTGCTCTAATCATCATTAATTGATTTTGCAGAAGAGTAATACAAAAGTCCAGGCTCTTGAACCTCAAAAGAATCTTTCTCAACAGGCCTGTAGAGAATAAAGCAAGCTACTGAAAGTTAGCATGTAATATATTCAGAAGTCAGACAAATCAGACTGCAGACTGCTAAGACTATCACCAAAAATCAAAGTTGAACTCAGCGGTGTGGTCATTCACATACTACAGATATATATTTTTTTCCTGACTCAACAGGATTTTTAGTGTGTTTTTTGTCTATGAACATTTGCTTTTGAGCTCAGCAATATTCTAAGAGGTTACACTGGCAGGTTGTATCTACAGGTATCTCTTTTAGAAGCATCCCAGGAAGATTCCAAATATTGCTTTCTACAAAGCTGTGAGTTCCCTGACCACTTCAAAGGAAGGAATTCCTGCTGTTCTAGCAAGCTGGGAATGCAAGATTTACATGGTAACAAAGCCTATGATGCAAACCTAGAAAAGCTGATCAGCAGTGAGAGTGCTTCATATATCTGAGAGCTGAAAATGTGCTGCCTTTTCCTCACTTAGAGACAAATGCTCTGGTGAGTGCAGAACTGCACCAAGGTGTAATGATGGAGGCCCTGCTGCCTCAGCCCCTTCTTTAGCAACAAAACTTGGGTCCAGCACTCATTACACCAGTATAACCTTGAATCAGTCCCAGCTTCAGATCCACACCTTAAATAAAATAGGTATGTAATGCCAGTGACATTGAAATAACACATAAAATTCATAGGGGACAATGTTAAAAGAGCAGTTCTGAAGGACAGCACTTTCTTAGCCTTTCTGACTAGAGAAGCTCTGTCCCTTTTCCTTGAAGACTGTTTTTTTTCAAAGAATGTTTTTTAGGCCAGTCACAAGTCCAATGCAGCTGTTTTGATTAGCTCTCATTGCAGATGTGGAGGCAGCATATAGAGAATGGCTACTTCAGAATCTTTGCTGTGAACACTTTAATGCTGATCTTAGCAGTGTATTGGTCAAGCTTTCCATTCCCAACCCATGCTCATGACATACTACAGTTAACAGTGGTTCAATGTTCTTTTATTTGGTTGTTTAGTTTCCTCTTTATTTTTGCTTTCAGAAAATACTGAACTGAATCTTGCCTTGTAAAGCCTATCTCTTTCTGCACAGAATCCATGGTTTTTTGAACAGAAAATATAGCAGCATATCCTGAATTAAAATTTCCAACTTCCAGTAAGGAGAAGCTTAACTATTTTAGTGAACTAAATAGGAAATAAGTTGTCTTTCCAAAATCCCTGAAGATCTACTGCTTTTGGTGAGTGAGGTATCTAAGCTGCAAGTCTGCAGAGCCTTGCATGGAGGGGAAAGTTCCACAAGAAGAAGAACAGGAACCTGACTTAGGCTCACAGAACTGCCATGCAGAGAAGCCTGTGCAGAAAGATTACCAGTTAGGTAAGTTTGAGGATCCAGAAACCAATTCAACAACCATGGAGACTAAGCTATTCAAAAGCAGCCTGAGCAGCAATATCAATAAAAGCTTTTTCTCCACAGCGGCTCCAAGCCTGGTGAGAGGTCACAGGAAGGAGTGAATATTCGTTTGCCTTTTCAGTTCTTGGGCTGCCATCCAAGGCCAACAGTAAGAATGTCAGTAGTGGTGGAGGTTTTTGTGATGTGGTGTACCCTCTGTGTTGCTCCAAAACTGTCTATGCTTTCCTTATTCTCTTGTATTCTTGGAAATTCCAAATTGTTTTCTTTTTCTTTTCTTTTCTTTTTTTTTTTTTAAAGAGTGTAACCAGAAACATTCTATAAATCAACAGCATTCTTCCAGAAGTGCATTTTGCTGCCTGATAGCTACCCACATCACCTTCAGTGCTTAAAAGCAGTTGACTTTTGAGGCTGTGTTTCTCAGTGCCCAAAGTCTTGTGGTTTCCTGACCACTGTGGTCCTTAGGGACAGACGAACAGAATCAGCTCAATAAAGGATTCAGTGTTGACAGGAACACAATCACCCCAGTCTGGCACTGCAAGTAATTAAATGCCTAAATCACACAAAATTTAGTCAGATTTAAGCACAGGCTCTTGTCATCTGCCTTTAGCCACATTAGTCATCCCAGCCACTTTCAGTTAACATGGTACAGGTTTGACCACAATTTGAAGGTCCAAAAAATGTTTAATGATCTTCAAGGCAGAGAAAGGTTCTTACCAGTGGGCAACACAAGAAATGCTACAATGGTTGTCAGGAGACAGAAATTATTAACTTATCACCAGACAAGCAGAGATAGTTTGGAGACTAGGTACAGGATCACCAAAAGCAGATAGGGTGTTTCTAAATAAGTTTTTATCCATACCTCTTCCAGCCCAGTTTTTTCTAGGCATCCAAGGTGGATTACTCCTGTATAACTCACTTCTGTAGCAAATGCAGTTACATACAGAATCTTACCTTTTTTCCTACTTCAATTGCACTGTACTGTAATTTATTAGTACAGATTTCTTAATGATTTTTCTCTTAGAGAATATTAAGCAGTCACTGCCTCAGAAATACAACTGGTTGCAGTGATGAGTTCCACCACCCAATATACTGTCAAGGAAAGATATTTGTTGTAGTAGTTCTAGAGAATTGTCCTTTGAGAACGGCATTTTGAAGTGTTCACCTAAATTACAGTTGTGACATAAATATGACAAGTTTAAACTACAGCACCTGAGAAATTATATACATGAAAAATTACAGGGATATGATCTTTTTGCACTGGCGCATAAAGATTTAATCTCCTGGGTTAAGTACCCAGAACACAGCAGTTGTGTCAAGATAATAGCTAGAATGATGCTCAGAGAAATGTTTCTCATGGTTATTTCTCAGAGCTTTGATGTTTCCTTTGAAGGAAATGCCTTTTGTGGAGTACAGGTGCACAGCTAGTGTGGTGGCCCCAGGGTAAGCACACTTCTGGGGAAACATTGCAGGAGGGCAAACGAGGCAAGTGACCACTGAAGGGTTGGTCTGAGTGCCTCTCAAGTTGGCCTCTGAGCCTCTCAAGTTCGAAGAATTCCCATACATCTGTTGTTAAATGTCAGCTAGGAAAATCGTAGCATTCCAGCAGAATTTGACAGAAATTAGGTCAAGAGGATAGTACAAATGATTCCTTGAACCTCTGTAACAATACCAGAACACCCCAAGAACTTTCTGAGAGACCTAGGTACTCTGGAATATATAAACTGTAGAAAATCTGTAGATTATTTGGGCTGTGATAATGAATACTTTTTATTCATTATCACATATCATAATGAATTCTTTTTCCCTTCCATTTTTTCCTGGAGTAGAAAATATAAACTGTACTTACTATACCTACCCTGTGTAACCACTCCCATTATTTGACTTGGACTGTGGAGGATGAACATGTAGCCATGAAATTTTAGCTTTTGGTGTGATGGTTACCCTTGTTCAACATTCCAACTAAGCTCCTAAGCATCAGGAGTCTGAAGAGGACCAGAGGTACACTGGGTGCAAACACAACATATTTTCTGGGAGAGAAGAGATCAGTCTTTAGCATGCAAGTGAAGGTTTTTGTGCCAGCAGAGAGAGGAGACCATGCCCTGTGTGCAGCACAGTCTTCTGCTACCCTCTGTGGAAGAATGATGCACACTTCACTGGGACTCTACACCTTTTAATTGTTGCAGAAATGCTGGCAAGTGTTCAGAAAAAAACTGTTTTGAATATGATGAAATTTTTGTCTATGGAGACACTAAAAAGGTTTTAATCTGTTTATCTGGTCAGAAGAAGAGGGGGAGAGTTTACAAGTATGAATCCTTTTACCAGGAAGAAGAGGCTGGATACTAAGAAGTGCTTTGATCTAGGAGAGAAAGGCACCATGTATTACAAGAAACAAGGGCCAAATATTTAACAGTGAGTGTGTTAACCAGTACAACAAACCACTGGCAGCACTGATGGATTGTCTTTCTAGAATGCTTCTTTAAGATGAAGTAGAAGCAGATATAACTCTCATAAAGAACAAGTAGGTAATATTTAAAGGACATACCAGAGTCCTAGGTAAATAGCCTAATGGTACCTCTTGGCCTTAAACTCTGTTAAATCATTTCTATTCATGAAACATATATTTATTTCTTTCACGTAAAATAGGTTGCTGTTAAAGACACACACCATTCAAAAGAAAAAAAATAAAATAAACAAAGTCAAATCACAACAAAATGTAAATAAACAAGGCAGATTCACTCACACAGAATCATGCAAAATATGCTGACTTGGAAGGAATACACAAGGATCATTGAATTCAACTCTCAGCCCTGTACAGCACCATCTTTAAGAGTCACACCATGTGCCTGAGAGCATTGTCCAAACACTTCTTGGACTCTGCCAGCCTTGGTGCTGTGACTGCTTCCCTGGTGAGCCAGTTCCAGTCCCAAACACCTTCTGGGTAAAGAACCCTTTCCTAATATCCACCCTAGATCTCCTTTGAATTAACTTCAGGGTATTTCCTTGGCTCCTGTCACAGGTCACCAGGGAGAAGAGATCAGTGTCTGCCCCTCTTTTTCCCCTCATGAGGGAAGCTGTAACTGCAATGAGATCTCCCCTCAGTCTCCTCCAGACTGAACAGAACAAGTGATCTCAGCCACTCCTTATAGGGTTTCCTTTCATGGCCCTTCACCATCCTTGCTGCCCTCCTTTAGACAAGCTCCAACAGCTTGATGTCTTTCTTACATTGTGCCACCCAAAACTGCCCCAGCACTCGAGGTGAGGCTGCCCCAGCCCAGAGCAGAGCAGGACAATCCCCTCCCTTGCCTGGCTGTTGATGCTGGGCTGATGCCCCCAGGACAGGGCTGGCCCTCCTGGCTGCCAGGGCACTGCTGGTTCTGTTCAGCTGTCCCCAGACCAGGAGCCCTGGTCCCTTTTCATGGCTCTGCTTTCCAGCCTCTCATTCCCCAGTCTGGCTGTACATCCAGGGTTGGCCCATCCCAGGTGCAGAATCCAGCACTTTCCCCTGACTGAACTTCATTCGTTTGGCAATTGCAAATCTTTCATTCACATTCCAAACTGCAGATTACAACTGCAAATAGTTGCTTCTGCTGCAGATTAGGAAGAAAAAAAAAAGCGCAAAACAATTATTTTAAGCGTTATTTTATATCTCTCATAAAATATTTTCTGCATTTAAAGCTGTTGAAAAAATTCTAATGAATACAAAATCAGATAAAAGCTGTGGGTCTGAGACCTCTTCACTTTTTGGGTTCTTCACAGTCTACTGGGATGTGGACACATGCCCTACAGTTTTTTGTTGTTTTTTTTTTCCACAAAAAGTGTCTATCTTCTTATAGGAAAAACCAGCTTTTGTGGAATAAATCTCCCAAGGACACTTTGAATGGAATACCACATGGAACTGGATCTCTACACTGCATGATGTAGATATCTAATAAATAAATTTTAGCCATATGCATGATAAAGGCAACTCTTCAATTTGCATTTTGCAAAATGCTAAATGTGAGCCATGAATGTCCATTTTTCACTAGATTGGAGGAAAAAAAACAGGTCAAACTATACAGTGGGGTTAATCTTTGGTTCTTTAAGTACCTTCTAGAGGAGATCAACTATTACTCACTTTTTTACATGCAAGAACATCTCAGTAAAGTGCAGTGATTCATTCAAAGTCACCAGATACACAAGTGACAGAACTGGGAGAAGACCTAGATGTCCTGAATGTCTGCTTGGTGATCTGTACTTCAAGCAATCTTAAAAAACATTATTTTCCCTTATATATAGAATCCCTTCACATTTCTTTAAATCCCTTGTTCAGCTCTGTGAGACTCTCTAAGATTTATTTTCTATATGTATTTGTTCTATGCATGCAGCTGGCAAAGAGAGGGGGAAAGCTGGCCAAAACTCAGGTATTTTACTGTACATCTGGAAGCTGATTTTGAAGACCTGGGGCGAAATTCTGGCCCAACTGAAATTAATGGCAAAACTTCAATGGGGCAGGATTTCACCCCTGGGAACTAAGCAAAAGTATCTCCACCCTTATAAGCTGAGAACGGAAACATGCTTTCAACAGGACATTATTTGCTACTACCTATTCCACAGTAGTTCAAAAAAGAGTTTTGTAATCTGTTCAGTCAGCTCTTTATGGGAAATAAGAAAAAAAATCATGGTAAATTCCATTTCACCAACGTATGAATACAGAGATCAATTAATTAATTCATGTACAGCAAAAAAACTAATAACAAAGCATCACACCTATATTTCAGAGACCTTTTTGTTACTGATTTAGACTAAGGCTGTTTCTGTCAACATTTTTTTTTCCAGATTTCGTGTTTATATCTATTTGCCTTGACTTTGACAAAATTTACAATAGGGTTAAGGTAAGAAGTCAAAAGAAGTAATAGTGCCCTCTCACAAAATTACAGTCAGAATGTGATATCCTGAATTAAAAGAAAAGAAAATGTCTTCAGAACTCAGAAGAAAAGAAAAGCAACAGGGTTAGGGGGAAAAATAAAACTCCATTTTATTTCAAACAAATGTTAATTCAAAGCTAAGTGGAAAGAAACACCACAATTAAGCTTCTAAGACTTATATGTCTGGGTTTCATTTGTATGGAATTTTCCAAAATCTTTCAGTTCTAAGGACCTAAAGTCACTCTGTGCCTTGTGCATGGATGCTACAAGGCATTGTTGAAACTCAGACTTTAATTTGAGTCATCACAACAAAAATATGCCAATATATTTGTCCAGATGTTCTCTATTCTTCCATTTTAAAATTAAGACTAAGGGGATGAGTAAACCTGGATGGAATCCTTTTGCTTTTTGGAAAGGGTAAAAGCTGTGAAATCTTTGGGGCTGATCACTAAAATTTCAGAATACCTGAGTTTAGGCCATCACTGGAATGGGCTGCTGAAAGAAAATGGATCCTGGAATTAAGGCCCACCAATGCCACATAACAAAATTGATCACTCAGACCCGAGCAATTGTCAGCATCAGTTTTATAAGCGGAATTTTACATAATTATTGGTTAACTCTGCAAGTTCACAGTGAAAGGCTAAAGACTTGTCCTAATCCACACTATTAAACAGTATTATTTTTTCCATTTGCCTTTTTTTTTTTTTGCTTCCTCTCTATTTCATTCATTTTATTTTATTTGGTCTCTGGTCAGGCCTCAAGACACCTCCCAGCTTCAGACAAAGCATTTTCTCAGGTGTTGCTATCCTAGTAACCTCAGTTAGTAATTGATTCACATACATCACTTTCCAAGATGGTAGTGCTGAGGTTACTGTGAGAAGACAAAAACAAGGAGGGCTATAAATTACAGCAACAAATTCAGTGGGCACAGAGGAGCAGGTCAGCTTCCTCTTTGCTTATATTCTCATGTACATGGAAAAAAAAGATATAAACACTCGTCATGTTCTAAGTATGACTCAAGCACATTAAAAATCATGCTTTGAAATGCACGAGTTAACTGCTGAAAGAACTAAAAGGACATACAAGATTTTCAGATCAGTTTGATTCAGTCAACATTGGGATTTTATGCAGATGCAGCTAAAATGTTCTAAAGTTCACAAATAAGGAGAGTAGGCAAAGGGAAAAGTCACAAATATTCCAATAAATGGTCTTACATATATCTATAGTATTAGGAAAGGGTTTCACTTCAGACAAGTGAGGTCAAACTATCAAGAGAGCTCAGGATAAATTTACAAGCATCTGGAGCAGGGGACAGACTTTCAAAAGAGCCTGGCTTAGGCTGTGACATTTATTCCTTAGCCTGATTTTGTCTTATTTTATGCATGTAGTTTTATGATTCACCTTATTACCTTTTTTTTTTCATTCTGTTTGCCTGTCTTTCTTTTCTTTGCTGTTTCTCTCAATTTTTTTCCATTTGGGCTCTCCTCTTTGCTCTTAACCTTAATGCTTTCTCTTTCTCCCTGTATCTCATTCCTATTGACTCAGTTACCAGTGATTTTATTTCCAATTCATTCTTCTATTAATAATGCATGTGAAGGTTATTAGGTGTCACTTTGTTCTTCTCCCAAAGTCCTTGTGCCTTTTCCTAACACAAAAATCTTGCAGGATGGCCAAAGATGGGAGGTGGGATACAAAAGGGGGAGGCATTTAGACTTAATATGAGAGTGTAGATTTCACAGTGTTTGGAGCTCCAGGGAAAGGAAGTAAAATTCAAATGACTGAAAAAGAAATCTAAGTTCTGTTTGCACTGTCTCATGAGAGATTAGTGCCTGGCACCAGATATTCAACAGCAAAGATTTGAAGGTTTATGTGAAAAATACTGTCTTTCCCTTCAACAAGAACAATGAGCTCAGGCAGGCAGAGAGACACCTTTGCAAAACCGGAATTCAGTGTGCCAACCTGCTTCCTGTCTTCTTCACATATTTGGCCAGGGACAAGTAGCTTAATGTTCTGGTGCCAAGACAAGTGGTCCAACTCTTGCAACTAATCCTTTTCCAGAACACCTTTTGTAACAGCCTGAGGACTTGGAAGACACTAAGAGGCTTCAAAGCATGTCTTTTTGCTTACTGAAGCTGTATGTCACTTTGGATGTGCATCCTATGATATGAGTTTTCTTAAGCCAAAATAAAGAAGAGGAAAACTGGTTGGATAACAGTTCAAAGTTTTACTCAGCCCTTGGCATCAGTGGGAACATTTTGTCTGGCTTATATGACTCATTATTAGTGTCCACATTCACTAGGGGTCTGCAGAGCCCAAGAAAATTATCTTGTTCATAGTGCACACACCTTCAGAACTGGATCCTGGCAGGCATCATTCCCCCCTCTCACGTGGATATGACAGTGAACAGGGAGTATTCAGCATCCATACAATCAGGGCCCTGAGCTGCCTAAACATTCTTGTTCTGTTAAATAAAGGCAAGAAGGGCCTTTTGTTGAAAATAGATGTGAGATACATGTCCCCTGTAATTACCCAATTTAGCTGTAAAAGAGAACACCACACTTAGACCTGGAAAAGGGTAGCATTTTTGGGAACTGTTTCGAAATAGACCAAATTTGAGTCAATGTCCATCTGATATTACTTAGTTGTTGTGGTATCATCTTTTGAAGTGGTTTCTTTCGGCATTGGCTTGGGCCCATAAACCAGTCAGCAGTGGTACATGTTGCCACCCACATTTAACTGAGAGGCAAGCAAGGCACAGCTGGAAACAGTCATTGCTCTAGAAACCAATAGAAGCCCAGCAAATGAAGAAAATGCTGACTCATGTCTTTAGCTAGCTTGTTTTTCAGGAATTTGATAGATTTTGAAGGGATGAAATCTAGAATTGTTGAATTGTATATGGGGAGATATCAGGATCCTGTCAAAAATTACTTGTCAGAAGATGCTAGCTTGTTCTGACTACAAAAGGCAAAATTTTGAATTTTTTTAGCCAGCGCTAAACCCACCACACTTCATTGTAGGGCTTTATGGGCTTTAGCTGTAATTTAGCAAAAATATAAAATAAGCATTTGCTAATTGTCAGTGAGGACTTCTGGAAGAAGTAAAGAAAAGTAGTGGTGGTAGATCTGTGCAGCTTTACTGAAAAAAATAATTAAACACAGCTAATTTGCTGACTTGTTAGAACCAAAATTTTGCCTGAAGTCTAATAACAAGACATTAGAGCAACAAGCTGAACAGTGCAGAAATTAATCAAAAATAAATAGACCATAAATTTGCAAGGCTCTGAGAAAAAGTGCCAATTTTTATAACAAAAGCCCAGTGGATGACTGAAAAATTCTCATCTTACTTTCACCTACAGTACTTTAAAATTGGTGAGAAGATATGGTAATAATAATAATTACCTAGTAATTTATTTTTATTTAGTTCTTGTTTGTGATCCTCTGCAGTCTTGTAATAATGTTTTCTGCATCTTTTAAATAATTTGCATTACAATAATAGAATAAGGAATGTCAAAGATCAGACTCTCACTTAAGTGTATTGCACAATACTAGTAAGTGTCCAAAATGAAATAAAACGAACCCAAAACAAAGAAAGAAAACAACAACAGGTCAAATAAAAGTGAGAAGGAAGGGACAATCTCTCCAGTTTAGAAATAGAGCACTGAATTTTCCCTAGTTTATAGACGGAGCACTAAGGTCTTTTAGACTTTAAAAGTCACAATCAAGGACACAGAAGTGACAGGATGCCTTGGAAATAGAATAAGAACATTCAAAGTGTGGAGCAGAAAACAGCATTTGCATTTCATAAAATATATCCAAGCTTCAAATGCATTTTCATTGCTATAAAGAAGGAAAGCAAAACTTTCTAGAATTTCTAGGAGGGAACAAATGAACAGCTCCAGGAAGACTTGATAATAGGTGCTTTGATGTGCTGTGGGAGACCAGGCTCACAGATGTTCCAGAAAACAAGAGGGGACCTGAACAGGTATTGTGCTATCAGGGAAGGCCTGAAACTGCATCAGGTCATCTTTATTTGCAGAGTCATCCTAGAGTTGCAAAAAACAGTCCACAGAATCGATGGGACATTTTAGCTTTTGTGAAATGTCAGTTTTCACCAGGTAACTTCTGTAAAAGGTTAGTTTTTCCTCCTGCTCTGAGTCCTTGTTTGTCAGGATGCAGTGGAGGTTGGTATCCATTTTTTTCCCTTAGTACTATTTTATTGATAAAAATTTTGTGCAACATGGGCATACACGTCATGTATTTGGACTTCAAAAAGGTACTGGAACTATACCACAAAATAAAATAGAGCTGCTTTCAATGCTAACATCTCCCAGTCATTTCTGGCAACACAGACCATAATTTTTTATTGATTAAGTTAACTTTAAACATATTTCCTTCAAATGAATTATGGTAGGTTGAAGACCTGCAGTCACTTTTTTTAGTCTCAACTAGCCTTTGTTTTCCACACCATTCATTCCAAAACTGACAACAGGAAAGGTCAGGTAGGTCATGCCTAGCTAGTCCCAAGTGCCACAGTATATTATCCAAGACAGAGAATATAATTATCTTTTCACAAGTGGCAATTAGTAAGAATAGCCCCCATCAATTCTATTTAACATTCAACATTTGTAATGTGGCAGAAGCCAAGGCATTACAGCAGCAAGACCAAGTTACCTTAATAAAGTCAAAACTAACATCAAATACAGTAGATTTTTTTGTGAGCAGAATAGTTCAAAAATATGAAAGCTGAAGAAAATATTTATTCCAAATTCTTCAAAGTATTTTTGTAAAATTTTCTATTGTGAAAAATTTATTTAGTTAGGCTGTTCCTTCTGCATCCTAGCATACTTTACACTTGCAATGGATAACAAATAAGGAACAAATGACTTAGTATTATTATGGGATAGTGTGCTTGAGAGTATTATAACCTCCCTTCCATAGAGAAGCAATTTTTTAAAAAGGAAGAAAATTATCCTACTTACTGCTAACCTCATTTGCAGGGGACTGGGAAAATGGAGTTAAAAAGAAGTTAAGTAAGCCGTTAGAAAAGAGATAGCTAATTTGGGATACTTCTGTTTCTGGATGCCTGATGTAAGTACTCGGAATTATTTTCTGAAGTTTTCAATTGTGGTCTGGCTTCAGCCCAGATCTCCTCTCTTCCAGGTCTGTGCTATAACCACAAGATTGTTCTTTAATCCCTCTACAGTGAATAAAATGAAATTATACAGATATTCAAAGTCTTCATTTGGGTATCTATGGACTAAGACTGAAAGTATCCTGGATCACCAACAAAGAGTTCATACACTACGAGCATTTATTTCCTATCATGCCATATCCACAGGATGATTTTTTTGCCAAGTTAACTTTCCTATATGTAATGGTCTCCAGTTCCAGCACTGAGTGAAATGGCCTTGGACTTGATCATGTGGGATTGTGCTATGCACTGTTAGCATGAACATGTCTCTGATTTCTTCCCAGTGATGTCTATTTTTCTCTTATTTGTCTCAAAACTACAAAATCCTGTTCTGATGGATTCTCAGTTGAAAAGTTCTTTCCTCATTTTGTCAAGGGTAGCAAATACATTCAGTTTGGCACCAGGCTCACAGAGAATTCCAGCAATTCCCATAGCAACTTAGCCACAAGCCATTTGGGATGATCACAGAGATGCCCTATGGGAGGGATTGAATTAAATTTCCCTCACTTCTCTCAACAGCTGAAAAACACACTGTAACCTTCCTTCCTTTCTCAAAGAGCACAGCCAAACCTTGATAGTCAACCAAGCATACACTTGCATCAGACTCTGTATTTTGTATTGAGGAAAATCAGTTCCCAGTAGTTATCTAGTAGTACAAAAAGTCGTGTTATATGAAGGGTGATTTTGCTCTTTAATTTTTTTCCTTTCTTAAAAGAACTGGCAACACTGCAGACAATTGACTGAAATTAAAAAAGTTATTAACAAAACTTGCACGGAAGTGTCAGAGTTTACAGGATTCCTGATAAAAAAAGGAAATACTTATTGTCAAATGGCAACTACCCTTGAACTAACAGCACAAGGTGGTGATGGAGAAACAAATGGACTGTGCATCCAAGTTTCTCCCAAGCATTTGTGGGTAGCTCTGGAAGACTCACACAAAGTTCTTCTCTAGATGCATGAGGGGACTTTGACAAGCTCTGACTTGCAATGACCCAGTTCACTGAAAGCTTTAAACCTTTTCAGTATTACACATCAAAACTCATCTGATTTCACTGGTGAAACTTCATATTTAGCAGAAGCTAATACAGAATACCTTTTTATTTGGATTGGATCAGTGTCGAGTAGCACACCATAAACTCCATTTCCATCTTCTACCATAAAGATGAGCATAACTCAGTATCAGGTAGCTGACAATTATGGCTCTATCAAGACCTTTTACATGTCTCATTCATGCAGAAATTACTTTTCTTCTCTCCATCTGTCAAAAAGATGTAACTGTCTTGACAAATGTTCTTTTACAGCTTACAGAAATGACATTGGCCCTCAAGATTGAAGAGAAAGCCAGAAATTCCCCTGGTTGGTTATGGATGGAAGAATTTGTTTAACTGCCTCAAAGTTTATGCAGTCTTGTCTTTACATTTACTATTTGATTACAACAGTGCATAAAATGCTCAAACTAACTTCAAGGTCTGCATGTGAGACCTGAGGAGGTGATGATATAATTGGTCACAAAAAATACAAAAGGAAAGAACCGAAAACTGCTGGATTTTTATGTGCATGAGCCTGAGACAGTAGGATATTTGCCTCAGGCCACACAGAGAGTCATCAACAGTGCCAGGATTTGAGCACCAGCCTCCCAGGTATGTTGATCTAAGCCTTCCACTTGCAGTTGCCTCTGTTCAAGGAAAGGACTGCTCAAAGCTCAACACTGTGAACTCACCACAAGTCTGAAGAAAACCCAATTAGTTACCAGCAATGACCGCACCCTGACCCTCATTTTAAATGCTTGAAACATTAATTATTAACCAGTCAAAGAACTGAAACCTTGCAAGGGGCCAGTCTGAAGCACGAATCAACAATACCATGCTATGTGCTAGAGACAGACAAGCAATCACCAGAGATGCTCTTGTCTGATCTATTCTTTGGCATTTGGCTACAGCTTGAAACTCTTTAAAATAGATATATCCCACTTCAAATTTCTTTCCTTGAACTGCTACAGCAAGCAAAAGGAACTACCAAGCAATAAAATAAAGGAAAACAACGAGCTACAGAGGAACAGTTTCCACTGTGAATATCACTGACAGAATCATTTTAAGGCACAAAGGGGAAAGGACTTTTTTATAGGTGCGGAAATCCTGGTAACACAGTCTCTTTGTTTGCAAGCTACTGAGGTCAGAAAAAGCTTGCCTGAGTTCTTTATGTAGCAACATCTAACATCCTTGTTCCTGGCTCATGGGAGGCACCACCTAATGCCTGCTGTCAACTCATTTGTGACACGTAACTGTAGTCAAGATGGGGCTGAATTGCCAGGTTTGTAATGCATGCAGGCATTGTTCAAGATTATCTAACATTAGCCTCTGGGAAAAGGATGGCTTCGGGGCTCTAATTAAAAGAAATCATAGACAGTCAAATCAAGTGCTTCCTATTTGTATTTTATTTAATAAAGAAGGAATGACACAGATGGAATTTCCCTCAGCCTTGCTTTCTCAGTAAGGGGCAGGGGGGTGCAACAGGCCTTTCAGAACTCTGCAACAGCCGTAAACTGGTCCCAAATCGATTGCCATCCCCAAACACATTCTCCGAAGGCTTAATGGTATTTTCACGTGGGATCCAAAGCAGGCGGTCTTCAAGGAAAGTTATTGCATCTGGTGAAAAAAATAAAGTTGACATTTTTTGACAAGACCCTAAAGTATGATTCTCCCATGAGGGCTGTAACATAGAAGAGGCTGAGCAGGTGGTAATAATCAGCATTACATACATTTGAGCATTTTCTATAACATGGATTACCATGGAATTTCTTCCTCCCCCTCCTCTTCTGGGGGAAACTTGCACAAATTGCAAGCATTTCCAAGTCGCTTTGATAAGCATTTCTATCACCAGTTTCACAGCTGTAGCTAGGTTGTTTAAAATATATAAAACACAGCCACACCCTCCAGCAGAGATAAGGCCTGGGAAGCAGAGGACTCTCCTCCCTCTCTTTCTCAGCTCTTACTTAGCCAGTTTTCTAAACACTACCAAAAATATTCTACTGTTGTGCTTAAGCAAAACATAGAGGTGCTTAAGCAACAAGAAGCTACTGTCTACTTTGGGGCGAAGGGTGGATGCACAGCCACACCTCAGAGAAAGTCAGAGGGTAAAACCAAAGATAACTAAGCAGTGATTAGTGTGTAGTTAGAAAAGGGCAAGACTAAATTCAAATCTTTTACCCCAGTTCTCCAGCTGACTCCAGAAAGAGGTCAATAGGAAGAAGGTCTAACCACAACCAGAGCCCCTTTCAAGGCTGATGCAGGAATCCCACAGAGAGACAGAGATGTGACAGTAATTCTCCACGTGTGCAGCCATCCCCAGAGTCTCCAGACTGGGAGCCCTGGATGTCATCCTGCTCTTGGGAACTCAGCTGCCTGTGCTGAGAAGTTGTCTCTGCCACAAAGACCCTACAATTTAAAATGATGTAATGAAACAATGAAGCTGACATTAGTAAATGCTTTTATAATTAGTTTGGTGGTGTCATTTCACTGAATAGCAAATTGACAGAAAAATGCAGTTTCTGGAGGTCACTGAAGCAATTAGGAAATACTGAGTGGTTTCTGCCACAAAAAAGAAGAAATGAACTATGGAAATAGAGGATTGAGACAGGCCCTTCAAGATAATGACTTATTTCTATCCAGAATTTTTAATCAACTTTTAATTTTTCATTTCAGAACTTTCTGTTTTCACACATTGTTTGTATTGGGTTTGAATTTAAGACTATTTTTCTTTTCTTGTTGGTTTTTGTTTTTTTTCTGGGAGGGGAAGATTTTGCTAGGGAAAGAAAGCACTGTCCAAAGTGCTTGGATCAGATAATCTTTTCTTAATCAACATAAAGCAATTGTTATTTCTAAAAATCCACATCTATATCTTCTTGGGTTGTTATGCATGTTTTTAGGTTTAGAATATTTTACTTAATGTATTTTTTTAAATAACTGGGATAGCTATATGCCCCGTTTACATCCCCCTCAATCTTTTAATATTTCTACATCTGTGTAATTATTTTATGAGTTGCTGCAGCACTAGCTTTTAATACTTGAGCAGTGACACTGATGGATGCTTTTGATTCTATCTCAGCTAATATTTACCTCACTCTGATAAAATCAGACTTTAATATGTATGTGTTTGTAAAAGGATGTAAAGGATTTTTCTGTGCTTTTTCCCCCCAGAAGAGCTCTAATTGTCTGTTCAGGTTGTTATTATTGGATACAACATTTTGTTTTTAGCATCAACCCTGATAATTTAGGTTCTTTTTAGCTGAAAATTGTACAGAATAATTTTTCTTTCATCACAAATATGCTTACCCTACAAAGAGCAACTCTGTCAGCTGTCCTGGTTTCAGTCACAGCCATGTTATTTGCACTTTTTATTATTTAATTCTTTTTTGCCAGAACACTGCAATATGCTTTTATTTTACTTAAATTCTGGAAGGCCTTCAACAGAGGGAACCCACAATAAAACTCTAGCATGCTCTCCCATGGTGTCCTCTGACTAAGTAATGTTCAAGTTTCAGCACAGTGAGGTATTTATTTCCAAAGCATACAAGTAATTTCCCCTGAAGCCAGAGAAAATAAATGATTTTTTTTCTGGTTCATTTCTATCACTTGTGTTGCAACTGTGTCTAACAGCATGATTAAAATCTATCTATTAGAACTATATATTCTCACATGAAGAAAATTAATACTCATTTTTGCTTTAAAAGATCATTTTGCTAATGATATTTGAATAGCTTCTTGGAAATACTAGGGATATGTGTAGCAGAAATGTTTCTTTGTGTAGGAGAAGAAGGCTGGAGAGGCTGTAATATAATCTTGGGATATGCACAGGATTGTCTGCCTGTGTTTTGACAGTCTCTGTAAATTCATAGCACTTTTGTGAACTAGCATAAAGAAAAGAGAACTCAGGTATCTCAGTTCTGAGATACAGGCTGAGAACTGTAGCCTCAATAAAATGAAGCCCTTTCAATGAACTTAACAAGATCTAACCATTGAATCATTGTTGTTTCAGATAATACCATTATTCTAGAAAAGTGCCTTGCCCTGGACTTATGTGTCTTTTCCCTCACATTTCTCGAGTGAGCTCTACCAGCTGGGTGTAAGCTACCAAAGGCCACCCTCTGGGGTGCCTTACTCTCCCAGTTCATGACTTACTAGGATGCTCCTACTGGAAAGAAGATCTCTTTCAGTCCTCAGCCCTATAGACCCTGTCTTAAGGGTTGGGACTTCTAGACTGATCAATGCACTCATGTCTGACTCACCTTGAACAAAGCCCTATAACCTTGAGGCTTCTAACTCCAACCTGAAATTTGAAGTGAGTCTCTCCAGGTTCATAAATAAGGCATTTAAAGCTTATTTCAGATGCCTGAGTGTTGACACAGTAATAAAGCAATCCAGAATGAATTATGATGTTCTCATGAGACAAGAGATGTCATCTTTCTATTGATAAAGTGAAATATTAAAACCAATTACTTTTGTCTGATACCTGGAGTCACATAAATGCACATGGGAGAGCAGACTGGAAAATGAGAGTTGGCACTAGAGGTGGCTGAGGTTTGATTTGCATGCAGCCAAGTAAAACAAACTAAATAAAACATGTATGCAAAATCAGTATTTGTACACAAAGGGAAATATAAAAGACTGTTTTCACAGACATGTCTGCTGGGGAAGGTAAAACTTATTACTAATAACTAAGTCTGTTGCATCGCTGTGACACTTGCTGATTCTGAGCTCAACATAATGAACCCACTAATTCAGCTTGTAGTTCAGGCCATCTTCTGTAGATGTTTTGCAAATTCCCATTAAGGGGAATAATATTACTATCCCCACATAAACTGGTCATTGTGACAAAACATGGAGAAGGAACTCCAGTACCAGAAGTGGCATGCAGTGGTCTCAGAGAGTTTCTAGCCTTTAGGTTTAGTAGTGCCTCTGGCAAATGGGACCATGCTTAGTCAAGCCAATCACTTAGAGATCTTCAGACTCTCCTTCTCCTTCCCATTCCCTTACTTTGCAAACTGCCTTCTATTACACATCTTGTTGCTGTTTGCTTTCAGCTGAAGCATCTGCATGGACACAGAAGGATGCAAGTCTCTGATTTCCATTCACACACAGAGTTCCTGTTTCTAATAGGGAGGCTAGAGATCTTGAACCTCAAAAGGAGAACAATTTCCCAATTGGGGAAAGTGCAGCAGAAAACATGGTCCTACCACATAATTTGGTTGCTGTCAGTTCATCCATACAGCAGGACCTACAGTAAAAAAAGGTTCATCTGCACTTGGACAAAAACACCCAGGACGCCTGCCTGGCTGAAATCTGTCACTGTTTCTGGTGCCACTGTCCACACTGCCCAGCATCAGCCAGGCTCCAGTTTCATCAGCAAAACTATTGGTTTTTTATTGTATGTTAACTCTGGAGGTTTGCAATGAAAAAAGTTTCTCTCCTACAGGAAACTTCCCAGAGTCTAGCTAAAATCAGTGAAGGTAAGGACTTTGGATGTGCTGCTCCACTTCCACCTGCATCTACTGCATTTGAACCACCATATTATATTGCAAAATTAGGTCTCTGAATTTGTTGAACTGAGACCAGGCTAAAAATATTGAAACAGTGTTAGGTGTTTAATGACATAGTTCTCATAGTCCACAAAGGGCAAATAAATCCTGCATGGATTTCATATTTGCATGAAGAATTATAAACTATGATGTATGAGATATTTGATACAATCTTTACCATTATTGCACCTTTAAAAGGCATTGGGTTTATAAGCGTTTCTTCTAAAGTTCAAATTTACGCTCTTTATTTCAAGAAAATACTTTCTAAAAGATGTGAGGTAGCTCATACAAAAGCTGTGAGTTTTGTTTCCTGGATTGCCTCCCATTAACTGGTTTTTGCATCTGACTTCTCATTTTACACTTAGGAAACTAGATTTGACACTCCTTTTTAACATTATCAATTCATCTTCAGAGTGCTCAGCAGCCTATGCTGGACAAATATGGAAGAAAATTCATAAAAAAGTGAATCTTTCATGAAAAATAGCCCAGATAATGATGTGCTGGCTGCAACCTCCTCGTGTTTTATCCTGTGGGATACAGCACTTGAACAAAGCTGAAAAGATATGCTGATACACCGTTCATGCAAGGGAAATATTTATGCTCTCAGTTTGCCATTGGCAGAGACTCTTCTTTCTAGCAAAATAGCTGTGGCTTACATAAATGCTGACTTGTAATTGCAAAACACATGCCATTTGTAAGCCTGGGGTTACTCATAAGTTCTAGAGACTTTCAGTCCATTGCCCTGAGCCAAATGCAAGGCCCAGATTGTTTTAATGTTAAGTGTGATTGAAAAAGAGCCTCTACCCTGTTACTGGAGCTACAAAAACCAATTGCACAAGATGCAGTATTAGGCATGTTTCAAACATTTCAGGAAGAGATTAGTTAAATGGTATGCTGGGCCTTTTCCTCCAGCTGGGCCCACAAGCAGCGGTAGCATATCCAGACTTTTCACTGAGGCTGGTAATTAGGTCTGCCTCATTCCCAGGAGATTAATTCTCTGCAGAACAGATTATTTCAGTCCAGCTTCTGTATCCATGGGCAAGTCAGCAAGCTGATTTCAATTAGAGAAGTTAAGTGCTATTGACTTTCTCCCATGTACAAGAGGTAGGCATGGCAGGTAGGGGCCAGATAAGAAACCAGATTACCGAGTTAATCTTACAGTTACAAATACTAGAAAGAACCTTAATTTCTTATTGCATAAACAAATAGGTGAAGATGCATTTCTTTATTTTGTTTTTGAACCCTTATAAATTATGACTTGCAAAGGAAGAAAAAATTGTGTGGTTTCGTTCTAGTCTTCTATCATATTAGATGAGGAAACATAAATGTTTTGTTTCACCAATTAAAGTACTGTCCTGTCTGCCTTAAAAAGCTCTCTGGTGATGGAGGACTAATCAACTTATAACCACACATAAGAGGGAGAGGGCTGAGGTCATGATTTAACAGTACAGGAGCTCAGAGAGCACTATTGCTTTTTCATGGATCTATTACCCTGGTTGTGGTGATATATTCCCAGTGTTAGTACAAAATGATGTACTATACCTGTGACAAAAGAGAGTCCTCTTTTTGAAGCACTTGGCCAAAGAGAGGCTGTAGCCTCTTCACTGTGCATCACAGGTGGCCAAAATATCAAGGTACTTGTAGCCCTTGACAATCTCAGCCCAAGCAGGTGTACTCCCTGGGGAACACACACATGTGTATGACCTGTCTGTCTCTTGGTCACTACTTTCCTAACACTGATGGATTAAAATATCTCACAACTCAATAAGCCTGACCAAAACAGCAATCATAAGTGTGATCACTTAAGTCTCCAGCCTGCTGGATATTTGCTTTCTGCTTTGTTTGAACCCTGTTGAAAATGAATAGAAATTAATTTTGCTTTCACAGTGATAATCAAAATGTTGATGTTGCTTCCCCCCTTGCATATACCAAGAAGACTCACAAGGTGATGAATCACATAGCATGTCTTAAAGCACCTATTCAGGAGGTTAGAAAAATTTTCTCAGAAGGGATTATACAGTCTTTATATCAGAGGTGGTAAGGACAGATGTAGAGGAGGGGTAGAGAATATTCAATGCACACTGCTTCCCTTTGTTGCACTAGCAAAAAAGCCAAATATTTTCTGTTCAGTGACAGCAGAGGCTGCTGAGCAGGTGGAATGAGATGTGCAGGTGGGGAGATCACACAGGTTTCAAGAGATACTTCACATCTGTGCTCAAGGCCTTTCATCACAGCATTTATCTCTTCTTTTGAGCAACCTGACTGCAGAAGGGGTGGGATTTCTTCTTTTTTTTTTTTTTCTTTATAGCTCAAGAGTGATGATCAAATAATAATGCTTACCATTTACCTCTTCAAAGTCACAACACAACAATGACTTCGGTCTATCAACGGTGCTGTGAAGTGGGTGAGTTCTTCCAGTACTGTTGTTTGCAAAAGATAAAGGAATAGATAGAGATGTATCTTCAGATTCCTCAAGACATGCAGCCAGATATTGGCAGAATCTGGGCTGCAGCTTGGCAAACCAAGCAGCAAATATCTACATAGTGTACTGCACCATGGCAGTGAGGTCAGGAAGCTGAGCTGGGTGGGTCTGTAGGAATTCTTGTGGAGTGAAGAGCAGTGTAAACTCTGTGCTGAGAAGAACTCCTGATGCTCCAACAACAGCTTTGGATCCAGCACCCCCACTTGAAGGACAGGACAGTGGAGGCAGATATGGGAGCTCACAGGGAGGAGTGTGCTTTGACATTTCTGTGCTCAGCTCACAGCTGGACACTCCCAGAGCACAGCTGTAGAGGCTGCCGTGGATGGGCATATTTGGAGGTGAATTTTCTGTTGGTAGTGGCTAGAGCCTGTCTAGATCGTACTTTTTGTTACCTAAATCATATCTCAGGTTTTCTCTTTATATCTTTACTCCACTGTTAGTATCAGCAATTATTTTCATTCAGAATTTTGCAATTCCCTGATTTCTTTGCACAACTAGGTGGTACTCAAACATGACACTAATCCTGGCCAGGTGATTTGAAGTTTCTGGTGAATAAAGAGTCTGAAATTTACTAGAACTTACTACTGAAAGACCCAGTCTGATTACAATGCAAAAGGATGAAAATTCAGATCAGTTCTAGTTTTTCCAAATAAATTTATCCACCTGTGACAAAGCTACAAAACTATCAAGTCTTCTCCTCAATACGTGTGTGAATTTCTTGCTGCTACCAAAGATTTCCATGTGCTCAATTTCTGTACACAACAGGGCTTCAGTCACTGCAAAAGGTGGAAGTTTTCATCTTACAGAAGTTTAAAAGAAAAAGTAGATTTGACAGAGTGTTATTTTCAAGAATAATCACCTTATATTTAAGTAAAAAGTAAAGAATGATGATGAAACTAGGAAAGCTGTGCCTGATAGTGGAAAAAATCCAAGCTGTTTAAGTTCAGTAACAGAGTTATTAGAAGTCCCTTTTATACACATGTACACAATGACAGCCCTGCTAAACATTCCTCTTGTAGGTTAAAGTCTCTTCCATTTCCATGTAAAGATACTACTGTGTTATGATATTGCTATTTCCATATATATGGAAACATATCTATAGATTTATGTGTATATGTGGAAATAGCAATGTTCTGGCAATTTTCCCCCCAAGTACTATTTCTCAATATGTGGATAGGAATATACATTCTAGAAAAGGTAGAGCAGATCTGTACCCTGACAGTTCCCCAGCACCAAAGTAAAACATTTTGACCAAGTATAGAGACAAAAAGTTATTATAAATTATTCAGCCAGGTGTATTCCAAATGCCAGATTAACTGTTCCTGAATATCTCATGACATTTATCTCTGTTATTCTTTAAAACTTCCTTGTGGTGCCAACTTCAGCTTTTCCCTAGGCAAGCTGTTCCAGAACTTATCTTCCCTTCCTCTTTTTCTATTGCCAAACATAAGTCATCCCCTCTGTGATAGAAGACAGTAACTTCTTGCACCAACCCCACTGAGCAACAGCAAAAATTTACTTCTTTCCTGATTCAAGAGGAAAGTAGATAGGTCTAAAGTATCATTATTTCTTCACAAAGCAATATGAATTTTTTTCAGCTTCCTTGAGGTCTCCTTGGAAATCTCTTTGTTCAGTCACCTGAGTATGCTAGGAAGAATTTCTTAAGGCATGGATAAGAGGTACTGAACTCACATATGTCAGCTCAGAAAGTTCATCCAGAATCAGAATTCACAAAAAAAAAGAGCTTAAGTCCTTTCAGCTCCCTATATCAATCATTTTCCCTCTCTATGAAGGGTCATGCCAACATTATTCCACCCCCTTACAGTAATGCACTACAAAATATTGTGCTGTATTCATTTACCATTTGTTCTAATTTTTGTCTTTACTCTTCTAAATTTTTTTCATTTTTCTTCCATCACATTTGCAGTTAGTCTCAGGAACTCTGACTCCACTTCTGCTTTTCTCTGTTTGATTGTGGAGCTCAAGTTCTTTGAAGAACATATGGCTTCACTAAGTTTGAATCCCTCTAAATTTCTGTGGTTTTTTGTTTGTTTGTTTGTTTGCTTGCTATAAAATTGGAAAGCTTATTCTTGTATCTATAATATAATTCATTAGAAAACCATAAATTCTTTCAAACACATATATTTAACTCTGTTTTGCTGTGATCAGTGTCTTTAACAACCAATAAGACTAATTTCAGCACAAGAATGACATTACTGTAATTTTCTTCCTCACACCGTAAGGAGACCACATTTGTACACCAACTGCTGTGTCACAAACCCAGGTCTGGGTCCAATCTCACAAACATAGGTAATTCATCATAAATTCTTATATGCTTTTCTTTCTGTAAGTCTCTTTAAAATGCCCCATGCTTAATAGGCAATAAAGATGACATAGTCACTGACTTATAGGAGATATAAGAACTACAGCAGGCAATTAAAATTGTCAGGTATCATATCTTCTGAGCATTTACCCAATTCATAAATTCTTATTTGATCTATATCCACTCCAATCACTCCTAGTGATCAGTATGACTGCAGTCACTGAGTCACTAAGTGACTTCTCTAAATTAACAATCCTGTTTTGAACTGTTTCCCAGTGTGCCTAGTCAAAGCAGAAATATCTATTCTGCAATATATTCCAAAATTCAGTTTGTTTGTTTTTTTCCTGAATTAAAGCTGAAATATAAAATACAGCTGCAAATAGAAGCCAATTCAGGAAACTCTTCTTCTTTGTTACTATACATCGAGTCAAATCCAAATCTTCAATATAAGAAAATTGTTATCTTACTATTGCAGTTGGTGTCCTAATGTCAGAATAAAATTAAAATTATTTAAACCACACTAAGTATGTTCTGTGCACAAATCAGAAAGTCACTTTATTAAAATGAAAAAGCCAATTCTCTTTAACAATTGTTTCTACATCGAACGACTAAAATTGATATTGTCCAATTACATGCCATGACTTTTATTAAATTTTTTTTTCTACAGACTCTAATCAAAAAATTGATTGTGTCTCTTTATATCCTAATATAACTGATAAAAAGTAAGTGAGACAAACAGGCAGAACTGAATCACCAAAAATAATCATTTGGATGTAATTAACCAAATAAAAGTGACTATTATTGGTCTATTGCTTTGGGACTTTTTGTTCCTCCTTCTCTGCATACACTTATGCACTGATTTTCTTAATTCATAGCTGAGGATTCACTCTGAGTTCACATTTCCTCCCACACTAATCCCCTCCTGATGTTAACAGAAGATGGTGAGTGTATACAAGTGTAAACAGATAACAGAATAATTTTGAAGATAGGACATTAATTTGGCTTGTTGAGCAGAGGTAGAACAGTAGTGCCTTGCTCTGTCACAGTTCTTTGGGATTCAGGGGTCTGTGATTTTTTGTTTTATTTTAAGAGCAAACACTTAGCACCATGTAAACACACTGACCATCTAACCTTGGAATAAGTTATTGTCAACTCTCTGAGACTCTCACCTTCTTTTCTCACTCCTTTTTCTCCTGTTATCCAGAAGAGTTTGCACCTGTGATCTCTGTGTGCTCTATACTGAACTACTGTGCAACTGGTGTTTTTCAAAGGGTGCCCATTTAAATAATTAAAATTAGGAAAATTCAGACCCAACTACTAAACTTAGGGTTCTAGCTCATAACCTTTGCATCAAGACTTGCAGTTTTGATAGATTCTTGTATATGACCTGAACCTTGTAAGCCCTTGTCATTTACCTGAAATCACTTGCTATTTCTATTCAGTTGTGTGGGGCATGGAAACTTGTGGTCAAGTCTCACCTGACTTCCAGAAAATAAACAAGTTTTAGTATTGGAGTCTAAAATGCTCCCTTTCCATTCCTGCTTGACACTCTTTTCTTGAGTGTTAATTTTACCTCATTTATGTGTCCACACAGTGGTAGCTGGACACGGGGGCTGGAGGGAGCAATGGAGAGGGGCTGGGAGGGACTGACCACTGGCCATTCCCCACTCTTGTACCCCCTGGGGAATAAAGTGTGTGGATTTCTTTTTCTGTTTTTTTCTCACTATCCAAACGTATTTTAATTGGTAAGGATTAAATTGATTTTTCCCAAATTGAGTGTGATGGGAACTAGTAGGTGATTTCCCTGTCTTTATCTTGATGAAGGAGCTTTTCCATCCTTTTTCTCTCCCACTCTGTTGAGAGAGCAGCTGGTTGGGCATCTGTCCAAGGTCAGCCTGCCACACTGGTTTATTGTAATATTATTTATCCATATCCATATTTATCCATATTTAGAAGCATTCCTAGTTTCTGTCTCAGTATTGTTTTGCTAAAGAGTTCAGTTGCAGCACATCTTTTAGATCCCAAAGTTCCTGTCTGAGAGCCGGATCCTGCTTCTTCTCTACAGTCAATGGAGGGGAGAAGGATTCTCTAGAATGGATTTAGTGATTAGTGCATACTTTCTTTCAGAGGAAACAAAAGGACAGAGGATACATTCCTCTGAGTTACATGCAGAGGGAAACACTCATTCCTGCATTTAAGCTGCAAAGAATGTATTTAATGCCAGGTAAGGTAAAAAAACACCAAAACGCCTCTTAGGTGATAACTGTGTGGGGAAATTCACCATTTCCCAGCACCTTCTCTGGCACAGATGTTGAGCAACATGAAAGATTGTTTTAAACTCCCTTATCTTTTAAAACAGTGAGGGCTGTATTCTTTTTGTTTAATGTGAATGGTCTTTGGCCCTACTGTTCCCTGAACAATACACAGAATTGTCTAGAAGGTTGACTGGGGCCAAAGCAATGACAAGGGCCATTCTAACAGTACAGCAAGATAAGCAATCAAGCCCCAGGGCACGGGAATGCCCCATACTGTTTGATTTCCTAATACAAGTTTAACTTTAGAGTCAAATTTAATCCCTGAAACAAATTTGAATGAATGTATTGAGACAAAGAGGTTTTACAGTAGGCCAAAGAGGTGGAAATCCCACAGATGACCCTCAACACACATTGTTCTGCAGCCTCACATCTCTTACTCTGGGGCTGTTCAGATCATTTCTTGCAGCTGGGGAGTTCCCCCCCCTATCAACATGTTCTTGTCAGGAGGAAAAAATGATCCCCACAATTTTGATGTGCCATGTCATTTCTTTCACAAGCTGCTCCTGACATGCCCCTCACATCTTCAAACTGCCATGGACATTAAAGCAGTATGTACAGTATTCAGCAAACCTTGCTATTACAAAACCTTCACTACTGTTTTCAAGCACCTTCAAGTTTTACCAAGAAACTAATCAACATCTACCACAAAGGCTTGAAAAATCAATTCTGTCTCTGTAATTGAGAACTTACTTTCATTTAGTGTGGGAAGAAGCATGAAGATGATTTACTGATTTAGGAACTGGGTGGAGCAGACCACAAAGGAATAAAATGAAAACATGTGGTGTGAATTATTTGCAAAGGAGGAGAGAAAGAGGGAAAGAAATGCCTATAGATCTCTATAGATAGAATGGGTATACAAATATATGTGGAGTACCAGTGAAACAAAGCACAGATGATTAGGCCAAACCAAACATTCACATTAAACATTGCACTTGGCCTCCTTTCAAAACAGGCAGCAGTAACAGCAGGGAGAGATGGCTTGCCAAAATTGCATCAGGCACACATTAGGGAAGAAGGAAATGAGTTTACTTGAGCCAGCTGTGACATCAAAGGGGTTGGTCTTGAAATGGATTGTGGGAAAGGGTTCCCCCTTTGGTAAAGTTTGCAAAGTTCAGCCAAACCTTTATAGAAACACAACTCTGAAGAGAACTTGACTCTTTTTTTCCCCCCTTTCTTAAAGAAAAACAGCATTCTCAGTCAGGAGTGTGAGACTGGGGACTAGTATAAGAGGGGAATAAACTGTAAGGAAAGGTGTAAAGATTTGTTTTGGAAGAAGAGGATTTTATTCTAGCTGGAATACTACTCTCTTTTATAAATATGCTTTGGTAATAAGTACTGCTCTGCACTGAGGTGGTTGCAATAGTTTTTCATTAAGAACAATCTTACTGAGATGAATGAGGAAGGCAAAAATATGAGAAACCATCCACTGGTTCAATAATTTTCCTGAACTGCAGCCAGCCTAATGGAAACTGTAGATAAAAATTAGAAAACAATTTGAGATGAGACAACTCCTGGCATCACTGAGATCCATGGCAAAAGTCCCACTGACATCAGGGAGACAGGAACATATATCACTGCACCAACTGCTCACTTAAACCATTTTCCCACCTACCTGTGTTAAGGCCTGTTGGAAGTTTTCACAGCTGGAGTTTCTGTGCAAGGATGTCAGACTAAGGGACAAATAACTATTTTAACCCTAACACTAATCCTAACCCTGATTTAGTGCAACCTCACTGATGACCAGAGATGCTTCAAACAATTCACTGGCCACACTGCTTTTATTTGGGACCCTTCATATTCAAACTCACATGGAAAACAGATTCTGTTTTGCCGTGGAGTTTGTTGACTCTTTAATGCCATTTAAACAGCTTAATCCCTTCTCTGATGTATCTCTTTGACTCTCATTTAATGGAATATATTCCAATTACACAAAATGTTTTTTCTCTTGTTTCCTTTGATGTTAATTCACAAGATGTTAATGCTTACAAAAAAACACATAAAATAAAACCAGTACTATTCAGAAAACTTCATCTTACTCTTTTGAAGGCAAATCTGGTAAAAAACCTGTAATAGTTTTCTCTTTATGCTCAAATAGTATTTAATTTTATTTTTTGCCAAGTATTTTCCTAAGACCATTTTTATTTTGAATTTGCCTAGCTGTGCAGGCCTCATGGAGAAAGTGCAGGACTATGATAACAAGTCTATGCACAATACTCAGCACAGTAGAAGCCGTGCAGCTGAGCATTAGCACTGGTGAGAAATTTGATATTGCTTTCCCAGTGACAGATGAGATTTGTAGACACATGTAGTGTAACATGTAGCAGTCTTACATTCCTATTTGCGGTATTTTCAAGGATCTTTTCAGAGATCAGCAGAAAAATAACTGTCCCAAAACTGAGAACTCAAAATACTTCTAATGTGGCTTATGCTTCATGATGTATTTTAAGGCAAACTCCCCAGCATTTCTTTGAGAAGAAGGAAGACACCCACATGGTGTTCCTTGGTTCCTGTGATTCAGGACCATCTTCTTTCATTTTGGAGTGCTCTAAAGAATTGACTGGGTATCCCTTTTACCAGGAATAGCATAATAATATATTTTTATATTAAAAATATGCATCTTTGTCTTTCTAGTTTTTCCACAGTGATTTCAGTCACACTACCACCTTACAAAAGTCACTTGAATTTTGTCATGACCTAAGATCTAAAACATCTCTAACTACAAATCCATATCAGTCTTCTTACAGCAGCTAGATTTCATTGTCCATCTGCTTCCTCCTTTTATCTGAGATCCTTATATTAGAAAGGATCAAATGTTGTTTGTTAATCTTGCAGCATAAAGGAGTGTGAGATAAATTTTGATACCTCACAAAGGACACAGTTATAGAGCTTAATCACCATTTATAAAGTGCTTTGAGATTTAGAGTGAATCAGCTATAACACTATGCACAAATACATATTATTACTAATATTGTAAATCTCTCCTGTCAATGCTTTATCATTTATTTAGTTAGATGCAAAATTATTTCAGGTGCCAACTCAAGGACAGTAGCCAGCACTGGTAATTGAAAGTATTGAAACTATTATAATAAATATAAAGAGACAGTATGAAACTATATAAATCAAACATGCAGTGTGCGGAGGTCGGAATAACCAATTTATTTTCACTCAAGGGATATAGCCTTGTGTAATTGGCACTTATGGTTTCTCTGCACTTCACCACTTGTGAATTTTGTGGTCATCCCTCAATCATAAAGATAAACTGGTCTGCCACCATATGTAGTAAATGAAATTTAAAATAATTGCTAAACATTTTGTTTCCATTATTGTAGTTGGACTTTAGGTCTTGCTGTAAAAACTTGTAAAGAAAAGAAATTAAGATGTATACATGGAAAATGGGAAAATCTTGAGCCTGGACAAAGACTTCCCTATTCCCCATCTGTCTGCATTGTTCTAAATAATTGCCACATTTCTCTTGCTCACTTTTTTTCTTTCTGAGCCTTCCCTGTGAGAAACAAAAGTTCTTGTGGCTTTTGGAGTCTCAAATTGACAAACATCAAAGTACACTGGTACTCAGATACCCTGATGTCCCATGCTCCAGGGACTTTGGACTCAACATGTATTTCTCAGTTGTCAGGAGTTAATTCCTCCTGTTAATTCCTATTTCCTCACAGGTCTTTTCCATGACTCCTTTAGGCCAGAGCTTCTGGCAGCAGCTTAGTTTTGCAGAGACAGACACCACAGTTGTTTCTTTCAGCATGACCTCACCTTCTTAATAAAATAAGTTGGAGAAATACTCATGAAATTCTATGCCTTTCACATTTTCTCTAGTATTTATTATAGAAAGACTTTTGTTCTTAGCTCCACATTCTTCTTGGGAAGCAGGACACTAAATTTCCCAAATAGACTATTAACATGAAAAATTGCATTCAAATGGGAACAGAGGGTGAATCTTACCTTCTAATATTAAGACAACCAGAAAGCCTAATAATTTGGTTTCTGAAGAAACAGAGAGGCATTTTAAAACACCCTAACACTAAGGTTTGAAACTTATGTCTTGGGTCTTTTTAAAATTTTAAATATTGTTTCTTTTCTCTGGTTAAAATTAGATAAATTTGTCTTTGCTTTCAGTTGCATAATTAAGCTCCAGTTTTTCACTGTTTAGCAAGCCTGGAAGCCTGGTGTATTCCTGAAGCAATTTAAGCACAATGATGTATATAAAATATATTGTTTTGATGAACTCTTCTTATCTTCAGATTTTTGAATATGAACTTCAAACTGCTGCACAAATTGTGTCCCAGTAAAACTAAAACAGGATGAATTTTACCTTCACAAATTAGAGTGTGTGATTTGGAGCTGAGCTGGTTAAATAGCACATTTCAAATAAAAACACAGAACTTTAATGTAAGTTCCTGTGCAAGTAAATGTTAAGTCATATTTCTCTTTTCTGAACTCTCTGTTGTGTATAGATCTCAATGCCATTAATGCCACCATCATCCCATGGCCACACAGTCAGTGCCAGCCTGGTAAAATGGGCATCAACAGTGGGATCCACAGCTACTAATTCAACCCTGCTTTTGAACCATTGCTCAGCAAATCCAGAATGGCTTGCAAGACCCTTCTAGAGTGTATAAACACAGTGCCAGACAAAAGAGTTAGAGACCTTAAACTCTACATCAATTCTCATTATTCTAAATTAATTCCTTGTAAGCTGAAAGATATGTTAATTTTATTTTGATAATTAGGTTTTGAATGAGATGAAATTGTACTGCCCAAAATCCTGTGAAATCTACTACTTCTTTATAAGACTTGACTTTACTGGAATTAATGTAACAATCCCTTTGCATTTTTATATATATATATATATAAATATTATATTATTATATTTTTATATTAAAATATATTTTTTTTTCTTTTCTAATTTCTCTGCAGTGGTGGCAATAGAGAAAAAAAAATTATTTGGTATGAATTCACCAAAGATTTTTTAATCCTTCTTCAATCAGATCAGTTGCACAATGGAGATATTGAACTTTTATTTTCTATCAGATGACTGGTAAGGACAATTTCTTTGGATGTAGGAAAACTTCCTTCATTTTCTCCTACATCCTGAAGTGATTTCAGCTTGTTTTAGACAGAAGGTGGATACAGATTTCAATTTTCATTTTCCCATTTCAAGCATCAGTGTAATGTGGGGGTCAAAGGAGGAGAACCGATGCTCACTGTTGTTAATCTTGCCCTTTCCATTGAGTGAATAATGAACCCTTAACAAGGGCAGGACATGGAGTCCAGATGCTTTGTTGACCCACCAAAGATCTTAAGGATCAAATCTGAGCTACTGTTGACTCTTAGTCCATATGACTTAGAGTCAAAGACATTTTAGTTTGTCTGTCTTGAGGAACAATGGTTCAGACCTCATCTTATCTTGGATGTTCTTCTACCCAAATGAGTGGCAAAGCAACTGCATAAAGGCTTGTTCTGAAACAGGCTTTCTACTGTCTCTGCAATTAAAGCTGTTTTCCTATAGATCAAATATTTGGCAGTTAAGCAGATGTTTCCAATAAAAGGTTAATAATCTAACTAGTGGTCATTATAGTATGTTTTACTCTTTACCCCTCAGAAATAAATGCTCAAAATTGCAATTCATTGTCTCAGCCTAGTTGGATTCCAGTTTGTTTTCAGGCCCAGAAAAGAGATTTTACACTGTAAAAGATACTTCTTCCTTCTCCTTCCAGAAATGAAACCCAAGTGCTATAACTTCCTTCAAGACTTTTTTTTATCTTGATTCTGGTTGACACAGTCCACAGGGAAAAAAATCCTACAAATTAGAGAGTTAATCATGTCGAGGAAGTAAAAGTAATTTTTTAAAAATGTTTTCATTATTTTATAAATCTGTAAGTACACAAATTAAGCTAGATTGACTGGCCATTTTACCATGTGTTTGCTAGAGTCACAGTGAGCCAATATCTGTGTAGGAGAGAAGTTTTCAGTGCCCCACAAGTCATCCTTGGATTGTTTCTTTATGGGAAAGCCTGCTAGCATTTCCTGATTAAGCTGGCTCTTAAAAGATACTCAAGGCTAGACAATGAGCTCATTGTCACTGTGCCTACTTACACCATGATTTCTGAAATTATTTTAAAGACTCTTGCCCAGGGTTAGTATTAATATTTATTCCATCTCATGCATAAAGAAAATAACTTGGTAAAGTAATGCTATACATGTGTTGATTAAGATTTGGTTTCTGGAATTACGTCTTTGTTTCTGACTAAAAGGTAGTTCAGCCAAAGAATATGCAAAAGATCTACTCATAAATAGATTTTCTTTTTGTTCATACAATAAACAAATCCTCTATTTTTCTTTAAAGGAAGTTGAGGAGCAGGGAATCAATTTTTTCCTCTTTTCTAGCTTCTCAAGGGCAAAATAATAGAAAAATGTATTCAGATCAGATGTGAAAATCTTATTAGGACCATCTGTGTTAATCAATGTTTACAAAAATGTAAATAAATTATACAAAGAGGGAATATTAGAAAAGACAGTTCTTGGTTTTCTCACTCTTCAAGCTATTACATAAATAAGATCTGATCCTCCAAATCTGGAGTCATATGAACATTGTCTTTGAAGCCGATGCATTCCTTGAATTAACATGAATAAATTGCTACTCACATGACTCAGAACTTGGATGACTGAAGCTCTGATATAAATATTTTTTTCCCTTGCACATCAGATTGAATAAATCAGCAAAAGAGAGGTTTTTTCAACTTTTTGAAGACTAAAAGATCAGTTAAAAACTATTTTCTATTTCTGGCCTTGACTTCAGCCTCAACCCTAAGTCTGGCCTTTCTCCAAAGACTGCCAGCAGCTCAGACAGGTCATTTACCTGACTGGAATCAGGGAATAGAATATATTGGCTCTCTCCACATGGCTTCAACCATCCCATGTACTAAATAACATGCAAAAGCCAGAATCAGATCTACCCTAAGAGGAAATCCTTTTGTGCCAAAGTTTTTATCTAGCCCTTACCTGGGTGGCCATTTTGCAAGGGTGATTATTCTCTCCCAGCTGAAATTTATCTGTGGCTAAAGGCAAAAAATATGGTTTTTTTCACTCTCCACCAAATGTGGGATCATTATTGTGCACAGATCTTTGCTAGCCAAGAACAATTTGATTTCAAAATATGCAGACTGGGAAAAAGTGCTCCTACCCTCAATTGTTCTTTGGACAATTTTCCTACCCTTGACTCAAGCAGAGAAAATGCTAACAAATAACCTGTTAGAACTCACAAAATAGCATGATCTAACCTGACAATTCAGAGAACTTGGCTTATGTAAATTGACAAAACACAGATCTACCGTGATTCCACAAATGCAGCACATAGGATTGGAGTAATGAACTGGTCAAACCTATTGATTGTCTTCTACCTGGATTATTGCTGAGATGGACAGCCACAGGGCCTTGGTAAATGTCTATATAGACCAGCTGGTGATGAAGGGCACAAAAATGGTGTTTTCAACATTTTCCTGGGAACAACGGTTGACTAAAGAAAAATAGATCCATCAGAGGAAAAACATTAATTAATTATCTGTAAATGCCAAAAATCAACCAGTAACACCCTTAAATTGCATTCCATGGTAGATTCTCCTAGCATTTTGAAGCAATTTTTTAAAAAAGAAAAGCCATGATCTGTGTTAAAATTGCATTAAATTCTTGCAGTGAATGGATGTTTTTTTTCATTTGTCCTCCTTCAGGTTATACTACTCGACCTCTGTTGATTTTTATTTTCAGAATATTCAGTCATATGATCCTAGATTAATGATTAATTTTGCACACTCAAGAAAGGAGATGCCATATTAGAATAGACCAATGATTGTTGGTCTCTTTCCTTTCACTGACAGTCTATACCTGGTGCTTCAGAGGCATATGAAAAGTCAGCACTATAAAAAATGTTGGTGGTGTAATATCCTGTTAACGATTCAATTTATGTAGAATAATCTCTACATGATTCAAATTCATTCTACTCTTCATCTGTGAAGTTACAGAATGTCAAGAAAAGTTCATACTTATTTTCATTCAAGAGCTGTCCTTTTCCATTGTTCTCGATCACTTTTTATGTCTGTTCACAAGGGTATGTTCAGGTGACTGAAATGAGCAGGTCTCATCTGTCTTTAAAAATCCATTTTCAGAGAGGAGTGTTAGACATAACCTGCTAGTGATGGAGGTGCCAGTGTTGACTTTTAGTACCATTCAGAGATGTACAATGTACAGTTATTATTAATACACAATAAAATGTGTATTAATATATGCATATATTTAGCATTTAAACAAAGGCTCTGAATTAATTATTGAGGTTTATTTTGACAGAAACTTCTTCCTTCTCTGTGTACAGAGAAAGACAAAGAAAGTTTTGTTGATATTGTCCAAGGATAAGAATCTCATATACAGAAATAAATTACCCATGAGTAGCATTTTCTCTGATCAGACTGAATCTCTCAAGATGACAGTTTTGCACAAAAGTTCATATTTATACTACACCAAAGATCAGGTTATTTAGGTGGGATTGGAAATAAAGATATTTGACATCTTCTATGTGCTGGGACAGATTGTTGCCAGCTGTGCCATAATTTCACTGGATACTTAGGCAGGTTTGTATGGTTTACCTTGCATTTGATTTTGCAGCAGACATTTAATATTTCCCTTCTCCAAATCAAGCTGTCAAATATTCCCAAAGTACATCTCCCAAGTTAGTTGTGACTTATAAATCTGGCCACCAACCCTCAGATCTTGGTTTTCTGCTGTGGATATTATTGGTGTCTATTTCTGAAAAAAACCATGAGTCTGAAGATCCTTGTCTCTTGGGTTTTGCTGTATATCATGACCAGCTCTTACTTTTGAACTACATCACCACTATCAGGACTTTTTTTCCTTATTCTTACATCATCATTGCAGTTTCCACCTCCACTTGTGTAATGCAGAAGTAAACAATTGAATGGTGCTTAACTCAGAAGAGCACTCAGTCTTAATGTCCATGGTCCCTACCAATCACTGTTCATTCACAGTTTAGGTACTTATTCTATGTGTATACTTTGCAGCAAATCATTTAGCCCATGTTGTGTTCATAAATAAGCTACAGTCACTAGAATCTTGGAAGTCACAACTTTAAAATCAATTTTATTTACTGGCAAGTAATGATCAGTTCTTATTTATGAAGCTCAGTTAAGGATTGTTGAGCCTTCTCAGAATATAAAAGGAATTATAATCAGCCACAGTTGCACTCTGTACCTTCCAGCCAAAAAAGTTTCAAGTGATGTGATTTGCCTGCACTATTTGTCGAATATGCTTCCATGTCTCCAAGAAACAAATAATCTTGACACAGTGGAAACTTCAGGGATACTCCATATATGAATAGGAGAAATCCTGCCTTACCAGCTTCATCCCAGCTGTAAACCCCTTCCACAGGCTGGCTCGTGGGATGTGGAGAGCACAGGGCCTGCTCTGTACCTGGGGCCAAGACTCACTGTTCTTAATCCTCCTGCTGCCAGTGTGGAGGGACTCAGTCTTGTTCCCTCCCTGAACTGAAGCCAGGGACTTGCACCCTGGGGAGATGAGAGGTGTTTTGCCCCACATTCTTACTTCTTTCTTTAAATAATTTAAAAAAAATTTTAAAAAAATAAAAAAGAAAAAGTGATTTGTGCTGAGAAGCTTTAAACCTTCCAGTAACCTAAGGAAAAAAGAAGTGCTTTATACCATGTCTAGTGAACAAGCTTGTCAAGTGAACAAGCACAAGGAAGAAAAAGCTCTTCATCCCACACAGAGGCAAGATTTCACTTCTCCAGGGAGCACTTGAGGGAGCAGATGACTCCAGAACCTTTGATCTGGACACCTGCAGGCATGAACAGAATAAGGACTGCTCTTGGCTCCCAGGTCTGAAGGAAAAAATCATCATCAGCTCCACAATCAAGTCTCCCCTAGGTCCCCTGGTAAAACTTTGATATAAATCAAGTGTGTTACCATGGCAGGCAGCCCAAGACTTCTGGGAAGCACACTCAAACAGCTGTTGTGCCAGAGAACTCAGCAACACTTCAAGAATGGAGGGTAAGCAGGCTATAATTAGGATGTTGAACTACCCAGGGTTGTTTGCTCAGGAATGCTTTGGAAACCTCAGACAGTGAGAAGTTGCTCACAGTGTATTTTCTGTTCAGGGGCAGAGCACTGCCACACATCTCCTTCAGGTGTGAGCTAATAATTATTTTATCATCTTGCCCTTTGTTTTAGCTGTCTTTCCCTACTATGCCCTTTCAACCATGCCTCCTTTTTGCTATTACACAGATTTTAGGTAATTCTCCTAAAGACATAGATAGAAGTAAACCTCTTACTCATGTTCTGCATCCAAACAGAGCCAGCATCCCTACAGCAGGACTTCAGACTCTTTGGACATGTTTCTTGTGTGGGTTTTATATTATTATGTTATCTCTTATACACTCCTTTTATTTCTTCTTTTCTGTTATAAAGTGGATGTATTGTCTATTAATCAAGTTTCAGAGGAAAGACTTAATGAGAAAAAATTAGCATAATGCTATAGTCAGGTGGATCTTTTTCTCCCAGTAATACCCTCTCCCAAACAACAGCAAATCTGCAAAGGAAGGGGCACTCATCACTAGTCAGGTAATTTCAGCCATAGCTCTAGCAATCTATTGAACTATTTCTCCCATTGTCTTTGGATGGATTTTTCTAAAGCAGAAGGGCACAGCTCTGCTCCACAGCTTTTCAAGGAAAGTATTCTGTCAACCAGGACTGGCAAAGCTGAGTAGCACAATCCTCCTTTCCCCACCACACACGTCAGGACACAAAAACACCAGTCTGAGAATAGGTATGAGAGTGTCCAAAACAGCAGTATCTACACAATGTGTAAAATTTGGGGTGACACCTCCCAGTCTCAGTCCCCTCAGCCATGCCAGGTTCTTGAAGGGGCATTGGGAAGAGCTGGTCTCTTCTTGACAGGTCTGAACCTCATCCCTACAACAGCAAAATGGAGCTTTGCCTTCATGGGAAATCTTTATGCCAGATTCAGGGAGGAGTTCACACCGGAGGAGCCGGGTGTGGATTCACACCAGCTTTCCTTTGGTGTGGGTGAGCACCAGCACCACAGCTTTGCAGAACTCTCTGTAAAATATTCATGACACTGTCTTCTGCAGAAGGAAGCGCTCCTCAAAGGCATATTCAAAGAATCAAAGGAAGGTTCTTGCTTTGAATAATTTTCTAAGGGAACCTCACTCTTTCCTTTGAATACAGAGGAATCCTAGAGGCAAAGATGCAGTAAAGTATTTTAGGGAAGTACTTACAGAATAGCATCATCCTCATGTAATGGTCAGGGTTACTTGCAATATGTTCCTGACCAGATTCTAACCATTGTATTTCACACTTTTTTGATGGCTTGGTAAGATTTGAGTAGTCACTACAAATATCTTTAAGCCAGCAATAGCCAGCATGTCTGGTTGTTTATACCAGCAGCAGTTTCAGTGCGTGACCTTTACCTGCTGCTCCCAAAGATATGGTGAGTTTGTATCCATTTCAAAGATCAGATAATTATTAGATGGTTTTCTAGGAGCAATTCTGCAATAAAGCCTTTGGTTTTACAGTCTCAGGGCATGACTGAGGAGATTAGAAAGTAGTAATTCACACTCTTGATACCTGAAATTGATCTTGAAAGGAGCAGCTGTTCTCTCCCTCCCACACCCCTCAATTAGACACTTTGCATATATATCACACTGTTATTTACCCTCAACAGTGCTATCTTCATGTGTACTCTGAAGAAATCATCAGTGTTTCAACTAGAACTATAGTGAAAAATTAAATACACACATACAAGGCATTTATCAAGTCCATCTTTCATAACATCAAATCAAAACCCACAATGCACAATTCATAAAATCTCAGTACTAGAAAAGAGTTATGAAATTTGCTAATCCATCACTTTGACTATGTGAGATTATTTCTGGCAGTGTGTAGTGCTCTGATACTGTCTAGACTTACAGAATTAAATGATCAGCTGTGCAGAGCCGAGACCATTTTGTGAGTGTGTTTTTCTGTATGTGTCAAAAGCAGGATGATTTCTGGTATTTATCCCATGTGTTTTCTCAGTGAAGACAATTTCTTTGAATGACAAGAACATGATAAGGTGGCAGTTTTGGATAAGCAAAAAGATTTAGATGTTCAGGTTTGTTATTTTATGTTTCACTGCAAATACTTTGAACGTGCATGTTTCTTGACTTGTGTCCTGGAGTCAAGGAGTTAGAATGTGATTTTACTGCATCCATCTGCCATAAAAGAACTGCATCTGTTTACATTTAAAGACCTGTGCCACCAACTGTTAGGGGAGAATCATCAACAGCATCTACAGCCTTACAGTAGGATAACAAGGCTCATTGATTTGGAGAAGTTGACATGAAACGGCTTAAAATTCTTTTTGAACACTGTTGCAAGAGGTAAGTCCCAAGTCATCCTCGTTCAACTTATTAGCATGTTAAAAGCATTTATTAGATATTAATTTTAATAAACTCTTTCCCACTTCTGAGCCTCTCAATTCATTTTTATAATGTACAAATTAGTAGTTGTCTATCATGGTGGTAGAGTATTAAGGTAAAAGAGTAAAACTCAATTTTTCCATGACAATAAAAATGATTCATAGTTCTGCTAAGATAAAAAACATCTTTTAAATGTTATTCAACTACTAAATATTGTACCAGCTAAAGACTGGTGTCACAATTGAGCATGATTTACTAATTATATAGGATAAATTTCTTTTTAACTTTTTTTTTTTTTCCAAAATTCCTGGGTTCAATATTCTTGGACACTGGACAAGACACAGTTCAGAGCTGACTCTGAAGATTGCAATTCTTACATCCCTTACATGCCATGCCAAATGCCTGAGAGTGACCAAAGTGGGAAACTGAGATACCCCAGGTTACTAACTGTGGTTTTAATGGCAATCCTTGAGGAACAAAAGCCCAGTGAAAGAAAACAACACTCTTGTGTCAGTGTGTTTCCAAGGACTGGCCAGAAATAAGTAATCTGAAAAGCAGTTTTATTCATGTTGTCATAAAGTTTTAGAATAAAAGTGCTAAGGCAGCAGGTTCCATTAATACCAACTAGTTAAAAGAAATAAAAGTAGAGACCACATGAACTGCTTAATATGTGAATCATTTTTGTGTGTATCTGCAAGAGAGAACTCAGGCTTTGTCCACTCTGAGAAACTTCTCTAAGAAAAGTCACTTCTCAACTGTGGCTTTGGGTATTTTCATTACTGAAAGCAAGGACAAGACAGTGAAAATATGTGTTATCTTTTGCCATGCTAGACTTCTGCTTTTTTTCTGAACAGTTTTCCAGTCTAGTCTTGATATACTTGGGGTTTTTACTTGGCTGAAAAACACCAATCAGCTTGTCCACTGTTAAAATGCATAACTGTGAATTAAATATGTGAAACTAAAATTTATGTATTGACATATATAACAATTTCAGTGCCAAATCTGAGTGGCCTTTGTGATCTGTGATTCAAAGCCCAAGTGCTGCAGGTCTCTGGTGAGAAAGAGACTTTCTGTCACTGCAGAAACATGTCCTGGGAGAGGACGTTCTGCTCATTCACTAAAAGCTTAGAGAGCAAAAATGTTCGATGGAGCCACCACAGAGCTTGCTTCCTTGCTGAGCTCACAGGTAGGACACAAAAAAGGAGGCCAAGGAGAAGTAGAAAACATCTGTCTGCCTCTGCTTGACTGAGAATGGGGGTTGCCTACTTAGATTAACAAATACTCAGGATCCAGACACCAGTTCTGCTGCCCACAAGGAGGGACCCCAGGCAAGTTAACTTTTCTGAACCTAAGCAGGTGATGAGTTTTGGTAGTCTCCACAGGAACTTACATTTTGCTTTACTACTCAGTGTGTGAAAGGAAGGAGAAGAGGAAATCCCTCAAAAAATACTCACATCCATTAGCTTTTTGGTGTATCACCCAGCAGTGTTTGCATCCTGCTCAGAAGCCACCATGAAAGGTCAGATCCTGATAGAGATGTTGGGAGCAAAATGCTTCCTCAGTGTGTCTGGCATATAGTAATTGGCACATTAATGAGAAATAAACTGCCCTTCAGGATCCAAAACCCAGAGATGCAGTTGTCTCTCCTAAACTCCAGGAAGCCAGGCATGGACACCAGTGCCCTACACTTATTTAAATTTCATTACACTACCAGTGTAGGAGGGCTGCCATCCTCAGTACCACACAGGCTTAGGTATCACTGCACATCCTGGTAGTTAGCATGGCCAAGGACAAGTTCAGAGGCATGCTCTGAAGTTAACAAATACATCTCCGGATTGCAAATCTTTATTACTTTTTAAGTGAGCCAATACACTGTAACGTAAAATGGCATTATCGCTAATGAAATAAGATAATTACACTAATGGCATGACCAGTGATGGTAAGTTCACATTGTACAAGTTGTAATGAGGCTTCTGGATCAATAAGTAGCTCTTTGGCTGGTCACATCTGATGCACACAGTACAACATTTGTGAGAAAAGCATTTAGGGAATGCAGATGGTTAACTCTAAAGATGCTGGTACAATTCTTAAAAGTCCCAGTTTTACTCTAGTTGTTCTAATCTGTCTGACTGCATATTGCACTAAATGAAGTGATACAGTTCTGTGTCAGAAAATCCATTGAGCTAAATGGTATCATTTTTCTCATTTCTTGTAAATTATGAATGAAGCACACATTGTTGTTATTCTTTGGAGTACATATAATTATAATGTAATAAATGCTATTCATTCATTTAGGATGAAAAAGTCACTAATTTTATTAGTAAAGTCTTCTTGATAGAACCTTTCCCAAATGGTGAAATATTTTTTGATGCTTTTATATTTTCTTTCTGAAAAAAAAAAAGAATCCTTGCAAAACTATTTGGAAAAAAAAAATACATTTCTCTGAAACATCCAGTTCAGTAAGCAAAGCATTTCTCTGTGCCTCTCTCACTGTCACTGCTGCTGAGAAAGAGCATAAATACAAAGATACTGAAACCTTTTTCCTGTCTTTTTCCCTTGGTGGTTATATTTTTATTTTCTTTTCCCATTGGAAAAATTCTGTGCAGTCCATAAAATTATGCTCTCCTTCTTCAGGAGCCAGACAAGAAAGAAGTAAGCATCAAAAGGAGCTGGTTGGAAAGCAGTTCTGCAGCTATGCCCTGTCCTCCAGCAGAGCACCACGGTGTCCACACCATGCCCAGCTCTACATCACACCCAGCAGCAGCACGGAGGGGACGTGCAGCCAGCAGACTTGGCCTCCTGGGAATTTCCCTGGCTGTGCTTGGTGAGGGGGTGAATGCCTAAGGAATCAGAATTAGAGGGAGAAAATGGATGTGGCTGAAAGCAAAACCATCTGAGCACAGGAACTGTCTGTGCAGATCAAGATGACCCCATTTCAATCAGCCAAAGAAGTGAAGCTTTAGTGGCAGTCCTGGATGGTCTTGGGATATTGCTATTGATGGAAGCAATGTGAATTCCCTTGGCAAGTTACTCATGGGACTTGAGGGCATTCACAGGACTTTGTAAGACTCCATTGCTGTTTCCAAACAGCAACAGCAAACATAAGTACAGGGTATGACTTGAAATATCCCAGTAAGGATTTTTGTTTCACTGAAGTTCTTCACAGTGCACTTTCCACAGCTCAGAAAAATTTACAGCCTTCTTCCTGAGGAAGGTATTAACAAAAACAGTACTCCAGGCATTGTGCTGGGGCTTTGTGGAATGACTAAAAGGCAGGAGAAAATTATAAATGACAATTTTATTTGATAAGAAACAACACTAAAATGTATTCAAGTACTGTTTTGGTTGATTTTCAAGCCTTTATTTGCCATTATTGAACTGAGTTGGAAGATGATGGCTTAATTGCTGTCCCACTGGGCCCATCTCGGAAATGAGATGTGTATCTCAAAAGCTTATCCCTGAGAGTCATGTTTTAAATAAATTCCATGTCAGCTAGGAGATTTAGATGTAAAACTGATGCTGAGCAAGAGCTTACAAGATGAAACTGGTGATAAATGGGAATTTGCAATTTTCTGAAGAAATTATGAGATGTGTTTTTATCCAGTTTCAAAATATTTTAATGACATATAATCAGATGTTTTAATTGCAAAATATTTTACATCTAGAATTTTATTGAAGTTTAAGGTTATTAGTATTCCTTTATTATAACGTAATTACAGGAAATTTCTATTTAATGATAGCTGTTCAAACCAGAAAAATTAGTTCCCATGTCCTCTTTGTTTAATTTCTGTATCCTACCATTTAATGAAAAGGAGGTAGTTTGGTCTAGGACAAGTATTAAAACATAAGCAGCAATTCTCTAGTGTTTCTGAAATCAAATTAGAAGATTATAATCTGTCATTACAATAAGAAACTGTAATTAAGTGACATACAATGACAGATGTTACAAGCTGAAATTAGTAATGCCAACAAAAACTTATTTGGAAAGAATTTCAGTTTCAAGAAAAGCTGTTTTTTAATGCAGAAGACTTCAGTCCCACTGCTATTAGGAGACAGAAGCTAACAAACCAGGCAATGCCTGTGGCAGGAGGTGCAGCTCACACACCTGAATGGGTCCTGCCCCCCTCTGCATTAGGGACATCATGCAGAATCATCTGATAGGAACTTTCCTTCTGAAGTCCGTGGCTTAAAGGCTTCCCAAAACAAAGATCATATCTTTGCATTTCGTAGCTGTTTGGGTCCCTTCTCCTCTATGAAATTCTAGTTGAATTTTTAAGCAATTCATGAGTTTCCCACCCATAATCCAGTTTGTCATCCAGGTTTCTTAGCCAGATTTTTTATCAAGAATCTCCTTACAATGGCATTCAGCAATTTACCCCTATTTGCTGTATAAAATAATAGAACGGATTCTGTCTCAAATGGAAAACTGAAAATATAATTTTTTTATATCCCTAGTCTTCTTAAATGCCCCTGTTAAAACTCATTGCATAAACAAAATTATGTCAACAGAAATTCCATTATATACAATCCAAATCTTTGGATTTGAGGTGGTTGCATTTTTTCCTCAGAATTGAGTTTGAGGAACTTTAAACACACCTGTCATTTCAATTATAACCCATTTCTACAGTGGAAGCTAATTCAGAAAGTAGAAATGTGAGACTCTGTAATTCTAGGTAATTTCTGATTTGAGAAGAAATCTGCTCACATCTTAAGTGGAGAAAACAGAGTAAGCCTTAATTGAAGGGAACTAAGCTAATCACATTCTGCTGTTATTGAGGACAGTTAAAACATCATTTATAAAATAATGATTGTTTAAATTATCTTATTGAATCCATTTGCCAATCCCTAATAATTTTTTTATTGCTGATCAGAGGAATTAGCTTTGCTATTGGCATCAGCTTGTCTATGCAATAGATTTTAGCAAGAAGCAGTTAAAAATCTATATCAATCAACCAGCTTTGCTTTGCTTTGTTTCTAATTTGTTTTCTAAAAAAAATATAAATTTCAAGTTCACACTCTTCAAAGTAATTGTTCAAATCCTGATGTTAAATAATTTTAAAGGTGTGTGGATTTTCTTTTTTTGTTGTTTAATATTGCCAAGTAAACAGATTAATATTTATGACAATTCAGATCATGAAGCTAAAATATATCTGTTTGTGAAATACACATATATTAACCCAATCTGACCAGCTATTGTGCTGCTAAATCAGTTGTTTCTGTTCCCATGGTAAAAAAAGGAGTCACCCCTAGCAGCCTTTCTCTCAGAAATTCCTGCAATGTAGATTCTTGCAATGTAGCAGGTCTAATTTCCTTAGATTTTAAATTTCCTGTATTTTCAGGCACTCACTGCCAAAATTATTTTTTTCTCTCCTAGCAAATTCAGCTGCCTTTTCTGTTGAGAGAGGCTGGTGGGAAGAGAATCTTTATTTCTTCTAGTTTTATACAAATTTCTTCTACAAACATATTTGCCATCAACAGCAGATAAATTCTACCCCTCCCAAGTTTTTCTGCTTTTCTCCATCAACTCTTACTCCCTCCCAGCCCTAACCTGTCCATTCATCCCCCCAAACTATCCATAGAGAACTTGCTCTCAAATCCTCTCCCAGATGTGCAGGAACTGCTTTAATTTCACTGACAAAGGCTGCAGCTGCTAACTAAATTATGGCTACTTGATAGTGTAGAAGACTGTAATAACTACTCTAAAAATGCAGATTCCCACTTCTATGGTCTCAGTTCAAACACCATGTATATATATTGTGTGTGTATATAAATATATATATATATATATATATATATATGTATAGTGTTATAGTTCATATCCTCTGCCCATGTACACGTGTGAACAGTACAGCTGCATAACAGGCAAGAAACTTTTATGTTTCAGGGGAGCTAGAATTCCAGAAAATAGTTATCACTTGTAATTAATTCAGTGAGAGAGACACAGTTGTCATGTCTGGTTGCAAACAACAGCAGAAACAAAAGCACGAACGGAAGAAATCCTGGCTAGCTACACATGTATTAAAGTCTCTGCTCTCCATATACTGCACTCATGTATTTTCCTATAGAGAAGGTTATCTAATTTTGTCTAAATGGGGAAAACAGAGTTATAAATTATCTGTATATTAATTAGCTATATAGGTCTCTTCCATCTTTTTTTTTCACATCCCTCTCTGAAAAGCAAGTATGGTCAGCTGACTCACAGGAAAAAAAGCCCCTTATAAAACATTTGTAAATAGCTGAGAAATGTGATTCACAGCTCCAGGAAACAAGGGAGAAAATGCAGAAGGAAACAAGGACCAAATGAAAGATGTCAAAGTTACTTAGAGCAATAGAGGTGAAAAATTACAAAGAATTCCAGCCCTCAAGAAGAAACTGCAGACTCAAACCTGTCAGCATGATGGAGACCTTGGATGCTAACCTAAGAGAGTTAAAAGTGTGCCAACATGAGATTATTCTGACTTTTGGCAAGGGTTACAGAGCTGCACTTTGAAAAGCAGCAGGGACTCATGAGAGTATATTACTTTACCATTCAGTCTCAATAGGCAGTTTGCAAGATCTCGCAAACTTTCCCGTGAGCGATCATCACGTTCTAGTGAATGGTACTTAGTGGGATAGCTGGAGGTTAATTTTTAAGTCCCTCTGTGTCATGGTGAATTGCACTTCTTGTAACTGGCAATAAGATAATATACAGAGCAGAGTCAGGACGGGCACTTGTGGAATTAGTGAGACTTAGAGTGACTTTATGTGTATTGCATCATTCTAGTTTTCCACAGTATTTGTGGCGTTGATCATTCTCAGTTTGTTTAGATCTTTTTGGACTTCAGATGACCCTGTGTGGTAACACTGAGCACAGAACAGGAAAATTTGTTATGAGCTATGAAGCCACACACATATATTTTATGCTATAATAATGGCAAAGAACAAAGAAATAGGTGTTTTTTCCCTTCTTTCCTCCCAAAGATGAACAAGAAGAAGCAGGGGAAATGGTGCATAGCTCTCAGGTTTGTTCTTCTTCCTTTTAACTCTGTATGAAAACTTTTTTATGCTTCAGATATGCAGAAATAATAAGTGGCTCCTATGAGACGTAATATTTCTGGGAGTCTAGAGAAACAATCAGTAGCTGCTGGGTAATTTATGTGCCTTTGCTTCAAAATTACCCTAGTGTTTTTTGTTCTAGTGTCTAAGAAACACTGTTATAATTAGAAGCTTTTGAAGCAGGAAACCTGGTCTTCTGGTGGTGTTTGCAGGGTTCCACCTCACATGTTGATTTGCTCCCCAAACTTGTCATCCAGATTTATTTTCATTGCTGTTTTTATGTTTCCACTATGTAACATTATTTTGATCTATTTTACAGGCCATAAAAACTGTAAAAAGGTTTTGCATGTTCAAATTCCTTTGAAATCATGGAAGCTGATCTCACAGACTGGTGCACACTGTTCCTCCAGTCCCAAACATGTTCAGCATTTCTGTGTAGTCCTGGATGGCTGCATTGCCTCAGCTGCCTCTGGAGATGCATTTTTAATTAATTAATTCCAGCAAAATGATACCACTTTCTCCTGTTCCTCCAAAGTAATGGTGCAGAACACAGCATGCAACATATTTGATGTTAAGACCAAAATTAAATTAATCACATGTTCTGACTTAAAAGACAGTTCACACCCCACCCATGAAGCTAGCTTTGCTTCACAAAACACTGTTGAGATTTTTAAAAATAAACTAACAAAATAAAGTAAAAGAACACTCTGTTCAAGCTGTTTATCTCAGCTTTGTGCATAAAGAGTAAAGACACAGTTTTCATACTTTGATCTAACAGCTTTAATGTGAAAAAAATGGAAAGATCTAATTTGTTGGTTTGAAAAAGTGATGCCACTCATTAATCAGAGCACTGAAGAGAAAAAACATAAAGTGACTTGAGTTGGCTTTTATCACACAGGCCTGATGATAAAATACCCACTTCTACTGGAAACCCCTCCATCCCATTTTCACTAAATACACAGTAATTCAATCATGACTAGGAATAATTCATTTGTAACATGGAAGGTTTCTGTTTCTCCATAATGAGTTGATTATATCTTGTCAGAGGAACCTTAAACCCATCAAATGTCAAATGAATTATATCAAACATATTATTTTCATAGCAGCTGCATATGAGTAACTGATGAAACAGAGCTCTTTACTTTCATTTTGTACTGTGAATGATAAAATGTAGCTTGTAAAATGGAGCCTGTGACACAAATTCATGCAGGTCCCTAATTTCCTACCTTTAAAAGGTCTGTTTCATAAATTTCATCACCTCATTTACTCAAAATATTAAGTCATAATTTGCTGGGAGAATTGTCAGAATGTTCTTCTAGGATTTTTAAACTTTTTTAATTTTTTTTAAATTTTTTTTTTACATTTAAATGAAAGTAATCCCTGTTCATGATGCATGCCCTTCTAATGCACTTATCCAAAAATTAAATTTGAGATAACATTTGATACCATCTGTCTCTAAAAGCGCTTCCTGGAAACAGGAGAGTGGCAGGGGGACTGCTGCTAGGCCAAAGGATGGAAGTAGCTGGGTATCTGTCCCAAAGAAAACAGATGTGTGGCTGCCCAAGGGATCAGATTCTCCTCCAGCCCAGGGTCCGGGTGCTCCACCAGTACCTGGCATTTACCCGTGGTTACACCTCTTTGGGCTGTGCTGCTGCTCCAAGTCACTGAAAAAAACATCACGGG